>NC_137676.1:70488218-70504559 GCF_963989245.1 Nansenia antarctica
TGCCTACTATAATCACTCCCAATATAATAATCACTCTCACAATCTACTCCCCCTCTCTCTATCACTCTCCAACCCTGTCTCTCTAACCCTACATACACACAGACACACACGCGCACACACACACACACACACACACACACACACACACACACACACACACATATATATATATATATACATACACATATATAAATAGATGTCCTCAAACACCCTCACCCACATACTGTATGTCACAATCTGACACAGTTCAAACACTGATAATATGCACACACACACACACACACACACACACACACAGTTATGAGAGGTCACACTCTCTGCAGAGGAGTTAATTATGCCGGTGCGATCAATAATTCATTAGAACGTCAGTGTGTGTTGTGTGTGTGTGTGTGTGTGTGTGTGTGTGTGCGTGTGAAATAGCGTGTGTGCTTTAACACCGAACTACCTCAGTAAGCATTTTATTTCCCTGAGAACGGCAGATTAAGGGGATTGACTCCATAATGGATTAACCTCTGGTGTGTGTGTGTGCGTGTGTGTGTGTGTGTGTGTGTGCGTGTGCATGTGCTTGCATGTGTGCATGAGCCCATGTGTCTGTACATACATACACTCCGTGTCTGTAAGTCCAGAGAGTGTGTGTGCGAGTGTGTGTGTGTGTGTGTGTCTGTGTGTGTGTGTGTGTGTGAGAGTGAGTCTGTGTGTGTGTGTGTGTGTGTGTTTCAGCAGGATCAGAGAGCCTCGTATGAACTGATTAGCTGAGACCGCCCCTCTCCCTTCATCTTAACGACGGCGTCAGCAGCTTTTAGCTCGAGTCGGCTAAATGCAGAGCTGTCAATCAAGCGTGCGGGAGCCCGCCCCCAGAGAGCTCTCAGAGGGGCGAGCTGTCAATCAAATGTCACGATTGGGGAAACTCCACACACACGGTCTTGAGGAACCCTGCTGTGTCAGACACTGTGTGTGTGTGTGTGTGTGTGTGTGTGTGTGCGTGTCAGAATTATTCATGTGTATGTTTTATTTATTTTATTTAACCCTCGAGTCCCTTGAGATTAAAATCTCTTTCTTGTGTGTGTGTCTTAGTTCTTAGTGTGAGTGTCTGTGTATGTGTGTGCATGTGCGTCTCTCTCTCTCTCTGTGTCTGTCTTGTTCTTAGAGTTTGTGTGTGTGTCTGCGTATGTGTGTGCGTGTGCGTCTCTCTCTCTCTGTGTCTGTCTTAGTTTTTAGAGTTTGTGTGTGTGTGTGCGTGTGAGTTTGGTCCCACTATTGTTGTTACTATGTTGCAGTTGTGTTTATGGGGGAGAGAGGATGAAAGGACAGAAGGCTGAGTGTGTGTGTGTGTGTGTGTGTGTGTGTGTGTGTGTGTGTGTGTGTGTGTGTGTGTGTTTGAGATGAAGGTCCAAAACAGATAAAGGAAAAATGACCTTACTTACTTTACTAAGCCGGGATCCACCCACTCACTATTTATCTGTGACTCTGTGAAAACCTTTTGGGGTTTACTAAGACACACACACACACACACACACACACACACACACACACACACCAAGAACTAAGACACACACACACACACACATATACACACGCACCAAGAACTAAGACACACACACACACATATACACACACACCAATAACTAAGACACACACCAACACACACATTAGCCCATTTCTGATTCCCTTAGTTCAGTTTGGAACACACAAACGGAGACAGCCACACACACACAGACACACAAACAGAGACAGCCACACACACACACAGACACACACACACAGACACACACACACACACACACACACACACACATTTCTGATGGGGTTTGTTCAGTTTACTGCAGTGCCTGAGTCATGTGCCCTATGGTAAGTCTCTAAATGGAGGCTGATGTTTGACACAAACACAGACAGCAGGCTACCGTCACGCAGCTCATAGGCTTACGGCTACACACACACACACACACACTCACACCCCCGCACACACACAGGCACACACACACACACACACACACACACACACACACACACACTCACACCCCCGCACACACACAGGCACACACACACACACACACACACACACACACACACACAGGCACACACACACACAAGAAGAGTATTTATCTGAGATAACATGGTTTCAAAACATCAGCAGAAGTTTCAGCTAAAAGAGAGAAATAGAAGAGAGGTAGGAATGAAAAGAGAGAATGAGGGGGAGAAAAAAAGAAGGTATGACCAGCTAGACACAGTGAATACACCTCTAGAGTGTTAGTGAGTGAGAGATCGATAGAGAGAGTGAAAGAAAATAAATAGAGAAATAAATAGAGAAATAAAGAAAGAAAGAAGCAAAGAAAGAAAGAAAGAAATACAGAAAGAAAGAAAGACAAAGAAGAAATAGAGAAAGACGCTTCAAGTCCAAGTGAATCCTAAGCTCGCGAACACCAGTAACAGTGAACCTGAGTTCACCTGTGTGAGTCCTACCTGTTTGCTGTGAGAGAGAGATAGAGAAAGACCCCCCAAAAAAGAAAGAAAGAAATAGAGAGAGAAAGTAAGAAAGAAAAACAGAAAGAGACAGAAGGCTCAAGCCCAAGTGAAGCCCAAGCTTGTGAACACCAGTTACAGTGAACCTCAGTTCACCTGTGACCCAGGTGAGTCCTACCTGTCTGCTGTACTTGGTGATGGTGAGTGAGAGAGAGATAGAGAGAGAGAAAGAAGGAAAGAAAAGAAACAAAAAGAAATAGAGAGAAAGAAGCTTCAAGCCCAAGCTTGTGAGCACCAGTGAACCAGAGTTCTCCTGTGACCCAGGTGAGTCCTACTATGGAACCAGGTGAGTCCTACCTGTTTGCTGTACTTGGCGCTCTGACATCCGTAGTCTGAGCACTGGTCCGACCCCAGCGACATGGCGTCGGCGTTCCCGCTCCCCCCGCTGCTGCTCCCCCCCGAGCCCGCGCTCCCCGCGCTCCCCACGAACGTGTTGGACGGGGGCAGGTCCTGGACGGCCTGGTGCTTCTTCCCCTCTGCGGGGGGCGAGTGGGGCTGCAGGTGGACGGCGGGCAGCGGCGAGCTCGACTTGTAGTGCCTGGCCAGGTCCGGGCTCGACTGGTGCCGCCTGGGGCCGCCGCCCATCCGCGGACTCCCCGGGTCTCCGTCCACGGCGGCGCAGTAGCGCGCCGCCAGCCGTTCGCTGGCTCCGCTCGCGTCCTCGTCGTCGAAGTCGTCGTCGTCGTCGTCCCCCCTGTGGCCCCCCCCCCGCCCCCCCAGGCCGTTCACCGTGACGATGCCGCTGTAGAGGGGACGGTCTCCCGACGACCCCGCTTTCCCCACCCCGGCCGCCGCCCCGTTACGTTTGTCCCTGCGGGGCTTCCGTCCGCGGTCGCCCAAGGAGCCGCCCAAGGCTAGCGCGTGCGCCGGTTGCGGACTGAAGAAGTCCTCCTCCGGCTCCTTCTTTCCCGCTTCGTAGCCGTTCTTGCCCTGCGCGCCGCACTGGCGCGCCGTCACCACCAGGAGGATGACCAGGATGACAGCGGCGGCTCCGGCCAGGACCCCGATGGCCACGCTGAGGCGCTGTTTGCCCAGGGCGCGGTCGCTGTCGGGGTCCCCCGCGATGTCCAGGGACAGCGGGGCCGCCAGGCTGCGGGCCACCTAGTGGACGGAGGGAGAAACACAGGCGCACAAGCAATGATGAGACAACGACAAAATACAAGGGGAGGGACAGAGAGAGAGAGAGACAGAGAGACAGAGAGAGAGAGAGACAGACAGACAGAGAGACAAAGAGACAGACAGAAAGAGACAGACTTACAGACAGACAGACAGACAGAGACAGACTTACAGACAGACAGAGACAGACAGACAAAGAGACAGACAGACAGACAGATAGACAGATAGAGAGAGACAGACAGACATACGGTCAGACAGACAGACAGAGAGACAGACAGAGAGACTTACAGACACAACAATCGGTCACGGTAATGCTAATGCTAATTCTACGTCGCTAACAACACAGCCATTGACGGATCAGGGTCGCCCGCAAATCAAACACAATCTTTCTTTCTTCTTCTATCAAGACAACTGCCAATGGCCCCCGGGCCTGAGCTAGATTACTCTTCCTGCTACGACGGGTGGATTAATCATTCACTTGCTTAGTCAAATGTATTGATTGTAAGTCCCTTCGGAATAAGTCGTCTGCTAAATGCCAAAAAATATAAACGTAACGACGCTCCCCAACGCAGCCACTGTAAAACCACGGGCCGAAAGGGATATGGCTGTTTGAAATGACGGAGTGATGAAGTGACGGAGTGACGGATGGTTACCCCCGGCGACAGGGCAGGGTCACGAAGGTGCGAAGGGCAGACCAGACGTAAGAGAAGACAGGGAGACGCACGCTGGGAAGGAAAACAGCGTCTCCGTTACCGTTCCTTATCTATTATACAGACGTGTGGTAAAGGAGGAGGGCTGAGGAGAGAGAGAGAGACAGGGGCTCCGTCTCAACGGTCCACCCTGAAGTGACTGCCTCTGCTTTTCTTCCTTCCTTCCCTTGCTTCATCTCCTTGTCCTCCTTCCTCTCCTTCCTCTTTCCTCTCCTTTTCTTCCTTCACTTCCTCTTCTTCCTCTCCTTCTCTCCTTTCTCTTTCCTCTCCTTCCTCTCTTTCCTTTCCTTCATCTCCTTGTCTTCCTACTCTCCCTTCCTTCCTCTCCTACATATCCGTCTCTTCTTTCTCTCCTTCCCTACTTCCGCTCCTTCCTCTCCTTCATCTCCTTTTCTTCCTTCCCCTTCCTCTCCCTCTCCTTCCTCTTTTTCCTCTCCTTCCTCTCTTTCCTCTCCTTCCCTTCTTTCCTCTTCTTCTTCTCTCCCTCCCTCTCCTTCCCCTCTTCCCTCTCCTTCACACAGATGTGAAAGGCCAAGAGAGCTGCTAGACAAGGCGATCAATCAAATCAATTCATCAAATCAATCAAGTAATCAATCAAGCCATGATAAGACGAGCAATGGGAAATAACCCATAACAGTTTATATCCAGAGGTGGAGGATGTCAACAAACCTTTCCCCCCCCCCCCCCCCCTCCCACCCACCCCCGACACATTTCCCTCCAGGAACAATAACCTTTATCTAATCTTAACGTCGGGAATCAATAAATGCTAAATTCTTGATCAATAAAAACAATTAGATGAAGACAGATTGGGTATTTATTCTGCATCCACGTGTGTGTGTGTCTGCTACGGCTCTCGAATCGAATGGTGTAGCAGCAGGTCAAATGACTGATCTTATCGCTGTGTATTACGCAACAGCGTCGTAAGGCTATAGCCTTTACAGATAAGAATCAGGTTAGCGGAGAGAGAGGAAGTCCCTTTAGACATAATTTGGAATGCGGCCCATGGTTATATCACAGCAGGTTAGGGCGACAGCATTCAGAGAGATGTATTGGAATGCGGCCCATGGTTATCACGCAGTTAGGGCTACAGCATTCGGATCCGGTTTAGCCTTTGCACTTGCACTACTGCTGGTTGCACTACTGCTGGTTGCACTCCTGCTGGTTCCATCAATGTCGCTAAAGGACAATCCAGGCTTATTTTGATTAATCCCGCAAGATTTATCAAAATAAGCCTGGATTTTCGTGTCTCGTTAGTGACATTGATGGAATACCCCACCTGGTCAATGTGAACACTCAATTACCCTTTGCACTACTGCTGTTTACAATACTACCTTTGCACATACCATAGTTTTGCGCGTTGCTCTTTTTGATATAGCCTCTATTTATACATCTGTATACACCATACTGTACATAGCCCACCAATATAGCTCATAACTGTATACATACCTCTAAACTACCGCACTTGCCATACTGTACCTATAACCATCACTGTCATGTTTTATATCATGTTGTTATATCACTATTTGCACTTCTGGTTAGAGGCTAAACTGCCTGTACTCTGCAATGACAATGAGGTTGAATCTAATCTGATCTAATCTAACCTCAAATTAAAAGAGATGTATTGGATTGCAGCCCATCACAGGATTTCGCACGGTTAAGGGCGACGGCATTAGGAGAGACGTATTGGAATGCAGCCCATGGGTTTCGCACGGTTAAGGGCGACAGCATTAGGAGAGATGTATTGGAACGCAGCCCATGGGTTTCGCACGGTTAAGGGCTACAGCATTAGGAGACACGTATTGGAATGTAGCCCATGGGTTTCGCACGGTTATGGGCTACAGCATAAGGAGAGACGTATTGGAATGCAGCCCATGGGTTTCGCACGGTAAAGGGCTACGGCATTAGGAGAGACGTATTGGAATGCAGCCCATAGGTTTCGCATGGTTAAGGGCTACGGCATTAGGAGAGACGTATTGGAATGCAGCCCATGGGTTTCGCACGGTAAAGGGCTACGGCATTAGGAGAGACGTATTGGAATGCAGCCCATAGGTTTCGCATGGTTAAGGGCTACGGCATTAGGAGAGACGTATTGGTATGCAGCCCACGGTTAAGGCTAAGGCATTAGGAGAGACGTGTTGGAATGCAGCCCACGGTTAAGGCTAAGGCATTAGGAGAGACCTGGGGGAGGAAGTGGGTTAGGGCTAAGGCAGGAACACTGTCATTACTGGTTAGAGAACACAGAGACAATGAGCCTAGAGAGTAAGGAGGGCAGAGCCTTCCCATGTAATACTGGATAGGGTCATGCATCAGGAAATAGCTAATCAATAGATAGAGGCTATATGGAGGAATCCATTATGCACACACACACACAGACGCCCACCGCGCGCACACACACGCGCGCGCACGCACACACACGCACACATGAACACATTTCCGGTAAGCACACAGAAGCACACAGGTGCACACACACACACACACACACACACACACACACATCCGGCAAGCGCACAGAAGCACACAGGTGCACACACTCACTCACACACACTCACGCACACTCACACACACACATCCGGCAAGGACACAGAAGCACACAGGTGCACAGACACACGCGCACACACGCACACACGCACACACTGCTCCGCCTCCGTGTCTCCTCATGGTTCCAAGTGAAACAGCTCATTTTAAACTCTGCACACACAGTCCCTGGCTCCCCCGAGCACCTTCTATTAAGAGACACGCCGTCAAGGCCGAGAATTTCAATCACACACTCACTGTTCTCTCCTGACTGACTGGTGCTGTAAGCCCCTCCATGTCATAGAGGGGAGGCAGGGGAAGAGAGAGAGAGGGGGGGAGAGAGAGGGGAGGGAGGGAGAGAGGAGAGAGAGAAGAGACTGACTGGTGCTGTAAGCCCCTCAGTGTCATAGAGGGGAGGCAGGGGAGGGAGGAGAAGAGAGAGGGGGGGGGAGAGAGAGGGGAGGGGAGAGGGAGGGAGGAGAGGAGAGAGAGAGGGGGGGGAGAGAGAGGAGGGGAGAGACTGACTGGTGCTGTAAGCCCCTCAGTGTCATAGAGGGGAGGCAGGGGAGGGAGTAGAAGAGAGAGGGGGGGGATAGAGGGGAGGGGAGAGAGAGGGGAAGGGAGCGGGAGAGAGGGAGAGGGGGGAGAGGCAGGGAAGAAGAAAGAGGGGGGGAGAGAAGAGAGAGATAAAGAGGAGAGAGAGAGAGGGGGGGAGAGAGAGAGAAAGAGGGGGGGAGGGAGAGGGGGGGAGAGAGAGAGAAATATTTGGGGGGAGAGGGGGGAGAAGAGAGAGAAGAGAGTGAGAGAGAGAGAGAGAGAGTGAGTGAGACAGAGAGAGAGAGGGGGAGAGTGAGTGACAGAGACAGAGAAAGAGCGAGCGAGAGAGAGAGAGAGAGAAGGGCAGGACGAAAAGACACAAGCGCGACACTTTCGTTTCAGAGTCAGAATTTGAAACCTCCGCGTCTCTCAGGAGATCTCCAGCGTGTCACACCCTCACTAAATAATGACTCAGTGTTCTACAGTATTAATAACACTTATGAGAGGGGGGGATCACTTCACGCTGGCAGAGTGTGGATACGGGACTCTCCTCTAACCCAACACACATTATACGGCCGATGCATTATTCACTGCCGATGATTCACCCATCACCCATCAGCACATCACTCCACACACACACACACGCACACACAGACACACACAGACAGACACACACAGACAGACACACACAGACAGACACACACACAGACACAGACACACACACAGACAGACACACACACAGACAGACACACACACACACACACACACACACAGACAGACACACACACACACACACACACACACAGACACACACAGACAGACACACACACAGACAGACACACACACACAGACAGACACACACACGCACACACACACACACACACGCACACACCAGTGCAGAGACAGGGCTGTGTTATGTTCCATTGTTTGAACTGCATTCTTCTATTGCCTTTATTCCGTTTCCCCATTGTTGAAACATTCCGCTTTCTATCCTGTCAAACAATGGCTCTATCGCATTGTGAGGTCGTCGCTTGTGTTCCGCTGGTTGTTGGTTCTTAAGGGCTGCGTTCGTAAATCCGCTCTCTGAGAGCGCCGGAGGGCGGAGCGCCCACGTCATAAAGGGACCAAGTCATTTGTATTGGACAATAAAAAGAGGCCAATTCCAAGAGTGCAGATCAGATTTCCAGGGCGAGTTTACGAATGCAGCCATCTGTTCTGAATCGTTCCGCGTGGTCGTGGTCTCGGGTCCATCTCAGCCCAGTCTATCGCCCGTCCCCTATTGTCCTGGTGCCGCCCGCGCTGGGCGGCCCGATTCTTATTCTACTGGGCCTCTCTCTCTCTCTCTCTCTACTGGCACTCGGTGCATCTCTGCCAGGGATGTGTGTGTGAGAGAGTGAGTGTGTGTGTGTGTGTGTGTGTGTGTGTGTGTGTGTGTGTGTTGTGTGTGCGTTTGTGTGTGTCTTAGCGCATTTCGGCTGAGGATGTGTATGTGTGTGACTGTGTGCGTGTGCACGTGTGTGCGCGTGTCTCAGCGCATTTCAGCTGAAGGGTGTGTGTGTGTGTGTGTGTGTGTGTGCCCATGTGTGTGTGTGTGTGTGCCCACGTGTATCTATGTGCGCGCGCGTGTGTCTCAGTGCATTTCGGCTGAAGGGGTGTGTGTGTGCCCACGTGTATGTGTGTGTGTGTGCGTGTATGTGTGTGTGTGTGTGTGTGTGTGCGTGTGCGTGTGCCTCCTTCAGTGCTCAGCAGCGGAGCACGCCACACCACTCTGCTATAGTGCAGAGCACTGCTGCTGCTATCACATCCCCCCTCCTCTCCCCTCCACCCCCCCCCCCCCCCCCCCCCTCCCTCCAGGGAATCTTCCAGTCGGCTGCACTGAACTTTGTTCTGGTTAAGATTTACATGAGGTCTCTCTTACTCTCCGTGCCGCGGCTCTATGGCTACTGACATAGATACCAGGGGAGGCAGACGACGCAGGCAGACTAAGTCGCCTAAGATCCAGGCCCATTGTGATGCGCATAGGACCATTGTGATGCGCAGCAGGACAGAATGAAGACGCATTGTGATGCGACACGTTCGAGACAACACGTTCCTTTATTCATCGCGTCTGTCCCCCCCGTGCATTACAATGAGCGTCCTCGTCCTCCCCGTCCTCCGATTTCTCTACCTGCACCAGCCTCACCTACGGAGAGATACCAATGTCCAAGGCTTCTTCCTGACCATGGAATCTAGCCGGCCGGGGAAAACTCCAGGCCCCCCCCCCCCCCCCTCTTGAGGTTAAAGCCAATACCGACTCTATTCACTGCGGTTTGAATGACGTCGCCTTGAACTAAAGGGGTCTGGGGGTTTTCCCTCTAGTTGATGTGATGAGGAGAAGAAAAAAAACAGCGTCTTTTTAACTTTTTGACGCATGGCCTTCTAGCTTAATTAAAAACATCCTGCACCTCCCTCCCATCATTTAAAAAAAAAAAGAGCAAAACATTCGAGTAATTTTCTTCTTCTGCGAGGCTGTTTCCATTTAGTTCTTAATCTCCGCTGGCAGCCCTCCACACCGTCCGTTCGGCTGTTCTACTTCGTTATAAGATGGAGCTGTACAGGCCGGACAGATCCCACTCCATTAAGCTGTTCCATTACGGAACAGCTTTAGAACAGAGGGAAGAGCTTTAGAAGGTAACAGCTTTAGAAGGTAACAGCTTTAGAAGGTAACAGCTTTAGAAGGTAACAGCTTTAGAACGTAGCAGCTTTAGAAGGTAACAGCTTTAGAACATAACAGCTTTAGAAGGTAACAGCTTTAGAAGGTAACCGCTTTAGAAGGTAACATCTTTAGAACATAACAGCTTTAGAAGGTAACAGCTTTAGAAGGTAACAGCTTTAGAAGGTAACAGCTTTAGAAGGTAACATCTTTAGAACGTAACAGCTTTAGAAGGTAACAGCTTTAGAAGGTAACAGCTTTAGAAGGTAACAGCTTTAGAAGGTAACAGCTTTAGAACATAACAGCTTTAGAAGGTAACAGCTTTAGAATATAACAGCTTTAGAAGGTAACAGCTTTAGAACATAACAGCTTTAGAACATAACAGCTTTAGAACATAACAGCTTTAGAACATAACAGCTTTAGAAGGTAACAGCTTTAGAAGGTAACAGCTTTAGAACATAACAGCTTTAGAACATAACAGCTTTAGAAGGTAACAGCTTTAGAAGGTAACAGCTTTAGAACAGAGGGGAAGAGCTTTAGAACGGAACAGTTTTAGAACGGAACAGCTTTAGAACAGAGGGAAGGGCTTTAGAACAGAACAGCTTTAGAACAGAGGGAAGAGCTTTAGAACAGAGGGAAGATCTCCCTGAGGTGTGTCCCAATCGAACTCAAACTGGCCGTATTCTAATATCTGATATCCAGACGATGCGGTGTACAAGCCTGAACTGGTCGAGAAGAGAAGAGTTAACACAATGTTCTTCCAGGGCATGACTCACCCGTCTGGGGGAGGGGTGGGGGTGGGGTTAGGGGGGTGAGTGTGGTGTTGTGGTCCACCACTTGCCATTCCGCTGCTGTGACGCGTTGCCGTCCTACCCTTCCTTCTACTCTTCCCTTCCCTTCCCTTCCCTTCTGTGGAACGCTCCAGTTGGACTGTCGTCGATGATTCAGGGAGTGATTCTCTCTGTTCTAAAGCTGGTCCTTTCTAAGCTGTTTAGAACGGAACTGTTTTTTCGGTTTGGTTCTCTGACCTCTGGCCAATTAATAGTCAAACCTTCACATCACGAATCGTCCCATTTTAAACAATCCCAAACTGAAGCCAAAACCCGCCCACCTCTCTCTCTCTCTCTCTCTCTCTCTTACCTCCACCATCATCCCTCACTTCCCCTCTCCACAACCCCTCACCCCTCCCATTCACCTGTGCCTCCATCACCGCGCCGGTGACCAACTCCCATTTACATTTACATTTTTGGCATTTAGCAGACGCCTTATTCCAAAGCGACTTACAATCAATACATTTGAATACTAAGCATGTGAATCAGCAGTCCACCATTGGTTGCAGGAAGAGTACTCTAGCTCGGGCCGGGGCCACTGATAGAAGGAAAAACCTTCTCCCTATTATCGCCTTGTCCTAAAACTTCCCCCCAATCCCTCTCACCTGTGCCTCCACCAGCGTAGCTTTGACCAAATACCCCATCTCCCCACCCCCAACCCCTTTCCCTCTCCCCAACCCCTCCCCCATCTCACCTGTGCCTCCATCACTATGCCGTTGACCAAATACCTCCATCACCCCACCCCCAACCATCATCCCCCTCCCCCAACCATCATCCCCCTCCCCATCCCACAACCCCTCCCACCCCCCCCCCCCCCCCATCCCACAACCCCTCCATCCCCCCCAATCCCTCCATCTCTCCCCTCTGTCTCACCTGTGCCTCCACCAGCGTGGCGTTGACCAGGCTCTCGTTGATGAAGACGTGCACCAGGGCGGTGGCGCAGAGCGACGGCACGCCGCTGTCGTTCACCCGGACCACCAGCCGGTGCAGTCCCCTATGCCGGCGCTCCAGCGGCTCGGCCAGGGTGATGACGCCGCTCGCCAGCCCGATCTCGAACAGCCTGAACGGGTTCCCGCCCCACCAGGGCGTAGCGGAGCTCGGCGTTGGGGCCCGTGTCAGAGTCGGACGCCACCACGGTCCGGACGATGGTCCGCAGCGCTGCTGGCCGGCGGCAGGAGGGTGAAGGAGTCGTTGTTCGGGGCCGTGACAGCGGGCGCGTTGTCGTTCTCGTCCGTGACGAAGAGGGAGATGGTGGCGGTGGCCGACCGCCGGGGGTCCCCGTCGTCCACGGCGCGCACGCGGAACGTGTAGGCGGCGCGCTTCTCGCGGTCGAAGGACGCCGAGGAGAAGATCGTCCCTGTGTTGTTCTCGATGGAGAACATGTCGACTCTTCTGTCTCCCCCGGCCTCTCCCCCCGGCCCCCTCCTCCCCCCTCCTCTTCGTCGCCGCAGCCGACACAGTCCATCGACATCTCCACGAACAGGCTCAGTTCGGCGTTCTCCCCCTCGTCGGCGTCCGTGACCGTAACCATGCCGACGGGGGCTGTTGGCCAGCAGGTTCTCCTTGACCGTAGAAGGTGAACAGCTCCTGGACGAACTTGGGGGAGTTGTCGTTGCGGTCCGTCACCTGGACGACGACGGTCGCGGACCCTTGCAGGGAGGGGGCGCCCTTGTCCTTGGCTATCACCCGGAACTCGTACCTCTCCCTCACCTCCCGGTCCAGCTGGGCCGTGGCCCGGATGTCCCCGTTGTCCGCGTCGATGTAGAACGCGCCGTTCACCGCCGGGTCCAGGGAGTAGGGCGATCTCGGCGTTCTTGCCGCTGTCCAGGTCCGTGGCGACCACCGTCACCACCCTCTCGCCGGCCTGGTTGTTCTCGGCGAAGTGGACCTCCACCACGTTCTGGGCGAACGTCGGCGCGTGGTCATTGATGTCCACCACACGGACCATCAGGGAACTGTTGCTGGACAGGCTGGGGCTGCCGGAGTCCACCGCCCACGATGGTGACGCTGTACTCCTTGGTTACCTCGTAGTCGAGCAGCGCGGACGTGTGGAGGAAGTACTTTCTTCCTGTTCCTGAAGAGACAGTCAAAAATGTTGTCTTTGTAACTAAGGATTTTTTTCGCCGATATCTTAGCAACCAGATTCACGTGGAGTGTATTGTTTGTTCAAAGAGTTCAAAGGGAGAGACTAAAGGGACCTTTGTGAGGAAGGGTTAACTCTCATGCTAACCCAACCCCCATTGATAGAACCTAAAAGTCTTGTAACCCTGACGCCAATGGTAACATTCATCATAACCGAATGCTAACATGTGTTGGTAACAGTAGCTGGTGAATGCGGGAACAAGTCGGCAACAAATCTAAATATTCTGCCTTTTATTCAGAAAAAAAATCTATAATTGTCAACGCTGTTGAAAATCAATAACACACTCGCTAGTCAAGCCAAAAAATTGCAATGCACAATGCAATAGATTTGGCGATATTTTTTAGCTTGACTAGCGAGTGTGTCATTGATTTTCAACAACATTGACATTTATTTACATTTTTCAGAATAAAGGTCCAAATATTTGGTCGGTTGCCGGCTTGTTCCTGCTTTCACCAGCTGCTGTCACATTGTATGTTGCTGCGATAATATTAGATCCTTTATGCCAAGGAATTACAAATGTATAAAAGTTTTTAACTTTATTATTGGGTAGTCTTTATCATTAAACTAAACAAAACAGGCCTCAAAAAAGCGTGGCTCTGTTATCAAGCAGTTACGAACCCATTAGCTATATTATTAACAAAAACAAAAGTGCCAATAACATGAGAACATGTTATTACTAGTGTAATTACTATATTATTATACAGCGATAAGAGGAGCTTCGTCATACCTGTCGAAGGCTTCGTCAGCAGCGGGCAGTGGCGACAGAACCGTCTCTCCCGCCGGTTTCAACGTGAACGGCACATCTCCGACCACCGTGCACGTCACCGCCCCGTTCTCCCCCTGGTCCCGGTCCGACACCTGGACCAAGGCCACCGGGGTGTCCACCAGGACGTTCTCCGGCACCAGAGCCACTCCGTCGCGGACCGGGATCCGCCCGATCTTGCGGATCTCCACCACGGGGACGTTGTCGTTCTCGTCCCGGACCGACAGGACCACGGTGGTCCGGTCGGTGCGGGGCGGTTGGCCCCGGTCACGGGCCGTCACCGTGAACCTCAGCTGGGCCACCTCCTCGCGGTCGATCCTGTGGAGGACGCTCAGCCAGCCGGACGTCTCGTCCAGACGCAGCAGCCTCCTCACGGACTCCGTGGCCGCGCCGAAGACGTACTCCACCTGGCCGTTGACGCCCACGTCGCGGTCCGACGCCCGCACCTGGAGGACGGGCGTCCCCGGCGGGGCGTTCTCGGCCATCTCGGCCTCGTACACGGCCCTCTCGAAGCGCGGGCTGTTGTCGTTGACGTCGGTGATGGCCACGCGGAGGAGGGCCTGCGAGGAGCGTGGGGGAGTCCCTCCGTCTCGGACCCGCAGGACGAGCTCGTACGAGTCCCGCTGCTCGCGGTCCAGCGGGCCCTTGACGATCAGCTGCGGTTGTTTCTCGCCGTCCGGCGTGTCGGCGACTTGGAGCTCGAACACGCTGCTCCTCACTCCTCCTCCTCCTCCTGCTCCTGCTCCTGCTCCGTTATCCCCCACTCCCCTCCTCCGATCGCCCCCTCCTCCTCCTGCTCCTCCTCCATCCGCCCTTCCCATGGGCCCTCCTCCTCCTCCAGCGGTCCGCCGTGCTGCCCCAGATGCCGACGAGGACCCCCCCACTCCGCCATCTTGGATCAGGTCGTAGCGGTCGATCCCGTTCCTCCCGAAGTCGCGGTCGGTCGCCGTGGGCAGCAGGTAGAGCGTCCCGATGGGCCTGTTCTCCTCCACGGAGAGCGTGAGCACGGGCGAGGGGAACGACGGGGTGTTGTCGTTGATGTCCGTCACCACCACCCGGCCCTCGAAGAGGTCCACCCAGCTCTGCAGCGGGCCGATCACGGACACCTCGAAGTCCAGGAAGCACTCGTTCTCGTCGAAGATCATCTGGCACTGGGGGAGCTTCTCGCGGTCGATGCGCCGCGGGCCCGTGGTGAGCTCGCCCGTGACGTTGTCGATCCGGAAGTACTCCGAGCCGCTCTCCAGGGCGAAGGTCACGTCTCCCGACCCCGTGCCGGCAGTGAGGCCCAGGGCGGAGGCCACGTTGCCTATCTTGGCCTCGGCGGGGCCCTCCTCGGCCACACGGTAGCGGAGAGCCGAGTCGACGGCCGCGGGGAGGAGCTGAGTCAGCATCAGCAGTGGCAGGACCACGAGGCTGAGCAGAGGAGCCTCAGCCGCGGAGGAGGAGTGCACTGCACCAACCCTCCTCATGGTCTCTCTCTCTCTCTCGCTCTCGCTCTCGCTCTCGCTCTATATCTATCTCTGTCCCACTCAGTCGTTGTGTTGTCCCCCACTTTGTGTCTCCTCCTGTGTCTCGCTGTTGTCCCTCTAGTCGTCTCTCTCCTCACCTCACTCTCCCTCGTACTCTTTGTATGTGTGTTCCACTGTGTGCTTCTTCTGTCCCTCTCTTTGCCTTCCCTCCCTCCCTCCCTCCTTCCTTCTCCGCTCTCTTTCTTTCCCTCCCTCTCGCTTCTCTGCAGTTTCCTATGCCCGGGGTCCGGGGGAGAGCTTCACAGCGCTCTCTGCTCAGACTGCAGTTCAGTTCAGCTGAAGAGATTGTTTTTTTTCTCTCTCTCTCTCTCTCTCTCCCTCCCTCTCCTTTGTAGTCTTTTATTGCTTGTATAATGACTCAAGTCTCTCCGGGTTGTTCAGAGTACAAAGATATCATAAGATCCACCCAGCAAAAAAAAAAACACACAAAAAAAACTACTTCATCCGCTGTAAATTAATCCACTTGACTCTCTTTCTCTCTCTCTCTGCCTCTCTCTTTACCGAGAGATATCACCTTCTCTCCCGGGGACTATTACCGGTTTATTACGCCGTTAGTTCATTTCACTTCATTCCGATTGCGTTTGGGGTAGCGGGGGTTTTACAGATAGAAACTGCAATGCAGCACTACACAAAAGAGAACTGGCCAGGGCTCCGGACGGATTCCGGACGCCAGAGAGGATCTGTTAGAAATGAAGTTCCACAATTACATCCACAAAAGCGGAATTTAAAAAATCGGTTGTTTTGAAACCCCCCCAAAACCTCCTCCGAAGTGTTTTGGGTCAATCACTGCCGGACGAAGCCCCCCTTACCTTCGGTCAGACCCTGTAAGCTGGAAGCTGCGTTCGGGCTTTTTCCCCGCAGTGAAGCAACGTGCCAAACGGTCGGATTCCTTCACGCAACTTGATGAGATGAGAGACGCTTTTCAGAGAGCGACTTATCCCGGGGCAATATAATATATAATATAATAATCTGGGACGGTTCATAACT
>NC_137676.1:70504759-70512259 GCF_963989245.1 Nansenia antarctica
CCTCCCTCCTCTCCTCCCCCTCTATCCTCCTGTCCTCCTCCATGCACTCAGACTTCACCAGTTTGCATAAACTTACACTCATACACCGGATGAACACACACACACACACACACACACACACACACACACCTCTCCTCACCTGTCAGTTCTGGAATGAAGGAATGAGGCTAGACATGAACTGACAACGCAGCGTGAGCCACACACACACACAGAGAACCCCCCCCCCCCCACACACACACAGAATCCCCCTCCCCCCTCCCCCCCCCCCCCCCCCACCACACACACACACACAGAACCCCCCCCCCCCACACACACACAGTTTCTCCCTCTCTAATGAATCCTCATCCTCAGTGGGTCTCCTCTCTCCTCCTCCCCTTCCTCCTCCTCCTCCTCCTCCTCTCCTCTCCTTCCCTCCCTCTCCTCTGAAGCTTTCCGACAACCCGTCTATAGAGATGTTTCCCACCTCCTTTCATCGCCGTGGTGGAGTAGAGGCTCTGCTTCTCACCCCCCCCCCCTCCGTCCTCACCCCCCTCCCCCCCTTTTTGCTCTTACCTCTTACTTCTCAATTGCAGAGGGATTCTGTCTCCCTCTTCTTTCACCACTATCTCTCTCTCCCCCCCTCTCACTCACTCTCTCTCTCTCTCTCTCTCTCTCTCTCTCTCTCTCCTCTCTCTCTCTCTCACCCTCTGCATTTCAATTCCAGGCCTTTTTGTTATGATAAGTTAGTATCATCCATTGTAAATGCAGGAACGACTCTCTCTCTCTCTCTGTCCCCCTCCCTTTCTCATTCTCTCTCTCTCTCTCTCTTTCCCTCCCTCCCTCTCTCTCTCTCCCCCCTCCCCCCCTCCATTCCCTCCCCGCCTCACCCTCTACCCCCCCCCTCCTTCTCACCCCATCTCCCCCTCACCCCTCTCCCTTCCCACCTCCCCCTCCCCCTCTTCCTCCCCCTCCATAACTTTCAGAGCAGAGCCCCAGCTGTCAATAACAGTTCTACCTCCTCCTCTCTCTCTCTCTCTCTCTCTCTCTCTCTCTCTCTCTCTCTCAATAACAGTTCTACCTCCTCCTCTCTCTCTCTCTCAATAACAGTTCTACCTCCTCCTCTCTCTCTCTCTCTCTCTCTCTCTCTCTCTCTCACAATAACAGTTCTACCTCCTCTTCTCTCTCTCTCTCTCTCTCTCTCTCTCTCTCAATAACAGTTCTACGACCTCCTCTCTCTCTCTCTCTCTCTCTCAATAACAGTTCTACCTCCTCCTCTCACTCTGGAGTTGTGAATATTCTTCTACCTCTAACACTAGTGAAGTGCTGACAAGCTGAAAAACAAGCTGAGTCACTGTCAATGAGGATCAGGAAGTTCTCACTCCGCCTTCGGAGTGGCAACACACACACACACACACCATACACACACCATACACACACCACACACACACACCACACACACACACCACACACACCACACACACACACACACACACACACACACACACACACACACACACACACTCTCTCTCTAAAGGTTACTTCAGTAGGCCCCAATCAAGATATAAACATGAACACAGAGAAACTCTCATTTTGTATTCGTGGGAGATTAGATTAGATTCAACCTTTTTCTCATTGCACAAAGTACAACGAAATTTATTATTTTTTCACTCTAGGCACAGGCTCAGCCATAGTCCGCACCCCTGGAGCAATTAGGGGTTAGGTGCCTTGCTCAAGGGCACAACGGCAGCAGTGGTAGGCACCTTAGATATGACGCCAGCAACCCTCCAGCTCACCAGCTCACATGCAGCTCCCTCCTGAGGCGAGGGGAATCGAACCAGCGACCTTCCGATTGCTAGCCGACCTCTCTAACCTCTAGGCTACCTGACCTCTAACCTCTAGGCTATACCACCGCTCCCTAGGTAGGCACCGATATCAATAATTGAATATGATATTGATATCTGATATGTGAGGGATATCCTCATATCACTTTCTCTCCCCCCCCTCTCTCTCTCTCTCTCTCTCTCTCTCTCTCTCTCTCTCTCTCTCTCTCTCTCTCTCTCTCTCTCTCTCTCTCTCTCTCTCGACACTTTCCTAAACATGGGGGGGGTTCACAGGAGGACGTGTCTAACTGGTAGAGACAGAGAAATCGACAGAAAGAAAGGAGGAAGGAAGGAAGAAAGAAAGGTGAAAGAGGGAGGAGAGGGGCTTGTCTAGAGTGTTTACTAGATAGGTTGTTGTCATCCATTGATGTTTAAATTCCGACGTTCTCTCTGCTTCAGGATAAGTAGCTACCGCTGTGCACTAATACCTTTTCTGTGTGGGTGTGTGCGTGTGTGTGCGTGTGTGTGTGTGTGTGTGTGTGTGTGGAGACGATTCTGGCATATGTTCTCTTGATTAAACTCCTGTGGTGTAGAGATACCTCCTGTGTATTTGCAAACTCCTCCTGTTTTGGAGCTCTCTCTCACACACGTACACACACACACACACACACACACACACACACACACACACACTCACACACGGACGGACACACTTACTCACACACACACACACACACACACACACACACACACACACACTCTCTCTCGGACACACACACACACACACACACACACACACGTGTGATGGATGGTGTTATTACCTGAAGCTCTTTAGGAGCAGAGAGGTGCTTAAGTGAACAAACACACATGACTGTTTGTGCTTTATCATCAGGAGTTAACACACACACACACACACACGCACGCACACGCACGCACACGCACGCACACGCACGCACGCGCGCACGCACGCACACGCACACAAAAAGGTTACTATAGAGGTATATTTTTGTCCTACAAGGTGCAATTCTCATACATGTACCCTCGAAGGTACAATTAAACTACATCGATGGTCTATAAGGTACTAAAAGTACTAAGTACTAAAGAGATAGAGATAAATCACAGCCTGAAGAAAGGTTCATCTCCGTTCACACCTTAAAGTACATCAAGGGGCGGGGGGGGGGGGAGGAATTTGAGGCAGTAAAATGGAAGTCATTGATTGGAGAATTATGTATTTCGAACGATAACAATTCCCCAAGCCTGCGTGTAGGGGCAGGGGCGGCGGTAGCCTAGGGGTTAGAGAGAGATCAAAAACGTAGAATCTAATTGAATGTGATGTGACTGTCGGTTAGATTTTGAGGCTAATGAAGAGATAATAATGTAGATAGTTGACGTAACTAAAACTGATGGTCGACGGATGTGAGTTAACTAATGCTGCTAGCTAGCTAGCTACCTAACCTACGAGCTAGCCATATTCTAGTCACACCACAGTGTCATTCTGGTGGTGAATTAGCACAATGATTAGCACAAAATAACCGACCATGTACGTTAACGTTGCCATAGCAACAGGACAATGAGCTGGGCGAGTTATGACCTTTGACCTTAGGATACGCGTTGCCTACTTCAAATAGATAAAGGAAGGTAAGTAGCCTTCAGAACCGATGGTTCTGGAGCCTAATGGCCCATATGGGGCAGGAGCCTATCTCCTGTTTCCGTAGCGTGAGGCGGCTTGATGTACAAGTACACCCCCCCTGGACATGACGCTGGTATGTCGCAGGGTCTTACCCCCCAATCCAACCCTTAATGCTGAGTGCCAAGCAGGGAGGCATCGGGTACCATGTTTATAGTCTTTAGTGGTGTGACTCGGCCGGGGATCGGACTCACGACCTCCCAATCTCAGGGTGGACGGACACTCTTACCGCAAGGCCACTGAGCTTGGTTCAGATAGATAGAGGAGGTTTAAACACCTTCTCACGGCAGTTAGCTCTGTGTCCTGATTGGTTTACACACAGATCTGAATTCATGAGGTATTGCTGCCGATAATGGTGTTAATACATCACTCAAGTTACAAGTTACCTACATGACTGAGGTATTTTACAGTCACCAACTGACATCCGATTCCGTTTGAGGCGTCATCTGTATTGGAGGAACTGGAGGCAAATTTCATTACTTCATTCAGTCCTGCTGTCATTGCATTTCATTGGCCTGAGCGATGAGCAGAGCGTCTATCTGTTTGAGGCAGACGCCAGCACACACATCCCCACCACCCCTCTCCTCCCTTTCCCTCTCCCTCTGTCCCTATCTGTGCAAAACAGCCACTCACAGCGAACCGTAAAGCGTGTAGCTACTATTAAACTTCTAAATGGAGTCAGGGCATGTATGACAAGTGACAATTATTAAGAATCATGTTCTTTACCTTAATGTACGTGACGGCTGTTTGTCTTTCCCAGTACGGGTAACCGGCAGTGACTTTGTTGGCGTTTATTATCAGAACTGCAGAATCAGAACGTTATTATCAGAACTGCAGAATCACTCTTCTGTCGGAAACTGAAGACCCATCTCTTCAGGCAACACCATAACTGTCCCTCCTGAGACATCTACTACCCCCCTGCACTGTGTCTCCTGAGACACAGACTCCCCCGCCCTATACTGTTTCTCCTGTGACATCTACTACCCCTCTGCATTGTGTCTCCTGAGACATCTACTACCCCCTTGTACTGTTTCTCCTGAGACATTTACTACCCCCTTGTACTGTCCCTCCTGAGACATCTACTAGCACTCTGCACTGTTTCTCCTGAGACACCTACTACTCTCCCTGTACTGTTTCTCCTGAGACATCTACTACCCCCTTGTACTGTTTCTCCTGAGACATCTACTACCCCCTTGTACTGTTTCTCCAGTGTCAATTAATTAAAATAGCACGGCGACTGCCAATGGCCGCTGGCCTGAGCATAGAGTACTTCTCTTGCTACGATCGGTGGATAAGATGATTCATTTGCTTAGTCAAATGTATTGGTTTGTAAATCGCCTTGGAATAAGGCGTCTGCTAAACGCCCAAAAATGTAAATGTACATTATGTGGAAGTAAAAACTGTAGCCTAGATAGAGGACAGGACAGCCCGTACTTGACTCCTCTTCAAACGAACCATGCATGAGAGAGACGCTTTAATCGCTCTCAAAGTCAGTCTTGATACAAAGGACTGACAGTATGTTACAGCTAAGCATGAGTTCGTGAACATATCTCGCTGTAGACGGTATTGGAGCAAAAATAGGCTGGTGTTCTAACTCTTCAATAATCTATGGCATATATCCATTACTGAGAACCGTCGTGGCTTTGAAGTAAGGTTATTCATGTATTGTATGTCTATACACAACAGTAACACGATGTGTTACTTATTGTAAGTCTCTTTGGATGAAAGAGAGAGTCTGCTCAATGATTTAAATGTAAAAATGCAAACATTGTGTTTCCCTATATAATGAGGTGGACAGAGAGACCATTGGCCTGACAGAAAACATGATATCGCACTTATGTGAAGGACGCCTAGGTGTCTCCTGATATAGCTTCTTTTATACTTCTGCACCTTAGATACTGTACATAAACTACCTCACTGTACATACACTACCTCACTGTACATAGCTCATAACTGTATATTGACCACAACTGTAGCCTATATACCTCTAAACTATACTGATGTTATACAATACAATACTACCTCTGCACATACTGTATATTACATAGTCACCTATCACTACCATTCTTGTTCTATTTATCATGCCCTTATGTCACTATTTTGCACTTCTGGTTGGATGCTAAACTGCATTTCGTTGTATTGTACATGTACTCTGGCGATGACACTAAAAGTTGAATGTAATCGAATCTAATGCGAAGGAATCCTTAAAAGAAAAAGAAAAAAGAAAAACTAGCAGGATTCCTCCACATACAGTAACAGTAAGACAGCAAATGACGGAGCCAGTCAGGCGGTCATAACGGAGTCTGTGTCATCCTCCATCGTTAGCCGGGACGACGGCTAAGGGTGACGCGAACATCACAATCCATTTTATCTGCTATGAGGGGCGTATTCATTATTTATATTTAAGTAATAAGGCTAGAGGGACGCGTCACAGCCCAGACATACGGCCGGATCACATACGGCTGGATCACACACACACACGCGCGCGCGCACGCACGCACGCACGCACGCACACATTGATTGATTGATTGATTGAAAACTTTATTAGAAGATTTGCAGAAGTAGGTACATGAAAGTACATATTACATACAAGGTCAACTAACAGGATAAAAACCCAAGAAAGCCACTGGCTTATTTCAATTGGGGTCCTTGATTCTCAATTCATCGTTACATGTAAGACAGACAAAAAAAACTAGTACTATCTACAAGATAATACAGACAAATAACTAGTACTATCTACAAGATAAACATACATCCAACATGGGAAGAACAATACAACAAAACATAAGGTATGTACAGCGGGTAGGACAGGTGGGGACATACACCACAGGTGGGGGCGGGGGACAAAACACAAAGTATGTACAGTGGGTAGTTCGGGCAGGGGGACAGACATATAATATGTACAATGGGTAGTTCGGGCGGGGGGACAAAACAACAAGTATGTACAGTGTGTGGTCATGGTGGGGGGGGGGGGGTACAAAAACACCAGTAGATTTAGGCGGGGGGAGGGGGGGGGGGGCGACATAATAACATTGCGTTTGCTCAGAGTGTAGACCAGGTAGGGGGGTGGGACAAAACAACTAGTATGTGCAGAGGGTATTTCGGGTGGGGGTTGGGGGGGGGGGGGTGTGGGAGACATAACAACAAAACCACAAGAATATATAGAGGGTAGTCCTGGTGGGGGTGTAGTCTTTTAATTTGATTTTTGATTTAGAGGGTCCAGTTACGGATTGCAGCCTCCTGTAAATGTTTTTTGAGAGTGGTTTTGAAGGTGGGCAGTGTTTTGCACTCCTTTAAGATTATAGGAAGGGCGTTCCACATTTTTACTGCATAGTTTGCAAACGAGTTTAACCCCTTGTTTGTGGTGCAACGCGGTTGAACGTGGTTCGTGGAGCTTCCTCTGGTATTGTATGTGTGGACGTTGTTCACTTTTTGGAAGTATGTTGACAGGTACTTGGGTGTCTTTGTCACACACACACACACACACACACACACACACACACACACACAGGCTTCGCTGGCCCTAAGCAAGATTTTGATTGTGTGTGTGTGTGAGGGGGGTAGGGTGTAGGGGGGTTGTGTGTGTGTGTGTGGGGGGGGGGGGATTTGCTAGCGGCGCAGCTTTTGATCGACGGGTATTTCGTCAACGGGGGAACCGAGGGGAGGAGGAGGCGTGCCGTGGTGGCTAGCGGACTTTTTCATTGACGGGTGTTTTCGTCGGTTAGCGGAGGACAGCGGAGGGTTTGATTGACAGGTGGTAGATTGAGCTAAATCGACGGTAAAAGGTCGCCCCCCCCCTCGAGCGGTTGTGGCTCTAAATAACCGTAGTGTGTTTACGCCAGGGGCCCCCCCTGAGCTGGTGGACCAGAGTCACTGGACGACCACATTCACCACTGTGGTGTTTACGTAGTGTTTGGTTTGAATCTGAGAAAAGCAGATGAATAATATACAGATACAGATGTATATAGATGAGGATTTCCCCTTTCCCCATGTGATATGTTTGTATGCATTACT
>NC_137676.1:70524759-70527259 GCF_963989245.1 Nansenia antarctica
CAGCGGAGAGAAACGAGCTACAGAGAGTCGTGAGAACAGCACAGAAGATCACCGGCGCCCCCCTCCCCTCTCTGGAGGAGCTGTACAAAACACGCTGTCTCAGGAGGGCCTCCAAGATCTCCAAGGACTCGACCCACCCTGGGCACGAACACGTTGTCAAGCTGCCCTCGAACAGGAGGTACAGGACCCCGGCCGCTAAGACAAACAGACTGAAGAACAGCTTCTACCACAGGGCCGTCAAGGCCCTGAACACAGAAAAGGCCTAAGTTCTGGGCCCAGGACAGTCCGGACGGATTGTATGGCAGCTAGTGCTGAGGCACAAACATGTACATTTTCAAGCCTGCAAACTGTGACACTTTAAAATAATGTGAAAAAATACTTTCTTGTGCAATATGACAACCCTAGTTGACTATCTGTGCAGTATAGTACAGTGGATTGTGTACATAGCCTTTATTGATGTAAACCAGCTCCTTACCTTCTTGTGATTTTATGCATCTATGCTTTTTCTAAAATGTTTCTTTTTCCTTTCCTAAACACCAGGGGAGCCTCCCCTCCTAAATTTCGTTGTTTGGTACCTGTACTGTAGCAATGACAAATAAAGTCTATCTATCTATCTATCTATCTATCTATCTATTCAGCTACATAAGTAGGTTATAAATCAGTATTCATCTACATAAGTCATTTACGACTCACTATTCAGCTACATAAGTTGGTTCATTAATCCCTTTATCAGGTATGTCAGCTTTGGCACCTTGTGTACTTGGACACGGCTTAGGTCAGATGAGAACCTGCCACATCTTCACTTTACAAACACATTTACACAGTGACTTTTTCATCCTGTGACAAGATCTTAGGAAACACAGCAAAAATGAAAACTCTCTCCCCCTCCTCCTTCTCTCTCTCTCTCTCTCTCTCTCTCTGCTGACATAGACAGAAATTGTGCACAGGTTATTAAAGAACACCTCTGGTATTACTACCGTCGCCTTTTAATTCTTGATCGGACTCGATGTGGGCGTGTGTGTGTGTGTATCTGTCCATCTGTGTGTGTGTGTGTGTGCGCGTCTGTCCTTCTGACTCTCTCTCGCTCTCTCTCTCTCTCTCCTCCTCTCTCTGAGTCACTTCAGGCTGGCTCTTCGTAATCCTTCTCTCTAGCCAAAAATAAAAACAAAATGGCCTTCATCCTCCGGAGGGGAACAAGACAGACCCCTCAGTCCAACCCAAACTTTCAGGAGGGAGGGAGAGAGAGAGAAGGAAGAGAAGAGGAGGAGGAGGGGGAGGAGGGAGAGGAGGAAGAGAAGAGAGGAGAGGAGGAAGGGAGGGAGGGAGAATATGCGGAGGGAGGGAGAGGAGAGGGGAGAGACAGATAGAGAGGAGGGGAGGGAGGGATAGAGAATATGGGAGGGAGGGAGAGGAGAGGAGAGGAGGGGGAGGGAGAGGAGGAACAGATAGAGAGGAGGGGAGGAGGGAGGGATAGAGAATACGGGAGGGAGGGAGGGGTTGAGAGTAGGGGAGGAGGAGGAGAGGGGAGAGGAGGAGGGGAGGGAGAGGAGAGGAGAGGAGGAGTGGGAGGGAGAGGAGGGACAGATAGAGAGGAGGGGAGGAAGGAGGGATAGAGAATATGGGACGGAGGGAGGGGGGGTTGAGAGTAGGGGAGGGGGAGAGAGAGGAGAGGAGAGGAAGGGGGGGTGGGTGGGAGGAAGAGGTGAGGAAGAAAAAGGAAGGAGAGGGAAGGACAGAAGAGGGAGGAAGAGGGGTTACGGGGGAGGTTGACTCCTGAGTGCCTTCTCAGCGCCATGGTAACAAGGTTGGAGTACGCTCACTAGCGACCATTGTAAGGCCGGTTCTTAAAAAGCAGCTTAGAATGAAGAGTGGCAGAGAGAGAGAGAGAGAGAGAGAGAGAGAGAGTAATGGAAAGTCACAGAGGAGGAGAGAGAGAGAGGCAGGGAGAGAGAGAGAGGGGGGGGGGGCAGAAGAGTGAGAGGAATGGAGAAGTCACAGAGAAGGAGAGAGAGAGAGAGTCTCAGAGAAGGAGAGAGAGAGAGAGAGTCTCAGAGAAGGAGAGAGAGAGAGAGTCTCAGAGAAGGAGAGAGAGAGAGAGAGTCTCAGAGAAGGAGAGAGAGAGAGAGAGAGTCACAGAGAGAGAGAGAGTCACAGAGAGAGAGAGAGAGAGTCACAGAGAGAGAGAGAGAGAGAGTCTCAGAGAAGGAGAGAGAGAGAGAGAGTCTCAGAGAAGGAGAGAGAGAGTCACAGAGAGAGAGAGAGAGTCACAGAGAGAGAGAGAGAGAGAGAGAGTCTCAGAGAAGGAGAGAGAGGGAGAATCAGGCCATTCATCCATGCCTCAGGGGAAGGGATGCAGTCTGAATTCTGGATAACTCTGTCACACCAACCGACACGCCAACCATACTGGTAATAAACCAGCTATTACACATTAATAAACCAGCTATTACACATTAATAAACCTGCTATTACACATTAATAAACACCTCTGTCACACCAACGA
>NC_137676.1:70529759-70534759 GCF_963989245.1 Nansenia antarctica
CAACAACACAATAAAGACAATAAAGATGACAGCAATACAACCTGATGGTGGTCCTGGTACACCCTTGTACCGGTTCCAGTACTGCTCTAGGTGCTATTTGGAGCTGAGAGTGCCTCATCAGCACCCGGGTCCATTTTCCTGTCAACACAAATCTCAAAACACGAGTATGGTGTAATGGCCTAGTGATCCTAGTTCTATAATGTCCAATGTCTCCCGTAGTATCAAAAGGCGACATTGAATAAGTAGGTTTTGAGGTCACGCTTAAAAATGTCCTGAGTTTTAGACAACCTCAGGCCCTCAGGTAGGGTGTTCCACAATCTAGGAGCATATATGCTAAAAGCTGATCCTCCAAATCTCTTTGTCCTAGCCTCTGGCACTATTAAAAGTTCCGTGCCACTAGACCGTAGGGGTCTAGCTGGTGTGTATCTTATGAGCATGTCCACCATGTAATTGGGTGCATCACAGTGAAGTGATTTATAAACTAGTAAAAGGATCTTAAAGTCTATTCTATGACTGACAGGGAGCCAGTGTAGTGATCTCAAGACAGGTGTGATGTGCGCTCTTCGTTTGGTCCTAGTAAGGACACGAGCAGCAGCATTTTGAACCATTTGTAGTCTATTTATCATTTTTTTGGGGAGACCTGTCAGGAGAGCATTACAGTAATCTAGCCTACTAGTAACAAACGCATGCATTAATTTTTCAGTGTCTGCCTGGGAGAGAAATGATTGTACCTTAGTGATGTTTCTTAGATGGTAAAAGGATGTTTTAATAGTATTATTAATATGAGTTTCAAAATTTAGATCTGAGTCAATTATGACACCAAGATTCCTGGCCTGACACTTAGTGTTAAGAGCTAGTGTTTTCAAGTGTGCAGATAATTTCTCTCTCCCAGTTTTCTCGCCAATGATCAATACCTCTGTTTTTTCTTGATTGAGTTGGAGAAAGTTTTGTGTCATCCAAATATTAATATCGGCAATACAATCTATCAGGTGGTCAATCATCTTGTAGTCGTTGGGAGTTACTGAGATATAAAGCTGAGTGTCGTCAGCATAGCTGTGGTAGTTAACGCTATGCTTCTTGATAACAGAACTGAGGGGTAGCATGTATAGGCTAAAGAGCAACGGTCCTAAAATGGACCCCATCCTCTAAAACCCAGCCTCTAAAACCCAATCTCCAAAACCCAGCCTCTAAAACCCAGCCTCCAAAACCCATCCTCTAAAACCCAGCCTCCAAAACCCGGACTCTAAAACCCATCCTCTAAAACCCAGCCTCCAAACTCATCTTCCAAAACTGTTAATTTAAAAATGTTGTATTGTTTATTTCACTAGCTTTGACGATGTAAACATAGGTGTCCCATGCCAATAAAGCGCTTTAATTCAAGCGAATTAATAGAGACAGACTCAAACTGGCACACTCGTTGCGAGACGGTGATTAAGGAGACAGGAAACAGAGAGGGCTTTTGGTGTGTGAAACCTAGAGAGAATTGACGATAAAGAGGTTTAGAAAGAAATGTTCAAATAGGCAAAATAAAAAGAAAGAGAGAGAGAGAGAACAAAGAGGGTAGGCAGCGAGAGAAACAACCACAAGGGAGTTAGTACACCTTAAGTAACCCCCTCTCTCTGTGTCTCTCTCTCTCTCTCCCTCTCTCCCTCTCTCTGTGTCTCTCTCTCTCTCTCCCTCTCCCCCTCTCTCTGTGTCTCTCTCTCTGTCTCTCTGTGTCTCTCTCTCTGTCTCTCTCCCTCTCTCTCTGTCTCTCTCCCCCTCTCTCTGTGTGTCTCTCTCTCTCTGTCTCTCTCCCTCTCTCTCTGTCTCTCTCCCTCTCTCTCTCTCTCTCTCTGTGTCTCTCTCTCTCTCTCTCCCCCTCTCTCTGTGTCTCTCTCTCTCTCCCTCTCCCCCTCTCTCTGTGTCTCTCTCTCTCTCCCTCTCCCCCTCTCTCTGTCTCTCTCTCTCTATCTCCCTCTCCCCCTCTCTCTGTGTGTCTCTCTCTCGCTCTCCCTCTCCCCCTCTCTCTGTGTCTCTCTCTCTCTATCTCCCTCTCCCCCTCTCTCTGTGTCTCTCTCTCTCTCTATCTCCCTCTCCCCCTATCTCTGTGTCTCTCTCTGTGTCTCTCTCTCTCTCTCCCTGTGTCTCTCTCTGTCTCTCTCCCTCTCTCTCTCTGTCTCTCTCCCTCTCTCTCTGTGTCTCTCTCTCTCTCTGTGTGTCTCTCTCTCTCTCTGTGTCTCGCACCCCCCCTCCGTCTCTCTCTCCCCCTCTGTCTCTCTCTCTCTATATATATTTAGAGTGACTTTAACAGTTGTGGAGTGTTGAGGAGATGTTTTCCACTGAGGGATCGAGGGATCTGATCTGTCGATGAATAAAAACACGAGTCAAAGATTCAGATTTTTGATGAGATTGAAGCATCATGAGTATGGTTGGCACACACACACACACACACACGTATGTAGGCAGGCAGGCAGACAAACACACACCACACGCGTGCACGTATATAGGCAGACTAACACACAAACACACACACACACACACAAACACACACACAAACACACACACAAACACACACACACACACACACACACACACACACAGTGGTGATACACCCTAAGGCAAGGAGATTTTGTGGATTTCATTATTGAGGGGATCTGCCCTAATCCCATTGCCTACCCAGCGGGTACACACCACCAGGGACCAATTAGAACTGCAGAACTGCCCGGGACGAACCACACACACACACACACACACACACACACACACACACACACACACAGGGAGAGAAATAAATCCTCCGTCATGGTCTTTCACAAACAGAGGCCAGGGGAGGCTGGTGAAGGGACAACATCAGACGAGGTTATCGTTCAGCTTGTCGTTGTGAATGGGACGCAATCACACACAATAAAAGCATATAATCATAATGACACCTCCAAACCCAGCCTCTAAAACCCAGCCTCTAAAACCCAGCGTCCAAACCCAGCCTCTAAAACCCAGCCTCTAAAACCCAGCCTCCAAACCCAGCCTTCAAAATAGCCTCTAAACCCAGCCTCTAAAACAAGCCTTGAAACCCAGCCTCCAAACCCAGCCTCCAAAACTAGCCTCCAAACCCCAGCCTCCAAACCCAGCCTCTAAAAAAAGCCTTGAAACCCAGCCTCCCAACCAAGCCTCCAAAACCAGCCTCCCACCTCAGCCTCCAATCCCAGCCTCTGAACCCAGCCTCCAAACCCAGCCTCCAACACCAGCCTCCAAAACCCAGCCCCAGCCTCTGAACCCAGCCTCTAAAACAACCTTTGAAACTCAGCCTCTAAAACCAGCCACCAAACCCTAGCCTCCCCTGGATAGTAAAAAACCCACATTGTGTTTTTCAGACAAGAGGAACAGAGGAGGGAGAAGAGAGGATGAAGGAGGAGAGAGGAGAACAGAGGATGAAGGAGGAGAGAGGAGAACAGAGGAGAAGAACAGAGGATGAATGAATGAATGAATGAATGGACTTTATTGTCATTGCTACAGTACAGGTACCAAACAACGAAATTTAGGAGGGGTGGCTCCTCTGGTGTTAGGAAAGGAAAAAAAAAAAAAAAACTTTTAGAAAAAGAAAAAATCACAAGAAGGTAAGGAGCTGGTTTACATAAATAAAGGCTATGTACACAATCCACTGTACTATACTGCACAGATAGTCAACTAGGGTTGTCATATTGCACAATAGTATTTTTTCACGTTATTTAAAGTGTCACAGTTTGCAGGCTTGAAATGTACATGTTTGTGCCTCAGCACTACACCTGATTTTTTCAGTCCAGCAGCTGCCATACACTCCGTCCAGACTGTCCAGGGCCCAGAACTTAGGTCTTTGCTGTGTTCAGGGCCTGGACGGCCCTGTGGTAGAAGCAGTTCTTCAGTCTGTTTGTCTTAGCGGCCAGGGTCCTGAACCTCCTTTTCGAGGGCAGCCTGGTAAAGTGTACGTGCCCAGGATGGGTCGGGTCCCTGGAGATCTTTGAGGCCTTCCTGAGACAGCGTGTGTTGTACAGCTCTTCCAGAGAGGGGAGGGGGGCGCCGGTGATCTTCTGTGCTGTTCTCACTACTCTCTGTAGCGCATTTCTCTCCGCTGTTGTGCAGCTGGAGAACCAGTTGCAGATGCCGTAGGTGAGGATGCTCTCCACTGCGCCGCGGTAGAAGGCCACCAGTATCTCCTGCTGAAGGAGGAGAGAGGAGAACAGAGGATGAAGGAGGAGAGAGGAGAACAGAGGAGAAGAACAGAGGATGAAGGAGGAGAGAGGAGAACAGAGGAGAAGAACAGAGGATGAAGGAGGAGAGAGGAGAACAGAGGAGAAGAACAGAGGAGGAGAACAGAGGAGGAGAACAGAGGAGGAGAACAGAGGATGAAGGAGGAGAGAGGAGAACAGAGGATGAAGGAGGAGAGAGGAGAACAGAGGAGGAGAACAGAGGATGAAGGAGGAGAGAGGAGAACAGAGGAGGAGAACAGAGGATGAAGGAGGAGAGAGGAGAGGAGAACAGAGGAGGAGAACAGAGGAGGAGAACAGAGGATGAAGGAGGAGAGAGGAGAACAGAGGAGGAGAACAGAGGATGAAGGAGGAGAGAGGAGAACAGAGGAGGAGAACAGAGGATGAAGCAGGAGAGAGGAGAACAGAGGAGAAGAACAGAGGATGAAGGAGGAGAGAGGAGAACAGAGGAGAAGAACAGAGGAGGAGAACAGAGGAGGAGAACAGAGGAGGAGAACAGAGGATGAAGGAGGAGAGAGGAGAGGAGAACAGAGGAGGAGAACAGAGGATGAAGGAGGAGAGAGAATAACAGAGGAGGAGAACAGAGGATGAAGGAGGAGAGAGGAGAGGAGAACAGAGGAGGAGAACAGAGGATGAAGGAGGAGAACAGAGGAGGAGAACAGAGGAGGAGAACAGAGGAGAAGAACAGAGGAGGAGAACAGAGGAGGAGAACAGAGGAGGAGAACAGAGGAGGAGAACAGAGGAGGAGAACAGAGGAGGAGAACAGAGGATGAAGGA
>NC_137676.1:70539759-70549759 GCF_963989245.1 Nansenia antarctica
ATGGAGGGAGGGAGAGAGGGAGGGAGAGAGAGATGGAGGGAGGGAGAGATGGAGGGATGGAGGGAGAGAGAGATGGAGGGAGGGAGAGAGGGAGGGAGAGATGGAGGGGTAGAGAGAGAGAGATGGAGGGAGGGATAGAGGGGTGGAGAGAGATGGAGGGAGGGATGGAGGGGTGGAGAGAGGGGTCGAGAGAGATGGAGGGAGGGAGAGATGGAGGGAGAGAGGGAGGGAGAGATGGAGGGAGAGAGGTATGGAGGGAGATAGATGGAGGGAGATAGATGGAGGGAGGGAGGGAGGGAGAGAGAGAGAGAGGGAGGGAGAGAGAGATGGAGGGAGAGATGGAGGGAGAGAGGTATGGAGGGAGGGAAGGGTGGAGAGAGAGACAGAGTTAGGGAGGGAGAGATGGAGGGAGGGGTGGAGAGAGAGACAGAGTTAGGGAGGGAGAGATGGAGGGAGGGGTGGAGAGAGAGATGGAGAGATAGAGGGAGGGGTGGAGAGAGAGAGTGATGTAAGGACGGGTGGAGAGAGAGACAGAGTTAGGGAGAGATGGAGGGAGGGGTGGAGAGATAGATGGAAGGACGGAGGAACGAAATGGGTGTTAAACAGTCCTTCTATGCTATATATCTCTCTGGCTGTGATTAAAGATGAGCACCTTCCAGAGGAACACCTGGCCACATTAGAGATGGTGGTTAGCCTCGCTACGAGCTAGCATGGAACAGAAGAGGAGGTGATACCCGCAAGGCAAGGAAGTACTCATGGGAATCACAGGCACACACACACACACACACACACACACACACACAAACACTTCACGTTGGCTTTCTGGCCACAGCAGCGCTGGCGTTTAGCGTCGCTATGAGCTAGCATGAAACAGAAGAGGAGGTGAAACCTGCAAGGCAAGGAAGTTCTCCATGGGAACCACACACACAGACACAGACACAGACACAGACACAGACACAGACACAGACACACACACACACACACACACACACACACACACACACACACACACACACACACTTCACGTTGGCCTTCTGGACACATTAGCGATGGCGTTTAGCGTCGCTACGGGCTAGCATGAAACAGAAGAGGAAGGTAGAGGAAGGTAGAGGAAGGCCCACACACACACACACACCCACACACACACACTCTGTGTCACACACATCTGATTGCCTTCACTTTGAAGTGCTCTCCTTCCCTGAGAAGGGTAAGTCAGGTGGTCGTTCCTCGTTAGGTGAGAGCCTGGGCTCCTGAACATGAGGGGATATTACCTCCCGCCAGAGACTTCTCACAGCTTCTAATTAATATAATGAGCAATTAATATAACCTCCGAATTATCAGTTCAGGAGACAACATTCGGAGGAATTTATTTTTCTTAAGAACTCCAAGCCATGAATTATACATCATTTTCACAAATGCAGCGAGATACACATAGCATTAGCATTTTTCCATTTTCCATTTCCATCACAGAACGTGTTTGACATTCAGAGATTCATACACTAATATCCATATTTTCCCACGAACGCACACAAAGTTGTAAAGTGTAATTAAACCGGCTGAAATCACAACAGGTGTCGAGAGAGAGAGAGAGAGAGAGAGAGAGAGAGAGAGAGAGAGAGAGAGAGAGAGAGAGAGAGAGAGAGAGAGAGAGAGAGAGAGAGACAGAGAGAGAGGAGGTGGGGGGGGCGGAGGGAGGAGAGCATGAACATTGGATCAAAGTCCAACTAATGTTAGTCAAACAACACATGTAGCCTCAGGCGATAGTTGTATAGGTCTTGTGTGTGTGTGCGTCTGCGTCTGCCTGTGTGTGTGTGTGTGTGGAGTGTGTGTGGCGCGTGTGTGTGTCTCTGTGTCTGTCTGTGTGCGTCTGTGTGTGTGTCTGTGTGCATGCGTGCGTGTGCGTACATGTGTGTGTGTGTCGACGCGAGTGTGTGTGTGGGTGTGTGTGTGTGTGTGTGTGTGCGTGTGTTCTCCAGGCAGGTTGGGAGGACTCAGACACGCAGGTCCCAGTGAGTGTGTGTTTCTGCAGCGTCAGCTGGTTTCAGCCGTATTAAAATTATATGTGATGATGGATGGTCCTTTAATAGATACTGCTCCGGGGCTTTTTTTATACCGCATGTGCGTGTGTGTGTGTGTCTGTGTGATGTGTGTGTGTGATGTGTGTGTGTGTGTGTGTGTGTGTGTGTGTGTGTGCGTGTGCGTGTGTGGTGTATGTGTGTGTGCGGTGCGTGTGTGTGTGTGTGTGTGTGTGTGGTGTGTGTGTGGTGTGTGCGTGTGTGGTGTGTGGTGTGTGTCTGTGACTGTGTGTCTGTGTGCGGTGTATGTCTGTGCGTGTGTGTCTGTGCGTGTGTGTCTGTGCGTGGTGTGTGTGTGTGTGTGTGTGTTGGGGGGGGGTGTCAGACGGATGAAAGTGATGGAGGGAGAGCTGAACAGAGGAGGAGCAGAGGGTCACTGAGAGACCAAGTCTCCTGTGACTTCACAGAGGAGCATGAAAGCAGAGAGGAGAGAGGGATGAAGGGAGAGAGAGAGAGAGAGAGAGGAAAGCAGGCAGAGGGGGGGAGAGAGAGAGGAGGAGAGAGGGAGAGAAAAGAGGGGGGGAGAAAAAGAGAGAGAGGGGGAGAGGGAGAAAAGCAGGGAGAGGGGGAGGTAGAGAGAAAGAGAGGGAGAGAGAGAGAGAGAGAGGTAGAGGGAGAGAGGGAGGTACAGAGAGAGGGAGAGAGAGAGAGGGGGAGAGGGAGGAAAGCAGGGAGAGGGGGAGGTAGAGAGAGAGAGAGGGGAGGAGGACCGCGATCATGTATGTACTGTGTAGATGCACATGTCTCTCACACACGCCACACACACACACTCTCTCTCTCAAACAAACAAACTTTCCCACAAACCCACACACACACGGCCAGGTCTGGCGTGCTGCTGACAGGAGGCTGGCCAGCGGCGGGAGTTGTCCTCTCTAATACGGAGAGAACGAGAGAGAGGAGGAGGGGAAGGAGGAGAGGAAAAAGAGCAAAGTGCTGAATATGTATTTTCTGCCGGGGCGTCAGGAGGATGAAGGGCAGCCCCATCAGGCTCTCTCTCACACACACACACACACTTCTCCACACACACACACACACACACACACACCCCCCCACACACACACACACACACACACACACACATACACACACACACACACACACACACACACACAGTCAGACGAGAGGATAAGAGGTCTGTTTTGAGGCGAGCTGCCAACATTTGTTTACTGTGGTCCTCAGGGGTCAAGAAATATAGGCCGCTCCCTAAAACACACACACACACACACACACACACACACACACACACAACACAAAAGCGCATATGCAAACTCAACATGAAATAAAAAAGACCTTCCACATTACAGTTCGCTGTCCTTGTTGGATATACTGTAAGTAGATAGGTAAGTTTGAGCTTTTAGCACATACGTCCACCATACACACACACACACACACCATACACACACACACACACACACACACACACACACACACAGTTTCGGTATCCAGTATCTGCACACTACATTCTGCCTTGTTGCCTTTCCCCCGATGGAAACATCATGATTAGTGTGTGTGTGTGTGTGTGTGTGTGTGTGTGTGTGTGTGTGTGTGTGTGTCTGTATATATGGTGTGTGTACAAGTGTGTTATGTGTATCTGTGCATGTCCGTGCGTGTGTTTGTCTGTGTGTGCGTGAAGGCATGCATGTGTGTATGGAAACATCATTATCTTTTGTGTTTGTGTGTGTGTGTGTGTGCAAATACGTGCATGTGTGCGTGTGCGTGTGTGTGTGTGTGTGTGTGTGTGTGCGTGTGTGTGTGTGTGCGTGTGTGTGTGGAAACATAATGATGATGAGTGTTGGTCCTTGTTGACTCGGGGTGAACTACAGAGGGCCAGAGATTGATTCTGCACCATACGCTCAACAGAATGTTAAAATCAATAAGCTTTCCTATTGGCCCCTGCCGCCCACCAGGCTGGCTGTCACAGCTTCACTTCCTCATTCCTCCTGGGGGGGTAAAACTTGGCACAAAATGGCCGCCTTTCCTCGCCCACTGAAAATACATAAATAACCGGATGAACTGAAATATTGACCGGACAATGGATTCCTATGTGACGTGCCTTGAATTCCGTGTAAAAAAACGTTGGCTTGTCTTGGCTTGCGAGCGAGGAAAAACAAAAAAAATCGACCGTAGGGAACTAGAGATACATAGAAATACGACATTTAATATGAGTAAATAGTACACACTGAAATCACAGTCCCTAGCTGTAACAGTCTCATTTGGCCAGATGGAATACAGTTCAACATGCAAGACAGTTAGCATATGGCGCTATAGGCCCATGGGGTTCATAACAGGCTACAGCAAAGTGTTAACGATACGTCTTCTCGTTAAAATGAATCATAATCAATTCAAAGCCGAGGCTAGTGTAGCTTAAACGTAACGTTAGCTGCTGTCTAGCTAATGTTTGACCAGCCAATTGATGGGTTGCCAGGTAACAGGTTACACGCATTGCACTAGAAATTGTACTAGTTATGCGACTCGAGACCCCCATCTCTGGTGTGTGTGTGTGTGTGTGCGTGCGTGTGTGTGTGTGTGTGCGTGCGTGTGTGTGTGCGTGCGTGTGTGTGTGTGTGTGTGTGTGTGTGTGTGTGTGTGTGTGTGTGTGTGTGTGTGGAGATGGGAGGTAGAGTTGAGTAGTATTTCCTCACGGCTGTGGAACACAGCGAGCTCTGACCTGAGGGGAAGTCCCTTGGCAGGTACTGTGCACAAGCCCTGAGGCCACACACACACACACACACGGCCACACACACACACACACACACACACACTCACACCCACCCACCCACACGGCCACACACGGCCACACACACACACCCACACGGCCACACGACCACACACACACACACACACACACACACACGGCCACACACACACACACGCTCCCCTTCTATACTGTACTTGGCACTATTGATTATCTTACATCAGCAGAGAAGTGAACGGAATATTAAGAGAAGAGAGGACATTGCTGCACTGTGGGCACGTGTGTGCGTGTGGGTGTACACGTGTGTGTGTGTGCATGTGTCCACGTGTGTGTGTGTGTGTGCGTGTGTCCACGTGTGTGTGTGTGTGTGCGAGTTCACGTGTGTGTGTGTGTGTGCAAATTAATTGCTCAGGAGATCTCTTATGTATGCCGTCTCCTCCACGTTCCTTTGTACTTAACACAACGTCACACACCTGACTGACATGTGTTAACACACACACACACACAAACACCAAACACACCAGACACACCAGACACACCAAACACACACACACACACACCAAACACACCAGACACACACACACACACACACACACCAGACACACACACACACACACAAACCAAACACACCAGACACACCAAACACACACACACACACACACACACACACACACACCAAACACACCAGACACACACACACACACACACACCAAACACACACACACACACATGAAGGTGTAAGCTCTTGTTTCCTGTCACGGGGAAGAAGGCGGAAGTCGCCATGGTGACGGTGGCGCCCTGAGCTAAGCGCTGAAGGGATGACAGTGACGCCCTGGATGAAAAGAGAGAAGCGAGGGAGGAGGAGGAGGAGGGGAGAAGGAAGTTAAAAAGAAAAAGCCAGTTAATGATATCCCGGTTGAGTCGTGGGGTTAGGTTAGCTGAGGTGAAGGGAAGAGGGGGATGAGATGTGTGTGTGTGTGTGTTTGTTTGTCGGGGGGGGGGGGGGGGGGGCAGGGGGGGGGGGGTGCTTCGGAGTGACACATCCACCCCTACCCGACCCTCAGATTAACCCCCCTCCCCACCAGCACACACACACACACACACACACTTACACAAACACTTACACACACAAAATATGAGCTGTCAGAGGAGGGTGTCTTGGCTGTCAGCCAATGGCGTTTGATTGTCAGATGAGTGTGTTTTGAGTGTCAAAGAGATGACTGTGTGTGTGTGTGTGTGTGTGTGTGTGTGTGTGTGGGTGAGTGTGTTGTTTCTTCTCGCTCTGTTGCTTGTTCAACAGGCTTCTCTCTGTCACTAACGAGGCTTCAAAGATCCATCAGCCGAATCTCTTCCCATCTCATCTATTAGAAAAAAAATCTCTCTCTCTCTTTCCCTCTCTCCCTCCCTCCCTCCCTCCCTCACTCCCTCCCTCCCTCCCTCCCCCTCCCTCCCTCCCCCTCCCTCCCTCCCTCCCCCTCCCTTCCTCACTCCCTCCCTCCCTCCCCTTCCCTCCCTCCCTCCCCCTCCCTCTCCATCCCTCTGTCTCTTCCTCCCTCCCTCCCCCTTCTTTCCTCCTTCTGTCTTTCATTATCTCAAACAATTAATCTCCTGCTCTCTCTGTCTCTGACTGACAGCAGAGGAAACAGACAAACCCACCAGTCTCTATCCATATTCACTGATGAGGAGGAGCGAGCAGGCGCGTGCGCGTGCGCACACACACACACACACACACAGAGACACACGCACACAGAGACACACACACACAAACATAGACACAATCACACACACACACAGACACACACACACAGAGACACACACACACACACACACACACACACAGACACACACACACACACACAGAGATACACACACAAACGCAGACACACACACACAAACACACACAAACACACAGAGAGACACACACACACACATAGAGACACACACAGACACACACAGACACAGAGAGACACACACAGACACACACACAGACACACACACACAATCACACAGACTGTGACACACACACACACAGAGAAAGACACACACACACAGACACACACACACACAAACACAGAAAGACACACACACACACACACACGGGTCTAATTGATACCATCAATTACATCAATCTGAGATTCTCACACAGACCCTTATCTCGGTGCATAATCAGCAATTAGCGATCAGCGATTAGTCAAATCATGTTCCTCCCTGGGACCAAAGAGTGGCGAATGGGGAATCTGTGATGTCAGCTAGCTAGCACAAGGACATATGGAAATTCCATAGGATTAGCATAGCATGGCGCTATTATTAGCCTTGCGTCGCACTATTAGTTAAATGGATGGGGGGGGGGAAGCTTGGGAGGGACTCAAGGTCCCCAGTGTTTAGGGAGATAGTGTTTACATGACGCATCCGTGGCCCCGTGTGCTCTGTTCCACTGCGGCTGTTTCAAACAAGATCATTAACCCAGGCTTATAGGCTTCATCGCCCAGGATTTGCATGGAACTTGGCATAGCAGATTTCTATTATTTTGTCGCCCTGGTTCTTGGAATAACCTTCTAGAACACAGAGTACAGCTTCATAATCTCGAATGCGAATTGTGAAACAGAAGAGCGCAATTGCTGTTCCTAAGATTGATTTTATAATGATGTATCTGTTGTGTACCGTGTCTGTTTTTATTGCGTTTTGTTCTCTGATGGAATAACCTTGTACGTGTACTGGTGTGCTGCTCTATCTTGGCCAGGGCTCCCTCGAAGGAGACATTTTAATCTCAAGAGACCTCCTGGTTAAATAAAAAAAAGGTAAAATAAATAGCATAAAAAATAAGAATTATGGATGGTCCGTTTTGAAACTCGACAGTCGTGTTTTTTAATAATCCATATGAAAAATTCGGAGTCTGTTACTGTCCTTTTGACTTTTGAGGGGAAAGAGTGACAAACACATCATACAAAAAAATAAAACATAAAAAATAAAAATAAACGTAGCAATGACAGTTATCTGTAGGGAAGCCTTTGAGAGGCTTAAGCGGTCTCGATGGCAGAGCAGTAGAAGTTCAATGAAGGCCTATACCTTCCAGAGGACACACGCTCTTCATAACCCCAAACAAATCCACCATATGTCGCAAGAGGACCCCAGGTTAGCCGTCCTCTAAGATGGCCTCATTAGAATGCACTAGCACATGGGCCCTATGGAGAGCCACATACAGGCTGTGGACACACACACACACACACACACACACACACACACACACATACTGTAGGTGTGTGGCCAAGAAGCAAAGGATGCCAAAGGATTTCACAAGCCCCCAGGGGTTTTTCCTGATCATGTGGTGTGCTCAGGAAAAACTCCTGTCTCTCCCCATGATGTCTTCCTCCACATGTCTTCGATGGCTGTCCCCTTCCCCCGTTCCTTCCACCGTCCCTTCCCCCGTTCCTTCGAAAGATCTCCCTCCCTAGGTTCCAAATAGAGACCAAGGACAGAGAATGAGAAATGCACTGCAAAATGGGAATGGGAATTGGACTTTCCCAAGCAAAATGAAAGTGAAAGTCCAATGGGCTTTTTGTTAAGGAAACAGGTCAAGAACGACCTAATTGTCACAATGACATCGATGTATATTATAATTAATAACATTTGTTTTCTAACTAACGGGACGTATATATCAAATTGTTTCAACCTTCTGTTGAGGAGAAAGGTGAGTTTGAAGGAGTGGAGGAGTGGAGGAGTGGAGGAGTGGAGGAGTGAAGGAGTGAAGGAGTGGAGGAGTGGAGGAGTGCACCAGCCTGCCAGTAGACAGTGAAGGAGTGGAGGAGTGGAGGAGTGAAGGAGTGGAGGAGTGCACCAGCCTGCCAGTAGACAGTGAAGGAGTGGAGGAGTGGAGGAGTGAAGGAGTGGAGGAGTGCACCAGCCTGCCAGTAGACAGTGAAGGAGTGGAGGAGTGGAGGAGTGAAGGAGTGGAGGAGTGGAGGAGTGGAGGAGTGGAGGAGTGAAGGAGTGGAGGAGTGGAGGAGTGGAGGAGTGGAGGAGTGGAGGAGTGGAGGAGTGCACCAGCCTGCCAGTAGACAGTGAAGGAGTGAAGGAGTGGAGGAGTGTGTGTGTGTGTGTGTGTGTGTGTGTGTGTGTGTGTGTGTGCACCAGCCTGCCAGTAGACAGTGAGACCGCACAGACGGTCGGGTCAAGGAAGCGAACAAGAGGGATGGTAGTCAATAACAACTTCCTCTAGCGCTTGGCCCATACAACGTAGCTTCTGCCATATCCAATCACAAGACATCCAATACCTCTTAGCTTCTGTGATACTGTGATATTTCGTTGTGGTGTCCCTTGTAAAAAAACAAATGTATTCTACTAAAAGGATCAGGCGATAACACTGGTATTCTATGAGCTATCGTTGACTGCAAGCGAGTCATTTAGCCGACAGATACAGTGCCGTGGTCTAGCAAGGATCTTTGTCAGTATAAGGGGCGATTTAAAGCTGAGCAGGATAGGCTACAGTGTCCCTGACAGACGATAGTTAGGCTACAGATCCAGTTGGCAGATGACAGTTAGGCTACAGAGACAGACGACAGTTAGGCTAAATTTATTTGTAATTGTATTTTATCTTTACCTTTTCTTTTTACTGTTTTCCCCTGCTTTTATATTCATTCTATGCATGTATATGTTTTTATATATGTTTTTATATTCACTTTATGTTCTTATTCCTGTTGTAAAGCACTTTGAGCTGCATTTCTTGTATGAAAGGTGCTATATAAATAAAGCTTTACTTACTTACTTACCTCTTAGCTTCCGCCCCATCCAATCACAAGATCCCATACCTCTTAACTTCAGTCCCATCCAATCACAAGATCCCATCCCTTAGCTTCAGTCCCATCCAATCACAAGATCCCATCCCTCTTAACTTCAGTCCCATCCAATCACAAGATCCCATCCTTCTTAACTTCAGTCCCATCCAATCACAAGATCCCGTACCTCTTAACTTCAGTCCCATCCAATCACAAGATCCCATACCTCTTAGCATCCGCCCTATCCAATCACAAGAGATCCATGAACAGATGCTGACGCTGATGTATATCTAAGAACTTCTTGTCAAGTCTTGATGATTTAGTGGCACTGTGTAACCTTGTTTAGAAAAGCTCTATACAAACAAAGGTATTGGGATTATAACTGTTATACGATCATCACTGATTATTACCATGACGATTAGTATTACTACAACCTGGACTGTATATCATCTATATTG
>NC_137676.1:70552259-70554759 GCF_963989245.1 Nansenia antarctica
TACATAAGGCATATACTGTATAATAATATATAATACTGTATAATATAATAATATAATATTACATTATATAACATTGCGCCAGCGTAAAATAAACAATGTTAAACAAAGACATGAACAAAAGTTCAGTGGTCAACCTCCGACATCGCATATGGCTCAACGGAGAGTGCCAGAACATTAGGCTGTCGTAATATCACGTTGTTCCTTTTTGCCCACACAACAGTCAGACATTAGTATCCCGCACAACTCCAATCTGCTCTCTCCGTCCAAAAACTAATGTTTCTGGCTCCAACTTTTTTCCATTTTTAAAAAAACGTTCTTTGAAGCACTTCCCATTTCTTTTTCCTTTTTTTTCTTCTTTTTTTCGAACGCCACTCTTTTTTTCTGTTGTTTGTATCTTCCATTCATCTAAAATGAAGTGTTGATGAAACATTAATGTTCGCTCACTTCACAGCTCCCTGGTTCCCCCTTCTCTCTCAGCTCTCTCTGAGATCCTCCACTCAGGGGAGATGAGATCCACGACTTAAAAGCACCCTCCGCCTCAGAAGTGTGTGAGGGAGTGAACTGTGAAGCGCCCTCAGAAGTAAGGGAGTAAGGAAGAGAAGGAGGTGAGTGCAATTGGGCGCCAACTTCTCCTCCATAAGACTAGCATAGAGAGAAGACAAGAGTTCACTGGGGAAGGGTGAAGAGTGAGGGTGTGTGCGTGTGTGTGTGTGTGTGTGACTATGTGTGTGTGACGGTGTGTGTGTGACTGTGTGTGTGTGTGTATAATAATAATAACTTGGATTCATATAGCGCCTTTCATAAAACCCAAGGACGCTTTACAATTCTAAAGGAAATGGTCCGACAGACAAAAGAGAAAATAAACAAAACAGAAACAGAAACAGTGACTAGGGGCCAAAGGCCTTGGTGAACAGATGGGTTTTGAGGGCTGATTCGAAGGAGTCCAGGGTGGGGGCATTGCGGATCACTATGGGGAGAGAGTTTCCAGAGGGACTGTGTGACTGTGTGAGTGTGTGCGTGTGTGTTTGTGTGTGTGTGTGTGTGTGACTGTGACTGAGTGTGTGTGCGTGTGTGTTTGCATGTACATGTGTGACTGTGACTGTAATTTAATTATAATTTTGCCATTTAGCAGACGCTTTTATCCAAAGCGACTTACAATTACGAATTACAGGGACATTCCCCCTGGAGTAACTGAGGGCTAAGTGCCTTACCCAAGGGCACACTAGTAGTGGTGTGGCTTCAGGCGGGATTTGAACTCACAACCTTCCGATCCCAAGTCCAACTCACTATCCACTAGACCACCACTACCCCTACTGTGTGTGTGTGTGTGTGTGTGTGTGTGTGTGTGTGTGTGTGTGTGTGTGTGTGTGTGTGTTTGTGTGTGTGTACCGGGGCCCCCACCGTTAAGCCCCACTTCTCTGACTAAACCCTTGTAGCTGCAACTCTAACTGAATAGCTTTGCCACTGTCAGAGCCACACCCCCCTCCTCCACATCCCCCTCCTCCTCATCCCCCTCCTCCTCATCCCCCTCCTCCTCATCCCCCTCCTCCTCATCCCCCTCCTCCTCATCCCCCTCCTCCTCATCCCCCTCCTCCTCATCCCCCTCCTCCTCATCCCCCTCCTCCACATCCCCCTCCTCCTCATCCTCCTCCTCCTCATCCCCCTCCTCCTCATCCCCCTCCTCCTCATCCTCCTCCTCCTCATCCCCCTCCTCCTCATCCCCCTCCTCCACATCCCCCTCCTCCTCATCCCCCTCCTCCTCCTCATCCCCCTCCCCCACATCCCCCTCCTCCTCATCCCCCTCCTCCTCATCCTCCTCCTCCTCATCCCCCTCCTCCTCATCCCCCTCCTCCACATCCCCCTCCTCCTCATCCCCCTCCTCCTCATCCCCCTCCTCCTCATCCCCCTCCTCCACATCCCCCTCCTCCACATCATCCTCTGCCCTCATCCTCTCCACCCCCTCATCCTCCACATCATCCTTTGCCCTTTCTTCAATTATAGTTTTTTACATGTTAGTAAAAACACTTCAAAATCCTTCAGAATTATTTTATAACCTTTGCCACTGCCACGTGTTGGTCCGTCTGCTCCTGAGTGTGTATGTGTGTGTGAGTGAGTGAGTGAGTGAGTGAGTGAGTGAGTGAGTGTGTGTGTGTGAGTGTGTGTGTGTGTGTGTGTGTGTGTGTGTGTGGGTGGGTGGGTGGGAGTGTGTGTGTGTGTGTGTGTGTCTGTGTGTATGTGTGTGTGTGTGTGTGTGTGTGTATGTGTGTGTGTGTGAGTGTGTGTGTGGGTAGGAGTGTGTTTGTGTGTGTGTGTAATGGCATATATCCCATTATAAGGACAATTGAGGGCAAAAGTGTGTGTGCAAAAGCAGACAAGGAAGCTATTATTGAGCTGGTGAGCTCAGAAATTGCAAAAACGGCTGATAGGCCAAGGAAGACTTCAACAACGCTCACCATAATTAAGGACATGCCTCAAAACTACTGTGATACATATCAAGAAC
>NC_137676.1:70583222-70605722 GCF_963989245.1 Nansenia antarctica
GGAGAGGGAGATAGAGAAAGGGAGAGAGAGGGAGGGACAGAGAGAGAGAGAGGGAGAGGGAGAGAGAGAATGAGAGAGAGAGAGAGAGGGAGAGGGAGAGGGAGAGAGGGAGAGAGAGAGAGAGAGAGGGAGGGAGAGAGGGACAGGAAGAAGAGGAGAGAAGATGAACAATAAGGAGAGGTTCCAGGGTTCTTAACATTGGGAGATAAACGATACCTGTGATTTATGGACTGTCAATGCAGATGAGCTATCGTGTCTCACACACAAACACACTTATAAATGTACACACACACACACACACAAACACCTACGGGCACAAAGACACACACACACACACACACACACACAAACACACTCATAAATGAACACACACACACACACACACAAACACCTATGCACACAAAGACACATACACACACACACAGACAAATGAACGCACACACACACACACAAACACTTATAAATGAACACACACATACAAACACCCACGCACACACACACACACACTTATAAATGAGCACACACACACAACCACCCACCCACGCACACACACACGCACGCACACACCCCCACACACACACCCACACCCACACACACACACACACACCCCCACACACACACACACGCACGCACACACCCCCACACACGCACACACACACACACACACACACACACTTAAGAGCAATGGCCACCCGATTGACAGATTGCTGCACTGGAGAGGTCTAATGTTCCCCCTCCTCCTCCTCTCCTCCTCCTCTCCTCCTCTCCTCCACCACCCCTGAGAACAATAGAACACTCCCTTCAAGATAAATCAGTTAAATCACTGAGCATCAGGAATCTAACTCACCCTGTACGGCTATGAATCACCAGAGGAAATCTGTTCATCTCTCTCTCTCCCTCCCTCTCCTCCCCCCGTTCCCCTTCTCTTTATCCCTCCCTGATACCACCCTCCACTGGACCAGCTCCATCCATCTCTCTCTCTCTCTCCATTTCCTTCCCCCCTTTCCCCCTGTCTCTTACCAGGCAAGCTCTAACCCCATTTCTCTCCTCTCCCCTCTCTTTCTCTCTTTTTATTCCCCCTCTTCTCCCTCCCTCCCTCCATCCTTCCATTCCTCTGTGCAATCATCCCCTCTCCCTCCCTTCTTCCTTCTATTCTCCTATTCTGCCTACTCTTTTCTCCCTCCCTCCCCCTCTTCCCTCCCTCCCTCCCTTCCTCTCTCTCTCTCATCCCTCTTTCTCCTGACGCTGTAAGAGCTTCACCTGATGTATGTTCTACCTCTCCCTCCCACCCTCCCCTTCCTCCCTCTCCACCCCTTCCCTCCCTCCCTCCCTCCCCCCTCTCTCTCCCTCCCTCCACCCCTCACTCAGGAGACAGTTGTGCGCCACGGGGAGAGAGCTAGCCTGGGAACCTCAGTCTGTTGGTTAGACAAACGTTAGCGAGATGTTAAGCGCGAGACGGATGACTTCATCCAACCGTCAACAATGACTGGCATCTCTCCTCCGTGTGTCGGGCGTGGGCTTGTTTATTTTATTTTATTTATTTTTATTTCACCTTTGTTTAACCTTTATTTTAGGTTCTGGTTGACATTAAAATCTATTTTCTTTCTAAAGAAAAGCCAAGAAAGCACACAAGAAAGATACACAAGTGATGAAATTGGCGAATAAAACAAAACAAATAACAGACAAGAGATAATAGATTAATATTCTTTAAAAAAAACATCTTAGGATGTTATTTATTTCACACAATTTCCAATCAGAGCTTTGAAATCTCTTCTGCTGTGATGTGAACGTGTTTCATAAAGCCAATAAAGTTTTTTTTTTAGGGAATTTATTTTAATTTAATAGACTATTGAAATAAATATAGATTGTTTTTTCATAACACACAACTTGAAGTTTTAAAGTACCCACTCGATATAATAAACAAGAGTTTAACGATCACTAAATACTTTGTGGATTGGATTCATTGTTCTCATTTGCCATAGGCTACTGGTAAGGGACCACTTTACTTGTAAACATACTTTCGTTTTAGTACGTGATCAAAAGCAAGGACTGTGTGTTCATCTAATTATGTGTAGTTATGTGTTTTTAGCTCGTTCTAGTTCGATGTTCTCTCAGCACGTTGTGATCATATAAAGAATGCAGTTAGACGTTCGTATTGGCAATCTTTTTCCAATCTCAATGTATGACATCATTTGAAAGCTTACAATCTGTGGTTTCAGATTATGTAAACAACTGACAAATTACGTAGGCAACTGGTTTATGGTTTCACCAGCTGGTGTCACCAATGCAAGCAGGTTAGAAATATTTAATTCCAACATATCAGCCCGATAGAGCTCTCAGGCCTTCTGACGCTGGTTTTCTCTGTGTACCACAGGTACAAAAGAAGAGATTTGGCGAGGCTGCATTCTCATTTTATGCACCCAAATTGTGGAATGCGCTGCCAGTTTACATTAGGGATGCAACCTCAGCAAATATGTCCAAGTCAAGACTAAAAACCCATCTTTTTATTATTGCCTTTAAATGACTAAATAATACAATTATGATTATATAATGATTGGAGGACTTTGAGCTGCAACGTTTGCAGGAAAAGCACTATACAAATAAGTTATTATTATTATTCGGTTTTGTTGATGTCGAGCAGTTATGTCTGGTGAACAGGGCAGCTCATTATGATGTCATCAGTAAGAGTCAGACTCTAATGTCTTTGCACTTCTCCTGAACCTTAACGAGTCAATGTGCTTCCTCAATTAAGGCCTTCTAACTAATGTGTCACACACGCACGCACACACACACACACACACACACACACACACACACACACACGCACCGGACATACACACACACAGACCAATCACACACACACACACACACACACACACACACACACACACACACACACACACACACACACACAGACACGCACTTGTCAAGATAGATTTAGTCTTTAAGTGTGTTGTCATGCGGTCCACTCTAACACACTGACACATACCCTGTTAGTATTGGATTCACTGAGGCTCCATCTTTCACTTGAGACAGACACACACACACACACACACACACACACACACACACACGCGGCATCTAATTCTCACAATTACTGTGACTAATATCGCACAGGCACACACATTTCTGCCCCTTGCAACCAATTAAGAGGTTCATTGATTCTTCTGTTCTTGACAAGTGTCAATTGTTACTGGATCCATGTACGCAGTTAGCAGCAGTGCGCGCACACACACACACACACACACACACACACACACACACACACACACACACAAAAGCAAAAGCATTTAGCACTTGTTATGGTTTAATCATCTTTGAATGGAATCAAACACGTGGGCGGGTTTATTGTGATGCGTGGAACGGAACACTGGCACACAGCGTGTTCCACACCATTCCATTCTATTCCGGTCCGTGCATTACAACCAGCCCGTCCTCCAATTTCTACCTCCAACAGCCTCCCTTTCCCCTCCAATCGGGGACTGACCTAGCCTTGGGGCACCAGAGGCGTCGGAGGATGAGCTTGTTGTAACGCACTGAATGGAATGAGGAATGGTATCATCGGGGTATGTGCTGTGGCTCAGGAAGTAGAGCCGGCGTCTAATGATCGCAAGGTCGGCAGATCGGCAGTTCGATCCCCAGTTGGCCACGTGTCGAGGTGTCCTTGGGCAAGACACTGATCCCCAAATTGCTCCCAATGAGCGGGCCGGCGCCTTGCATGGTAGCTTGCCGCCATTGGTGTGTGAATGTGTGTGTGAGTGGGTGAATGAGAGGCCGTTGTAAAGCACTTTGGAATAAGGCACTATATAAGTCAGTCCATTTTTCAAACACAGATAGTGTGTGTTATGACATAATCATCAACGCTGCCCTTCCATCTCTGCCCCTTTGTATTGTTTTTATTATATGAACCACATTGATTGCTGCCATCATCTGTGCCTGCTTGTTTGTGCCTGCTCCAATCGTGTGCGATATGTTTCTATGTCTCTCTTCATTTTGCTTATGCTTATGCTCTAATTGTAAATGTAATTCGTTTTCTTTTAACTAGTGTATTTTAGGGTGCATATTAACAACTTTTCCGGGGACTACAGCTGGAGATTAGCCATGTAGGCTAAAGCTGCTCTGTTCACTGCTTTACTGCTGTTAATTAATAATAATTAAAAAATATATATATATATAATAATAACTTTTATTTGTATAGCACTTTTCCTGCAAACGTTGCAGCTGTGGGGACTGTCCACAAAACGACACTAATAAACTAAACTAAACTAATAAGATTGCATAATACATACAGGCAGCTTCCCCACTTTGTTTGTGGAGTAAAACATGGACCGACTTATATAGCTTCTTATTCCAAATCGTTTTTCAACGGCCTCTCAATCACCCGTTCACACACATACATACATTCACACACCAATGGCGGCCAAGCTACCATGCAAGGAGCCGGACCGCTCATTGGGAGCAATTTGGGGTTCAGTGTCTTGCCCAAGGACACGCAATGACATGTGGCCAGCCGGGGGTTCAAACCCCGATCTGCCGACCTTGCGATCATTAGACGCCGGCTCTACCTCCTGAGCCACAGCCGCCCCTAAGTATTAATAGAAATGATAAGGATTGCACCGTAATGGGCGTTCCACTGTTGGTGCATAACACATAAAAGCTTCTCCCCTGTCTTGTTTACAGAGTGCTTAAAAGTACTTAAAAAGAACAGCATCAGAGGATCTAACGGCTCTTTGTGGTTGATAGGATATTTAAAAAAAGTATATTTTAATGGTGTATGAAGGTGCTATGATATTAAGAGCTTTGGAGGTAATTAAAAGGGCATTAAAATCAATTCTAAAATAAACAGGGAGGACAGGGCAGTCCAGCTAAAACAGGAGTGACGTGCTCTCTGTTCTTTTATCCCAAGTTAAAAGTCTAGAGGCATAATTATATTATATTCTGTGTGAGCTCCAATTTCTTTGTAGACTTTTTTGGGGAGACCAGTAAAAAGTGCACTGCAGTCGTCTAACCTACTAGAGAATACAAGCATGAATTAGTTTCTCAGCATACTGTTGTGTTAAAAATGTATGTACTTTGGCAATGTTTCTTAGCTAGAAGAAAGCTGTCTGGGTCCCTTTACTAATACAGGCTTTAAAACCTAAATCCAAATCTAAAATGACACCTAGACTTTTAACTGGTAATTTAATTAGATGAGATTTTAGATTAGATTCAACTTTATTGTCATCGCAGAGTACAAGTACTACACAACGAAATGCAGTTTAGCATCCAACCAAATGTGCAAATAGTGATATAAAAACATTGTATAAATAAAACTAGCATGATAGTGTGTGCAGAGGTAGTATTGTATAGTTTAGAGGTATATACAATTATGAGCTATGTAGTTTAGACGAATAGGAATACAGTTATGGGCTATACAGTTTAGAGGTATATACAGTTATGGGCTATATAGTTTAGAGGTATATACAGTTATGGGCAATATACAGTGTGTGCAGAGGCAGTATTGTAAACATCATTTTAGTCTGGTGAGACAGGCTCCCGAGCTCACGAAAAAGGGTGTCTCTCTTTGATTTCCGTCCAAGTAAAAGTATGTTTCTGTTTTATCCCTGATTCAGCGTTAAAAAGTTGTCACTCATCCTCTGATTTATGGAGGCCGAACAGGCGGTCACAGGGAGAGAAAAGGCTGTCTGGGTTTGTTGGCTCAACAGAAATGTACAGTTCGGTATCATCTGCATACTATGTGGCGGTGGAAATTAGCATTATGCTGACTAACGGTGTTACCTAATGGAGGCATCTACAGGGAAAATAGCAAGGGACTAAGAGAGCACCCCCTTGGGCGATATGGAGAGGTAAGTCATGTCTTGCAGACACACGATCCCCCAGAGGACCATAACATTCTCTCCCAGTAATGAGGGTTTGAAACCAGTTCAATGCTAGGACAGCCATACCTATTTCACCGACTCCTAGTGCCGCCTTCCCTTACAATGGGGAAGCTGCTACTTACACACAACGACCACTAGTTGGCGCCTCTTGAAAAAGAAAAACAGAAAAGAAATGTGTACTAATTTGCTTTATACTAGCTTATTCTGATGTAATTTTGAAAATGTAAGGATACTGGGTGGTAGAACACACATATCTAGGAAAAGCCCTGAAAGGAGGGCCCTGAAATGTGATCGAGTGCAAAGATATACTTTTTCTTTTTTACTCACTTGGTCAAATGACCCCACCCATGGCTGTTCTAGTGTTAAAACACTATCAGAGAGACCAACCCACTTCTCAAGGTGGTATATTAAAATGGGTTAAAAGGCTAACATTAACATGTTGAATGACCATGAGACAGATTAACACTTTGATGAATCAGACCCCGATTATATTGCCCCTTGAATGCACCATCTATTCCAATGATATTCCATTATACTTTTACTGTTATATATTAAGTTATTACACACACCAGACCATCTTGGTACGCACGCACACACGCGCACACACACACACACACACACACACACACACACACACACACACACACACACACAAAGTTTCAGAGAAACCTTCCAAGTCATGGTTACTTACCACTACATTTGCACTACATCTACTCTCCAGAATCTTTGGATATTATCTGAAATTGTCCTTAAAAAAACTGCTCTGTGTGAAAAGCATTTTTATATATTGCATTTCTGAGCTCCCATCCTGTCTGAGAGTTAAAAGATGTTTGAACTTTTTTTGTTATGGAGAATTAATGAACACCACGCCGGGGGGGGTTTGTCTGCCATTTTGAGACATGATGCGTTTCCCTTCTCCAAGTCACCAGAACTCGTGTTTTCAACCGTATTTACACCATGTTTTGCATTTAAATGGTGTTGTTGGTGGCTTGAAAAAACGATGGATTCAGAGGCGGCATTCTAGTAGCAGTTGTTGGACAGATAACAGTCTAGACTTCATGATGAGCTTTCCTAACACACCTCTGGCACCTCATGCAAGGTCCAAACAACAACAACAACAACATCCTCCCTAATACTAAACTAACCCTCCCGAAATGGACGTGCAGTGTCAGCCACTTGCTGTACTGTTCCTGCATGCTCGTATGATTCAAGAGACACCAACTGGCCCCTCCCCTAGAACACTTATGGCCCCTCCCCTAGAACACCCTTGGCCCCTCCCCTAGAACACCCCTGGCCCCTCCCCTAGAACACCCCTGGCCCCTCCCCTAGAACACCCCTGGCCCCTCCACTAGAACGCCCCTGGCCCCTCCCCTAGAACACCCTTGGCCCCTCCCCTAGAACACCCCTCGCCCCTCCCCTAGAACACCCCTGGCCCCTCCCCTAGAACACCCCTGGCCCCTCCCATAGAACACTTCTGGCCCCTGGCCAATCCCCCTCCATTTTACATTACATTTACATTTTTGGCATTTAGCAGACGCCTTATTCCAAAGCGACTTACAATCAATACATTTGAATACTAAGCATGTGAATCAGCAATCCACCATTCGTTGCAGGAAGAGTACTCTAGCTCGGGCCCGGGGCCACTGATAGAAGGAAAAACCTTCTCCCTATCGCCTTCTGCTAAAACCAGTACAAGGGGGGCAATAGAAGTTCTTAGGGACACAGTAGAGGGGAAAGCGGGTGTCTTTAGGAGACGTAGTGGTGAGGGTCAGAAGATTTCTCAGGAGGAGCAGTTAAGATGTAACCTGAAGAGATGGGTCTTCAGTCTACGACGGAAGATGGGTAGTGACTCTGCCGTTCTGACAGCCGTGGGGAGCTCATTCCACCAGCGGGGAGCCAGTGTTGTGAAGAGACGTGATCGGGCAGCCCGACTGCTGTGTAGAGGAGGTGGGGCCAGTCGGCCAGCCGAGGTGGAGGAGCGGAGTGAGCGGGCAGGGGTTTGGGGGGTTACCATTTCCTTCAGGTAGGCAGGGGCTGTCCCTTTAGCTGCCTGCTATGCAAGCACCAGGGTCTTGAATCTGATGCGAGCTGCTATTGGGAGCCAGTGCAGGGTGCGAAGGAGAGGGGTGACATGTGAGTATTTGGGGAGGTTGAATACCAGCCGGGCAGCAGCATTCTGGATGAGCTGCAGAGGTCTAATGGCTGAAGCGGGGAGCCCAGCCAGGAGTACATTGCAGTAATCCAGGCGGGAGATGACCAGTGCCTGGATCAAGAGTTGCGCTGCCTCTCTGGTAAGGAATGGTCGTATCCTTCTGATGTTGTAGAGGACGAATCTGCAGGAGCGAGCCGTTGCTGCAATGTTCTCCGCACAGGATAGTCGGTTATCCAGGATCACTCCAAGGTTCTTGGCTGTCAGTGAGGGGGTTACAGTAGAGTTCTCCACTGTGATGGAGAAGTCTTGGAGACGGCAGGCTTTCCCGGGGATGAAGAGGAGCTCGGTCTTGTTAAGATTGAGCTTGAGATGGTGGTCAGCCATCCAAGTTGAAATGTCAGCGAGACATGCTGAGATACGGGTTGCCACGTGTACATCAGACGGGGGGAAGGACAGGAAGAGTTGAGTGTCGTCTGCGTAGCTGTGGTAGGAGAGCCCATGTGAAGAGATTACCGAGCCAAGAGACTTGGTGTAGAGGGAGAAAAGTAGGGGCCCTAGGACAGAACCCTGGGGTACTCCAGTGGAGAGGGTTCGTGGGGAAGATAGCGATTCTCTCCAGGTCACCTGGTAGGAGCGGCCCGCCAGGTAGGAAGAAAACCAGGAGTGTGCGGTGCCAGAGATGCCCAGGTCTGAGAGGATGGAGAGAAGGATCTGGTGATTGACTGTGTCGAACACCCCTAGAACACCCCTGGCCCCTCCCCTAGAACACCCTTGGCCCCTCTCCTAGAACATCCCTGGCCCCTGCCCTAGAACACCCCTGGCCCCTACCCTAGAATGCCCCTGGCCCCTCCCCTAGAATGCCCCTGGCCCCTCCCCTAGAATGCCCCTGGCCCCTCCCATAGAACACTTCTGGCCCCTCCCATAGAACACTTCTGGCCCCTGGCCAATCCCCCTCCCCTAGAACACCCTTGGCCCCTCCCCTAGAACACCCCTGGCCCCTCCCCTAGAACAGCCCTGGGCCCTCCCCTAGAATGCCCCTGGCCCCTCCCCTAGAACGCCCCTGGCCCCTCCCCTAGAACACCCCTGGCCCCTCCCCTAGAACACTCCTGGGCCCTCCCCTAGAACAGCCCCGGGCCCTCCCCTAGAACAGCCCCGGGCCCTCCCCTAGAACACCCCTGGCCCCTCCCCTAGAACGCCCCTGGCCCCTCCCCTAGAACACCCCTGGCCCCTCCCCTAGAACACTCCTGGCCCCTCCCCTAGAACACCCCTGGCCCCTCCCCTAGAACACCCCTGGCCCCTCCCCTAGAAAACCCCTGGCCCCTCCCCTAGAATACTTATGGCCCCTCCCCTAGAACACCCCTGGCCCCTCCCCTAGAACACCCCTGGCCCCTCCCCTAGAATACTTCTGGCCCCTCCCCTAGAATACTTCTGGCCCCTCCCCTAGAATACTTCTGGCCCCTCCCCTAGTACACATCTGGCCCCTCCCCTAGAATATGTCTGGCCCCTCCTCTAGAACACCCCTGGCCCCTCCCCTAGAATACTTCTGGCCCCTCCCCTAGAATGCCCCTGGCCCCTCCCCTAGAATATGTCTGGCCCCTCCTCTAGAACACCCCTGGCCCCTCCCCTAGAATACTTCTGGCCCCTCCCCTAGAATGCCCCTGGCAACACCCCTGGCCCCTCCCCTAGAATGCCCCTGGCCCCTCCCATAGAAGACCCCTGGCCCCTCCCCTAGAAGACCCCTGGCCCCTCCCCTAGAACACCCCTGGCCCCTCCCCTAGAACACCCCTGGCCCCTCCCCTAGAACACCCCTGGCCCCTCCACTAGAACGCCCCTGGCCCCTCCACTAGAACGCCCCTGGCCCCTCCACTAGAACGCCCCTGGCCCCTCCACTAGAACACCCCTGGCCCCTCCACTAGAACGCCCCTGGCCCCTCCACTAGAACACCCCTGGCCCCTCCCATAGAACACCCCTGGCCCCTCCCCTAGAACACCCCTGGCCCCTCCCCTAGAACACCCCTGGCCCCTCCCCTAGAACACCCCTGGCCCCTCCCCTAGAATGCCTCTGGCCCTTCGCCTAGAATATTCCGTTCAGTGGCTCTCATTCCCTGATCATTACCAATTAAACTTAGATATTACGACCATTAAAAAGCTTCTTGAAAGCTTGGATGTTACATACTGGACCTTGAAAGTGAAGTATATCGAGTGATATCGTGTTATAATCCTCAAGGTAGTTTTTCCTCTGCTGAAGAAATGTATTGCTGTTGTATGAAATATGTATTAGTACATATAATACAATATTATAATAATAGTACATGGTTAAAATCAACCAAACTTAATTCTAAAACCATCTCATCTCTTGACAGAGAATATATTGAGGAAACAGTGATTTATTTTCTGTAAAGATCTAAAATTCTCATTTTCCACCCTTACACACAATAACAGACACACACACACACACACACACACACACACACACACACACACACACACACAGACGCCTGAAGTCTGAATTTCAAATACTGTAAACATTAAATTATGATATTTCTATCCACTGATCCACACAGCCTAACTGTACACTACCAAGGCACAAACATTAAATCACATTAAAACATTTATAGAAGCATTAAAAATGAAGAACGCGACGAGAGAACCTGATGTATTCATTCTGAATCATGTCAGGCATTGTTCTTTCAACTCAGGCAAACTTCTTCTGTAACCTTTGAACATTTCGGGCAAGGACATCAACAGCACCGCACGTAGACGGCTGTAAAGAGAATCATGTTTACCTCAGTGGTGGAGGCCGGGGGAGGCTGGTGGAGGCTGGTGGAGGCCGGTAGAGGCTGGTGGAGGCCGGTAGAGGCTGGTAGAGGCTGGTATAGGCTGGTGGAGGCTGGTAGAGGTAGGTGGAGGCTGGTAGAGGTAGGTGGTGGCTGGTAGAGGCTGGTTAGGCTAATGGAGGCTAGTAGAGGCCTGTGGAGATAGACAATCTGAGGACGGGCTCATTGTAATGCCTGGAACGGGATCAGGGATTTGGGATCAAACACAGAATCAGGAATGGTTCAAACAGCCTCCCCCCAGCCTTCCCCAGCCTCCCCAAGCCTCCCACCAGCCTCCCCCAGCCTCCCCCAGGCTCCCCTAGGCTCCCCAAGCCTCCCACCAGCCTCCCCCAGCCTCCCCCAGGCTCCCCTAGGCTCCCCAAGCCTCCCACCAGCCTCCACCAGCCTCCCCCAGCCCCCCCCCGCCTCCACCCGCCCCCCCCAGCCTCCCCCGGTACACTACCCTATTCTGACGTGTGTCCCACTCCTCTACTGTTTCTGGGTCATGCTTGTTGACTTCTAAACCCCACATTCAGGAGGAGGCGCGTTCTGTACAGTTCACACACACACACACACACACACACACAGACACAGACACAGACACAGACACAGACACAGACACAGACACAGACACAGACACAGACACAGACACAGACACAGACACAGACACAGACACAGACACAGACACAGACACAGACAGACACACAGACACAGACACAGACACAGACACAGACACAGACACAGACACAGACACACACACACACACAGACACAGACACAGACACAGACACAGACACACACACACACACACACACACACACACACACACAGACACAGACACAGACACAGACACAGACACACACACACACACAGACACAGACACAGACACAGACACACACACACACACACACGGACACGGACACGGACACGGACACGGACGGCACACATTGTCACCTCTACCCAACCTTCCTCTTCCACCCCTCCTCAGTTCTCTGTTCCATAGGCGCGCATAGTGCGACGGCTGTACCGTGTACCTGCCCCCCCCCCCCCCTCCTCCCCTCCCCCCCGTTCCACGCCTGACCCCCCCCACCCCACCCCATCCCACCCCACACCACCCCCCTAGAAGGTGACAGATGTACACCTCCCTTCTACCCCTCGTTCCCCTTCCACAACCCCCCCCCCCCCCCCCCACGGTGCTCATGGACATTTGATGTCTGTGCATCGGCTGTGTCCTGCTGTTCAGGGGGAGGGGGGCCACAGGAGTAGAACGGAGGGGGGGGGGCCCACAGGAGTGGCACAGCGCAGCCTTGGCTGGTCCCCCGCCCCCCCCTACCCCCCCGCTCTGCTCCAGGCCTTACAATGAGCCCATCCTCCCATTTCTACCTCCACTGGAGGAGCAGATACAGGAGACAGCTTATAGGGGGGGGGGTGGGTAGAGGGGGTGGGGGTTGGGGGACAGGGGGGGGACAGGGGGGGACGGGGGGCTGCAGTGCAGGCTGGTACCGGAGGCTCTATGCCTTACAATGAGCCCATCCTCCCATTTCTACCTCCACTGGAGGAGGAGATACAGAAGACAGCTTATCGGGGGGTGACGGGGGGTGTGTGTGTGTGTGTGTGTGCGTGTGTGTGTGTGTGTGTGTGGGGAGGGGGGCTATGGATCTGGGTCACACCATGAGAGAGATGGGTAGGGGGATGAGGTAGAAAGAAGGGAAAAAGGATGAATGAAAAAAAAAAAAAAAGACAAGACAAGAAAGAAAAGAACAACAAAGAAAGAACTTGTCACATTAAAACTTGTCACATTCCCCCCCCGCCCCCGCCCCCTCCTCCCCCCCCTCCCTCCCTCCCTCCAGAAGGCCCCCCAGGAGGGAAGGAATGACACATCTTCCTCCTGCCACTTCGTATGAGACCAGAGCAGACATCGCTAGTCAAACCCAGAGAGCCCGCAGGGAACCGGATCGTTTTAGCATTCAGAACATTCTTCCCAGTCCTGAGGACACATCCACACCCACAGCCGTTGCTAAACAGGAGCGCGCACACACACACACACACACACACACACGCACACACACCACACACACACACACACACACACACACACACACACAGACACACACACACGCACACGCACACGCACACACACACAGACACACACAGACACAGACAGACACACACAGACACAGACACACACAGACACAGACACACACACACACAGACACACACACACACGCACACACACACACAGACACACACAGACACACACACACACACACACACAGACACACACATGACTATGGCACTCTCTAATGTGCGATTTTACTCTGTGATTTCGAACCCTGAATAAACTGAATCTTAACACTAGAACAGCCGTGCCTATTTTACCTACTATAAGAGCCGTCTCGGGGCTCAAATGACCATAGTCTTTACAATGGGAAGCTGCTACTTACACACAACGACCACTAGTTGGCCGTCTTGTAAATTAGCCTGCCTCCTACACAGAAAGACTGCAAAATAACGTTATACTAGCCTATTAACCCTAACTCTAACCCTGATTTTGAAAAAGTAAGGATACTGGTTGCTATGGCACCGGGGTATTATTATGGGATGCCATTCCTTTACCATTGGTTCACTGTGCAGCTAAACACTGGAACGTGCTTGTTGTGTATCTGTATTAACTGACTGACTCGTTTTTATTTATAGATTTTTAAATCTGATTAAATCTTTAATTATTATTGTATCTGACTTCTTTTGTTCGGCTTTATTTATTGAATTTTATATGATGACCGATTTTTTATTATAATAATAATTCATTATATTTATATAACGCTTGTCCAAGGCTCAAAGACGCTTTTATTTTCACTTTAACAAATGTTTCACAAAAACTAATTGTTCTATTATTAACTTGTATTTTATAACTAATTGTTATGTTTTATCAAGTTCAAGTTTCTTTATTGACAGCCACGTCAACATCAACGAAATACCACATAACAATATAAAACACAATTTTGGATAAAAACAGTGTTAATAACTTAGTGAATCTTGATTTATCAACACAGTCTCTGGCGGTGGTGGGTAACGCTGAAATGTTCACAATGTTTATGTAAAGCACTAAGAGTTGACATTCATTCGTATGAATATGTGCTACATAAATAAATGTGCCTTGCCTCATTCCATTCCACACTTTACAACGAGCCCATCCTCCGATTCCCTCCTCCACCAGCCTCCCCCCCCCCCCCCCCACGATAAAGACTTTAAACAGGCCAATTATATCCTTTAGGGACTTTTAATAGAATGATTGCTTACAAAAAAGGCAGTCATCACACAGATGGTAATATGCTTATTTCTCCGCCTTGCTTACTGATAGACTTGACAGAGATGATGCCATATCACTTGGAATCCAGCCAGGGATAAAACGCTTCGAAACATGCAATAGTCCTTTTTTTCCCCCCATCACTTTTGATTTATTTCCAAAAGGAAGAACAGATTGAAAAAGCGAGTTCGAGGCAGGCGGCGATGCACAACACTGGCAGCTGCTGAGAAGATGCTGTGTTGCTTATCTTATTTAAATCAGGACACCAACAGACAAACACGTCCAAAACTCACTCAATACAGTAGAGAGATAGAGAGACAGATAGAGAGAGAGAGAGAGAGAGAGAGAGAGAGAGAGAGAGAGACAGATAGAGAGAGAGATAGAGAGAGAGAGATAGAGAGATAGAGAGACAGAGGCAAAAAGAGAGATAGATAGAGAGATAGAGAGAGAGAGACAGATAGAGAGAGAGAGACAGATAGAGAGATAGAGAGAGGTAGATAGAGAGAGATAGAGAGAGAGAGAGAGACAGAGAGAGAGATAGAGAGATAGAGAGACAGAGACAAAAAGAGAGTTAGATAGATAGATAGAGAGATAGAGAGAGGTAGATAGAGAGAGATAGAAAGAGAGATAGAGAGATAGATAGACAGAGACAAAAAGAGAGATAGAATGGAATGGAATGGACTTTATTTGTCATTGCTACAGTACAGGTACCAAACAACGAAATTTAGGAGGGGTGGCTCCCCTGGTGTTAGGAAAGGGATTTATTTTTATTTTTTTTAGAAAAAGCATAAAAGCATAAAATCACAAGAAGGTAAGGAGCTGGTTTACATCAATAAAGGCTATGTACACAATCCACTGTACTATACTGCACAGATAGTCAACTAGGGTTGTCATATTGCACAAAAGTATTTTTTCACGTTATTTTAAAGTGTCACAGTTTGCAGGCTTGAAAATGTACATGTTTGTGCCTCAGCACTAGCTGCCATACAATCCGTCCGGACTGTCCTGGGCCCAGAACTTAGGCCTTTTCTGTGTTCAGGGCCTTGACGGCCCTGTGGTAGAAGCAGTCCTTCAGTCTGTTTGTCTTAGCGGCCGGGGTCCTGTACCTCCTGTTCGAGGGCAGCCTGACAAAGTGTACGTGCCCAGGGTGGGTCGGGTCCCTGGAGATCTTGGAGGCCCTCCTGAGACAGCGTGTGTTGTACAGCTCCTCCAGAGAGGGGAGGGGGGCGCCGGTGATCTTCTGTGCTGTTCTCACGACTCTCTGTAGCGCGTTTCTCTCCGCTGTTGTGCAGCTGTGGAACCAGTTGCAGATGCCGTAGGTGAGGATGCTCTCCACTGCGCCGTGGTAGAAGGCCACCAGTATCTCCTGCTTGTTGTGTTCTTTCCTGAGGTATCTCAGGGTGTATAGCCGCTGTTGTGCCCTCTTGATGGTGCCTTTTGTGTTGTCCTTCCAGGCCAGGTCATCCCGCATGTGATGTCCCAGGAATCGGAGGGTTGAGACGCTCTCCACACTCTCTCCGTCGATGAGCAGGGGCTGGATCTCGGACTTTTTCCTCCTGAAGTCTACGATGAATTCCTGACTTGTTTAGCAGCAGGTTGTTGACCTTGCACAGCTTGCTCAGTTGCTCTACCTCATCCCTGTACGCCGCCTCGTCCCCCCCCCGAGATACATCCCACCACGGTGGTGTCGTCTGCAAACTTTACGATGTAGTTGCTGGGGTGGACGGGGGTGAAGTCATGGGTGTAGAGGTTGTAGAGGATGGGGCTTAGCACGCAGCCCTGGGGGGACCCAGTGCTGAGGCTGAGGGCTGTGGAGGTGTGGGGGCCCACCCGCACCCTCTGGGGGCGGTCGGTCAGGAAGTCCTTGATCCACGCACATATAGAGTGTGATAGACCCAGGTCTAGTAGTTTGGTCACTAGCCTGTCTGGAAGGATGGTGTTGAAGGCGGAGCTGAAGTCCACGAAGAGCAGTCTCGCGTAGCTGTTTCCCCTCTCCAGGTGGGATAGAGTGGCGTGGAGAGTCGTCGCTATGGCGTCCTCTGTGGACCTGTGGGCTCTGTAGGCGAACTGGTATGGATCCAGGTTGGGCGGGAGGCGTGTGAGTATGTGGGCCCGGACTAGTTTCTCGAAGCACTTCATGATGATTGGTGTGAGTGCCACCGGGCGGTAGTCGTTTAGGCAGCTCACCGTGCTTTTCTTCGGGACTGGGATGATAGTTGAGGTTTTCAGGCAGGGTGGGACGGTGGCCTGGGACAGGGACTGGTTAAAGATGTTGGTGAAAACCCCGGCCAGCTGGTCGGCGCAGTCTCTCAGCACCCGTCCCAGGACGCCGTCCGGCCCCGAGGCTTTCCTGGGGTCCACCGCCTTCAGTACGTGTCTCACCTCATGCTCTGTGAGGGTGAGGCTGCTGAGAGCTGGAGAGAGTGGTGTTTGTGTTGTGGTTACCTCCGTTCGCCCCTCGTCGAACCGGGCGTAGAAGGTGTTCAGCTTTCCCGCCAGCAGGGAGATAGATAGAGAGATTGATAGATAGATGCACTAATGAGATAGATAGATAGATAGATAGATAGATAGAGAGATAGAGAGATAGAGAGAGATAGATAGATAGAGATAGAGAGATCGAAAGAGAGATATAGAGATAGAAAGAGAGATAGAGAGATAGATAGACAGAGACAAAAAAAGAGAGAGAGAGAGAGAGAGATAGAGAGATAGATAGATAGATAGATAGATAGATAGATAGATAGATAGATAGATAGATAGATAGATAGATAGATAGATAGATAGATAGAGAGAGAGAGATAGATAGAGAGAGAGATAGATAGAATGATTCATAGATAGATGCACTAATTTGATAGATAGATAGATAGATACATAGATAGATAGATAGATAGATAGATAGACATTCATACATACATACATACATACATACATACATACGCAAGAACAAGAAAGTGAACCCTTTGGAATTACCAGCATTTATGTATAAATGTGTCTTAAAGGTAACAATGAACATAATGATAGTGAACAAACACAATCTGTTTTAACTAATAACACACACACACACACACACACACACACACACACACTCACTCACTCACTCACTCACTCACTCACTCACTCACTCACTCACTCACTCACTCACTCACTCACTCACTCACTCACTCACTCACTCACTCACTCACTCACTCACTCACTCACTCACTCACTCACTCACTCACTCACTCACTCACTCACTCACTCACTCACACTCACACACACACACACACACACACACACACACACACACACACACACACACACACACACACACAGACACACACACACACACACACACACACACACACACACACACGTTTGCATTGTTCTTGTCCATATTGAATAATAATGAATCATTCAAACATTCACAGTATGTAAAAGTATGTGATCCCCCTAGGCTAATGACTTCTTCAAAAGCTAATTGGAGGCAGGAGTTAGCAAAAACTTGGAGTCCAATCAATGAAATGAGACTGGAGGTGTGGGTTTCAAGACACATTGACTTAATAAAGAACATACAAAATAACTATTGCTATTCACAAGAAGCATCTGCTGATGAGAGCGAAGCCTCTCAAAGAGAAGAGATCTCAGAAGACCTCCGATCAAGCATTGTTAATTTGCATAAAGCTGGAGAGGGTTACAAAGCAATCTCAAAGACTTTAGATATTCATCAGTCCACATTTAGACACGGAGGAAGCCGCTGCTCTCGATAAAAGACAGTGCCGCCGCGCGCCTGAAAGTTTGCCAAAGAGCACCTTGACACACAACGCTACTGAGGGAACTGTTTTATGGTACTGATGAAACTAATGATGAATTGTTCTGGGAAGAAGAACTACGCGGCACTACGAACGGCATCAAAAAGGGCTCCGTATACCAACATGAAAACATCATAATTTTTATAATAATTTTGCCATTTAGCAGACGCTTTTAATCCAAAGCGACTTACAATTACGACTTACAGGGACATTCCCCTGGCTAAGGGCTAAGTGTCAAGGGCACACTAGTAGTAGTGTGGTTTCAGGCGGGATTTGAACTCACAACCTTCCGATCACAAGTCCAACTCACTATCCACTAGAGACTAGACCACCACTACCCCAACATCATCCCAGAAAAAATGAGAGTAAAATGAATTCCCAAGCATGCGTATGTGTGTGCGTGTGTGCGTGTGTGCCTGTGTGTTTGTGTGTGTGTGTGTGTGTGTGTGTGTGTGTGTGTGTGTGTGTGTGTGTGTGTGTGTGTGTGTGTGTGTGTGGGGGTATGTATTTACAGGCTAAAGTGGTGTAGTGGATAGTATAACACACTATAGAGTTCATCCTTGGGTTGTGAAACATATCTCTTGATCATACAATTGCTGACAACACAGTCACAATAACTTCACAATAACTTCACAATAACTTCATACATATTCAACAAAATGGGTGACCTCTGTGGACCTGGAATATAGTATCTGACATGTACTAATGTAGCTTTGGTGTGTGTGTGTGTGTGTGTGTGTGTTTATCAAGGTATCCTACAGGATAACATCAGGGAGCCAGCTGGAGTTCAGAGAAGTTGGGTGATGCAGCAGGACAACGACCCTAAACATCCAAGTCAATCTACTGCAGAATGGCTTCAAAAAAAAAATCCGCCTTTTGGATTGGCCCAGTCAGAGCCCAGACCTTAACCCCAACAGAGATTGAGTTGAGTTGAGTTGAGAATGTTTATTTTGGTCCCCTATACAATTCACAATACAGATATAAAACATTTACACAGTCACAATGCATAACACCAGGACCAAAAAGGTGTAGGCTGAAGCCATGGCTTATTGCGCCTACCCTTGTTACATGCATGTTGTTGTTGTTGTTGTTGTTGTTGTTGTTGTTGTTGTTGTTTTCCCCCATGCATGCATAATCAAAACATTGAAACTTTTACCAACAAAATTTCACTTACGCAAAATTTCACTTACGCAAGTTCAAAAATACCAAACAAAAACTATATTTAAACCTCTGTTTTATACTTATTAATCATCTTATTTTTAATTTTTTTTTTAAAATCCTTTTAGTGTACTACACATTTTCATTTCCTTTTCAAAAGTATTCCATAAGTTTACTCCTTTAACTGTTATACATCTTTGTTTTGCATTTGTTCTAATCTCTGTTTTCATAAACATACATATTCCTCTGAGTTCGTAATTACTCTGTCTAACTTGAAATAGTCTCTGGATACAGTCTGGATCTTATTTTTTACTTTATACATTACTTGTGCCATTTTGAAGTCCACCAATTCTTTAAATTTGAGATCATAGGTGTTTATAAATAATTTGTTAGTTGGTTCTTGATAGGCAGCTCTGTTTATAATTCGTATAGCTCTTTTCTGTAGTAAATAAATTGGATTTGTGATTGTTTTCTATGTGTTTCCCCACACTTCCACACAGTAAGTTATGTATGGAACTATTAGAGAACGGTACAATATGTGTAATGAATTTGGATTAAGTATGTCTTTTGTTTTATGCAGTATTGCAATAGACTTTGATATTTTAGTCTTTAAGTAGTTTATGTGTGTTTTCCAACATAGTTTGTGGTCTATAACAACTCCCAAAAATGTGTTTTCATAAACTCTTTCAAGATGCTGTGGAATGACCTCAAGAGCCGTTTGAATGAATGAATGAATGCATACGAGGGCAAAGACCGCGAGTCGTCTCGACTTGTGGCAAAAGAAGTGTCAGACCTCTGGAGGGCCCCAACACCTAGCAGTGACTACATCTCCGGTGAATTCACCCCGGAGGAGTTCGCTGCTGCCCTCCAGCATCTAAAGCCAGGGAAAGCTCCGGGGCCTGATTCCATCTGCCCGGAGCTTATTCTCCATGCCGCACCCGCCTTGAAATCCTGGCTGAGAGCGTTCCTCACTTCCTGTTTGCGCCAACTCAAGATCCCCAAAATCTGGCGAAGAGCCCTAGTTGTTGCGATCCCTAAACCGAATAAGCCTGAAGGGGACCCTAAGAGTTACCGTCCCATCTCTCTGCTATGCATCCCCTTCAAGATCCTCGAGCGTCTCATCTACGCCCGCATTGAACCAATTGTCGACCCGCTGCTCCCACGTGAGCAGGCCGGGTTCCGACGCGGGAGGTCGACCGTAGATCAAGTCACCCTTATGACTCAAGACATCGAGGATTGCTTTTCGGCAAAAAAGAAGGCCGGGGCCGTCTTTATAGACCTGACGGCTGCCTACGATACCGTATGGCAGGGGTCGGCAATTAGGTTTGGCCTCGGGCCAAAAATTTTTTGAGCCACTAGATGGCGGGCCCGAACGTTTTTTTTTTTTTTTTTTTTTTTTTTTTTGCTAACACCAGGGGAGCCACCCCTCCTAAATTTCGTTGTTTGGTACCTGTACTGTAGCAATGACAATAAAGACCATTCATTCCATTCATTCATTCATTCATTCATTCATAAGTAATTGATTGTTAAAAAATGTGACACGTTCTAATGCTTTGACTTTTCTTTCGAAAAATGTACACATCGCTAGTCAACTAACACAGCTTGTTTTGTGAGCCTGCTAACAATGTAAAGTAGTGTTGTAGTTAACTAGGTAACAATGTAAAGTAGTGTTCTAGTTAACTAGATAACAATGTAAAGTAGTGTTGTAGTTAACTAGGTAACAATGTAAAGTAGTGTTGTAGTTAACTAGGTAACAATGTAAAGTAGTGTTCTAGTTAACTAGGTAACAATGTAAAGTAGTGTTGTAGTTAACTAGGTAACAATGTAAAGTAGTGTTGTAGTTAACTAGGTAACAATGTAAAGTAGTGTTGTAGTTAACTAGGTAACAATGTAAAGTAGTGTTGTAGCTAACTAGGTAGCAGTCCAATCCATTACGTTGCAGTATCTTGGCTTGACTAGCAAGTTTGTGTTGTGATTCTCAACAACGTTGAAACGTAGTTTCACCCTTTTCCATAGTTTTGAATAATAAATGTGTGGACTGACGATGTAGCGCAGCCTAGCTTATTCTAATAATTATTTAACATACTTTCATTCTGAATGATTCCCCCCTCCTCCCAGACAAGGTCACATTATTATTGGATTGGTTGTTTGCCTGCCGGGTGAAGTTAGCTAAACATTTAACCTGCTAACTAGCAAGAGAAACATCATGTCACTCTCCAAAGGTGTAAAGAGGAAAGTTGACGGTGAAAACAGGGCATTTAAAGAGGAATGGACAGCGAACTATAATGTTCATCCTACCTGGTTTCATCAACGCAAAGCCGTTGTGAGACTCACATCTTCCGTGCTCACAATGTTCCCTTTCTATACATGCGAGTCGTCCTTTTCCTCAATGAATGTGATAAAGACGCACGAGAGGAATCGATTGATGCAAAAAAAAAAACTTGAGAACTGCCTGCGGATTAAAGTGACGTCCATATAACCAGATATCAAGCAAATACTGACCGATGGGAGATGCCACTTTTCACATTAAGTGAGTACCAAGCCTGTCGTTATTGTATTTAATAACCTAATTGTATTTTTAATATTTTGAATGAATGGCTCATTGTAATTATTATCCCTAATAGCGTGTTTGCTCTGTCGTTTCAGGAGCATAGGCCTATGCACCACCACCCCTCGCATAAGCGGATTACTTTTCTTTCTTTTCTTTTTTTCACCGATTTTGTTGTCAATGTTTTTCCGAATATTAAACTGAATTTGCTTTGTTACTGTTCATATGTGTGTTGCAGTCACATATACGTAAACATTACGTTTGAATTATTTACTGAGCTGGTGTTATTTTTTTCAAACCACACACGGCTATTTCAGCACTACACGTTGTCCACCTACTTATGATTCACTATGAGGGGTTCAGCGTCAGTGCGCTTCGGTGCACCCCGCTGCCTGATTGTCTGTCCCTGTGTCATTCACTCTCAACATGGATAAAAGTACAATAAGCATTATTCAGGTGGAGGTAGATTCTCTATTCGGACATTATAGGCGCTATATGTGGGACTGTCGGTCCGATATTGTAAAAAAAAAAAAAAAAAAAAAAAAAAAAAGTGGATTCTCAAAATATTCTGCTGGGCCAAATATTATTGGTGATGGGCCAGCAATGGCCCGCGGGCCGCCTATTGCCGACCCCTGCCGTATGGCATCGCGGCCTCTCCTGCAAGCTGCTCCGCCTGCTGCCGGACAGGCACATGGTCAGAATGATCATGGAGCTCATCCGTAACCGCAGCTTTACCCTCACCACCGGTCGCGGACAGCTAAGCAGGCTCCGACGCCTTAAGAACGGCGTCCCTCAGGGATCGGTCCTGGCCCCCCTCCTCTATAATATCTACACCTATGACCTGCCCAACACACTCT
>NC_137676.1:70635722-70698222 GCF_963989245.1 Nansenia antarctica
GCGCGTGTGTGTGAGTGTATGTGTGTGTGAGTGTATGTGTGTGTGAGCGTGTGCGTTGAGTGTGTGCGTGTGTGCGTGCGTGCGTGTGAGCGTGAGTGTGTGTGTGTGCGTGTGTGCGTGCGTGCGTGCGTTCGTGAGTGTGTGTGTGTGCGTGCGTGCGTGTGTTCGTGTGCGTGCGCGTGTGTGTGTGTGTGTGTGCGTGTGCTGTACCATCTGGTTGCTGACAGACCAGCGCATGGATACGATCACAACAAATTAGAAGGAGGTTGAAAGGAAAGCTATTCTTCTCTCCTTCATTGAACTTGTCTCTCCTTGTCTCCCCCGCTTGGTTACACATGCTCCATTTCTGCTCTGTGTGTGTGTGTGTGTGCGTGTGTGCGTGTGAGTGTGTGTGTGTGTGTGTGTGTGTGTGTGTGTGTGCGTGTTGGTCACTAGCTAAAGAGCATCTCATCCCTATAGGTCACTAAATGACACAGATAGCACAGATGCTACCGTTAACATCATCACTAACCCGTTGATTGTCTCCAATCTCCACCGGGGGCCCTGTGCAGCTCACCCTGGTGTTAACGAGTTTCAGCACGGCTGGATTAATAAAGCTAATGGGCAGAAACAGCAGCGCTTTAAACGTATGCACCGAGACGGAGAGACAGAGAGGGACAGAGAGAAAGAGAGAGAGAGAGAGGGACAGAGAGAGAGAGAGAGAGGGACAGAGAGGGACAGAGAGAGAGAGAGAGGGAGAGAGAGAGAGAGAGAGGGAGAGAGAGAGAGAGAGAGAGAGAGACAGACACAGGGGAGAGAGAGAGAGAGAGAGAGAGAGAGAGACACAGGGGAGAGAGAGACAGGAGAGAGAGAGCGAGCGAGCGAGACAGAGAGAGACAGAGAGAGAGAGAGAGCGAGACAGAGACAGAGAGAGAGAGAGAGCGAGACAGAGACAGAGAGAGAGAGAGAGCGAGACAGAGACAGAGAGAGAGACGGAGAGAATAAATGTGTATATACAGTATGGGGTATGTAGAACATCTTCCATTATCAATAATTAAACACACTATTACCAGTCAATGACTATTAATTTGAATATAATCAGTGGATATCATTGGCTCGTGATGCCAGTCAGAAGAGCTCCCGGCTCCTCATGTTATTGACTATTAGTGAACGACCGTATCGCAGACAGTCGTAGTAGGTAGTAGCAGTCGTCAGGTAGGTACATAAAGACCAGCAAACAGCCACAGCACCACCTGGTGGTGATGAAGGGCAGTGGCAGCCTGGATGACAGTCAGAGCCAAGTGTTCACAGGCCACGGGAGCAATGACCTTGTGTGTGTCTTTGGGAAAATGTATATTGCCGATACAGTGTGCCTGCCTGCCTGTGCGCACACACACACACATACACGCACACACACACGCATGCATGCATGCATGCAGACACACACACGCACGCACGCACGCAAGCACGCACACACAAACAAACAAACAAACAAACATGCACACACACAAACAAACACACACACATACACACGCGCACACACACATGCATGCATGCAGACACACACACACACACATATACACGCACATATACACACACACACACACACACACACGCGCGCACAGAGAAAATTAGAATGTGGCTAATGTTTTTTACCCCCCCCCCCCCCCCCCTCCAGCTCATGTAATGTCACAACATTTGCACGCTCAAACCCACATCCAAATATTCACTAAAAACCGCATGGCTACGCAAACACTAACTCCTCCACCACCCCTGCCCCCTCCCACACACACACACACACACACACACACACACACACACACACACACACACACACACACACACACACACACACACAGTGTCTGAGCACCTGCCTCCTCTTGATGGAAGACCCTGACAGTACAACAACACAGACCACCTAGCAGAGAGGCTACTACACACACACACACACACACACACACACACACACACACACACACACACACACACAGGTGCACACACACGCAGACGGACAGGCAAACACACACACTAGGAAAATGGTTGACCCGAAGATAAACAGATTCATCACTGACAGTCAGGTAATACTGGCATGAAATCTCACACGCACACGCACACGCACACACACACACACACACACACTCACACACACACACACACACACACACACACACACACACACACACACACACACACACACAGATGTGACAGAGCATTGGCATGTGACGCGTAGAAGGAAACAGTTGTGGTTACTGCATCCCCCCTCCCCCCCCCCCACACAGGAAACCCACTCTGACTTCTAAATGATGTTGTTTTAACATCATAGTGTAGTTATCTGCAACATATCTTTCCCCCATACATCTTCTTGTCATATTTATGAACCAGGGTAATGCACCAAGGAAGATATTGAGCACATGTTCATCTGCAGTCACTGGGCAGGGTAAAACAGAAGCATTATTTCAGCTTCCAATGACTTCAGTGTGAAACCTGTTGGTGTGAATTCTCATCTGGATGTCAGGTGACATTGGTTTCAAAGAAGAAAAAAAAAAACTAAACTGAAAACCCCAACCCCCCCCCCCATGTTGTGGTTATCTGCAACATATCTTTAACCCACGCATCTTGTCATATTTATGAACCAGGGTAACACACCTACTAAGACATATAAGATGCTACCAACTATTGCATTGTTTGTTTTTTTCATTATAACAAACTGGGCCACAGTGGCTGGCAAGCAGTTGACATGTGACATGTAGAGAGAAACTAGTGTGGTTTCTGCAGACCCCAAACCACCTCCTATTCACAGAGCAGCAGAGCTAGCTGAACACACCACACATGCACACACACCCACAGACACACACACACACACGCACAGACACAGACACACTTACAGACACACGCACACACAGACACACACAGCCACACAGACACACAAACCACTAATGTTTGTCAGTATCAATAAGCTTGATCAGAGAGATTATTGTGACCATGACAACAGTCCTAGTGAGAGACAGGAAACCAACGCTGACTTCCTGTTGCTGCGCTCATCACTCCTCTGGTCTGGCCTGGGGCTGAGTTCACATAAGCTACTACAGGTTGATTTAGAGTTTGTCTCGATTTATTTATTCAGGTAATTGATTTGACTGGGACCCCCCACACACTAACCCTGCCCCCCCAACCACACTAACCCTGCCCCCCCAACCACACTAACACTGCCCCCCCCCTCTCATAGGTGATTCATGAACGCCTGCATACCAGGACCATGCTCATCATCAGCACACACACGTGATACAACTGCACACACACACACACACCTAAGCACACACACACACACACCCACACACACACACACACTCACCTAAGCACACAAAACACATGCACGCACACACCATACACACGGACACCATACACATGCAAGCACGCTTGCACACACCCACATCAGCACACAATACACAAACACGCAGACACACACGCATGATCTTTGCAGAGTTATAAGAAGTGATGCTCAGCTAGGTGTGATAGTGTGATCTGCTGGCCTGGCCACCACATAGCAACACAAGTTTCCATCAACGTGAGACGTGTTCACCTCAATGTTGAATCTTCCCCTTGATGTCACGTGACATTGGTTTCAAAAAGACCCTCAACTGAAAACTTTCCATCAGAGCGAACCAATCGCTGCACGCCTGTCCTTTAATGGTGAACACTGTCTGCTCATCAACACGGAAACACACGTCAGACCCTGCTCCTCTCAATCACTCACCATCAGACCTCCAGATGGACAGGCTGCGTGTCGCTCTGATGCTCTTATGTGAGTAAACCTTTGTTTGTATGACTTGATTTTGTTAACTTATTTGTGGGGTTTTCATCTTCTTCATATGTGATTTGTCTAATACTTTCAAATGATGTTTTTTATTACAATGTTGTGGCCATGTTCTCACTTTGTTGTAGTAAATATGTACTATGTGTTGTGATATCCAAATCATACTGTGTTTCATCCTTGTTCTTTCCCCTTGTTACAGGTGTTTCCTCCAGTCAGGATGGGATCTCTGGAGCAGAGGTGGAGCTGAGAGTCAGACCAGGAGACAACGTCACTCTCTACTCTGACTGCAGCGTATCTACTGGAGTTTACCCCCTGTGGTACAGGAACTGCTCTCATGAGAACCAGCCTCCTCTTCTCATGTCAATGGATCTTACCAGATCAAACCAAGGATATAAGATCCCTTTCCCTCGCTTCACACTAGTGTGGAACCCCTTTAATAAGACCTGGGATCTTCTCATTGAGAAGGTCTCTGAATCTGACCTGGGACTCTACTACTGTGGGACCAAGGAGAACCAGGTGCAGGAGGGAGAACGTTTTACACACAAAGAGATCTACCACCATGGAAATATCATCACCAGGCTTTCATTCGGTAAGAACACTGATTTTTCTCCTTGATATTTGCTTTTCAAGGTGTATATTGTTCAATGGTTTACTGGGAGGAGAGAGGATTACATGAGTCTAATGACTGTCTTCCTGTCTTCTGATGTTCAGTTGAGCCATAATTGCGATGCCAAGTAACGAGAACCAGTTAGTTAAGGAGATGTAATCACTAGGTGATTATTATTGTTGGTACAATAACACCTTAATATCACGTTTAAAAAACAGTGAGTAATGATCGCTCTCATAAATAATTGATTAATAATAATAATAATAATTAATTAAATGTATATAGCGCTTTTCCAATGCTCAAAGACGCTGACAATATAGGATACACATATATGGGAGACACAAAAACAACAAGTAACAACAACGAGTAACATGGAACACAGAGTCAGCGAACGGGGAGGGGGGGGGGGTGGTATAGAGTCCGGTGTTGGTGTTGCTGGGAGCCTCGATGGATGTTGCGGCGACAGAGTGTAGGTGAGACGAGAGAAAGGCAGGGGGAGGTGGGTGCAGGTGGGATGGCCGGGAGTCCAGGGCAAAACGACAGGCGGTGCCGCCGTTGCCGTTGTCGTCAGTATTGCCAGCCTGGGACCGAACCCGCGCGGCCGGCCAGCCTAGCCGTGGCATGCCAGCGACCAAATCGCGCAGCAGTGAGTGAAGGCTGGGAAGGACCGACACTCACCTGCGGAGATGGCAACCCCCGAACCGGGGAGGGAGCGGTGGCTGCCTCCCGGGACGAGGGTAGTAGCACAGCACGGCCGGGCCAGCGATGTCTGAGAGCGGCGCGCAGCGGGTCGGTCGGCAACACAGAGCCCGGGGACAGGAACGGTGAGGCGGTGAGTACTGCAGTCCGGTAGTGAAGGCGGTGAGTACTGCAGTCCGGTAGTGAAGGCGGTGAGTACTGCAGTCCAGTGGTGAAGGCGGTGAGTATTGCAGTCCAGTAGTGAAGGCGGTGAGAGGCAGGAGATGGCGGGGTGGAAGGCAGCGGAGGTCGGCGGGACAGGATACAAAAAAAAAAGGATAAGACAGGATACAAAAAGACAGGATACAAAAAGAGACAGGACAGGATACAAAAAGACAGGATACAAAAAGACAGGAGACAGGACCGGGAACAGAAGCGGCAGTCCCAACGCGGACGCCAGCGTGCTCTGAACCCGGAAAGACAACTACGGGAAACGCAACAGGACAAACAGGACGAACGATTGTGTGCAGGATCTTGTAGTTTGAACACATATCTTAGGTGATACAATACTGTGGTAAATAATACATCCGTGTGTTACCACCCCGAATATTGTCCAAGGGACGAGGGGAATAAAAGTAACGTAGAAAGAAAGAAAAGTGCAACATTGTAGTTATTGAAGTGTCTTTTCTCTCTCTTCCAGAGGACCCCTCTACCACCAGTGATCTCCCTACTGACTGTGACTGTGATCTCCCTACTGACTGTGGTCTCAGCTGGGCCCTGGTGGTGGGCTCCAGAGCTCTGTTTGTGCTCCTCCTTCCATGTGCATTCTGGGTCGGAAGGATACAAGGTGGGTCAGGTCAAAGGTCGACGCTAGGGTAGACATACAGGTTATGATTGATATTTAATGAATGTTTGATGTTAACTTCATGAACGTTGTTTGTTTGTTGTTCTAAAACCAGGAGCCCTTTGGGAGATAGAGAAGGTCCAGAAGAGAAGAAGAGACCAGTCATTCTCCATGTCAGTCATGTGATCACTCTGGATGAACGTCCTCTGAGATCAGGACACCATCTCATCATCATCACTGATCTATAATACGCTTTGGCTTTCACTTAAATTTAGCTTTATTTGACTATTTGTTAACATGTGTAACATGGTATTGAATTGGAATTTGCTTGAATATTTTTAAATGATGGATGTACGTTTTGCATTTAGTTGATCCTCATTGTTTTAATGATCTGTTTAATGCTTGTCTTTCGGAATTAAATGGCTGTTTTTAAGGACTGTGGCATTTGATTAACCTGATTTCACTTTGTAGTAGAAGGGGGTTGAAAGCAACACTGAACCTCTTTGGTTGAATCAAGTTGTTAACTTGTACCAGTGAGACCTGCTCTGATTCTGATGTGCATCTCTGTCACCTCTTAACCTCTAAGCCACACCCCCTCCCCCTCTAAGCCACACCCCCTCCCCAAGAGTCACTTGAGAATGACAGGCTGCATCTCTAAACTCTAAGGTGGCTTTCTCCCTCCTACCACAGTGGCTGACAGAGCTTTGACATGTGACACGTAGAAGGAAACAGTTGTGGTACTTCAGACCCAAGACCCCCCCTCCTCTTGATGGAAGACCCTGACAGAACAACTGGACACAGACCAGTCCCAGCACAGAGGCAGCTACACACACACACGCACATACACACACACACACACACACACACACGAGATACAACAGCCAGATTAGACCTGGCCACAGACAATACTCAACACACAGGAAACCCACACTGACTTCTAAATGATGTTGTTTTAAACTCATAATGTAGTTAACTGCAACATATCTTTACCCTATACATGCTGTCATATTTATAAACCAGGGTAATAGACCTCACTTTAACAAACAGGACACAGGCAAGCAGTTGACATGTGACATGTAGAGAGAAACTAGTGTGGTTTCTGCAGACCCCAAACCACCCCCCTATTCACAGAGCAGCAGACCTAGCTACACCTACACACACACACACACACACACACACACACACACAATAATGTTTATCAGTATAAATAAGCCAGATCAGAGAGAGATTATTGTGTTATTGTGACCATGACAACAGACCTAGCGACTGACATGAGAGACAGGAAACCCACACTGACTTCCTGTTGCTGCGCTCATCACTCCTCTTGTCTCTATTCATTCATTAACTTTATGTATTTGACAGGGACAGCATTATAGTTTCCACATCAATGTAAATGTGCCTACCATATTATTGCTTCCAATTATTGCATTGTTTGTTTTTTTCATGTTAGCAAACTGGGCCACAGTGGCTGGCAAGCAGTTGACACGTGACATGTAGAGAGAAACTAGTGTGGTTTCTGCAGACCCCAAACCACCTCCTATTCACAGAGCAGCAGAGCTAGCTGAACACGCACGCATGCGCACACTCACTCGCTCACTCACTCGCACTCACACACACACACACTCACTCACTCACTCACTCACGCACACTCACTCACACACACACACACACACACACACACACACACACACACACACAGACACACACACACACACACACACACACACACACACACAGACACACACACATACCAAATTTCTGTTACACTGAAGTAGGTCATGTCTGTGGTTGTATCTGTTGACCATATATTCTAATATATTGATATATTATCACATCAAACATATTTATTATAATGCTATGCCAGGTTAGGCATTCTTGACACCAAGGGCCGGTTTCACAGACAAGGCTTAAGCCTAATCCTAGACTACAAAGCATCTTCCAATGGAGATTTTACATTGAAAGTGTTATTTAGTCCAGGACTAGGCTTAAGGCCTGTCTGTGAAACCTGCCCCAAGAGTGACAGCAGAGAGCTTGGCCTGACTATTCAGTCATACTGGGGGTTGTAGTTTAATGAGAGGCAGCCATCATGATTTGTAGTCCATGTGTCTGGTAACACAGACAAAGGTTAAAAGGTCGGGGGTTCAGAGAGTGAGTGTGAGCTACAGGACAAAGCCAAAACCACAGCAGTTTCTGTTTCAAAGGAGGGGAATTGTTTCTGTTTTGGGGTGTGACTCTACCATTAGTCACATGTTCTGAATACAGTGACAGAGTCATGTTCTGTAGCCTTTGATGAAAGTGTGTCTGCACACACCTCACTCACTCACATACACACACACACACATACACACACACATACACACACACGTACACGTACACACGTACACACGCTCACACACTCACACGCTCACACGCTCACACACTCACACACTCACACACTCACACACTCACACACTCACACACTCACACACAGACACACACACACACACACACGCCACTAATGCTCGTCAGTATCAATAAGCCTGATCAGAGAGATTATTGTGACCATGACAACAGACCTAGTGAGTGACATGAGAGACAGGAAACCCACGCTGACTTCCTGTTGCTGTGCTCATCACTCCTCTGGTCTGGCCTGGGGCTGAGTTCACATAAGCTGCTACAGGTTGATTTAGACTTTGTCTATTGTAGAGTTATTTAACACATATTCTATATATGTCACTCTCACCTATAGACCATCATTCACATCTGTATTTGTATGTCCACTTGTCAATGCTACTCAAATCAAATTCATCAACTCTGATAAAAAAGAACTACAATTGGCTCAGGGGTTCACATGCTCTAGTCTCGTGCATCGAGTCTAGTGACTGGTGCAAAAAGTCCAGTGCATCATGGGTAGTGTGGTTTCTGACTGCTTCCACAATACCTTAGCAGAGTTATCTGAGGTGATGCTCAGCTATGTGTGATAGTGTTGCATGTGTGTTGCCTCCTGCCCTGGCCACCACAAAGCAACACAAGTTTCCATTGACGTGCAACATGTTTACCTCAATGTTGAATCTTCCCCTTGATGTCACGTGACATTGGTTTCAAAAAGACCCTCGACTGAAAACTTTCCATCAGAGCGAACCAATCGCTGCACGCCTGTCCTTTAATGGTGAACACTGTCTGCTCATCAACACGGAAATACGCATCAGACCCTGCTCCTCTCAATCACTCACCATCAGACCTCCAGATGGACAGGCTGTGTGTCGCTCTGATGCTCTTATGTGAGTAAACCTTTGTTTTGTATGACTTGATTTTGGTAACTTATTTGTGGGGTTTTCATCTTCTTTATGTGTCATTTGACTAATACTTTCAAATCAGTTTTTGATTACTATGGTGTGGCCATGTTCTGACTTTGTTGTAGTAAAAATGTACTGTGTGTTGTGATATCCAAATCATACTCTGTTTCATCCTTGTTCTTTCCCCTTGTTACAGGTGTTTCCTCCAGTCAGGATGGGATCTCTGCAGCAGAGGTGGAGCTGAGAGTCAGACCAGGAGACAACGTCACTCTCTACTGTGATATCAGACACAGACACCCAGACACCCTGTGGTACAGGAACTGCTCTCATGAACACCAGCCAACTCTTGTAATTTCAGTTCGTAACACATCCAAAAACCCTTTCCATCGCTACACGGCAGTGTGGAACCCCTCTAATCAGACCTGGGATCTTCTCATTGAGGACGTCTCTGAATCTGACCTGGGACTCTACTACTGTGGGACTATGGAGAACCAGGTGCAGGAGGGAGAACGTATTACACACAAAGAGATCTACCACCATGGAAATATCAGCACCAGGCTTTCATTAGGTAAGAACACTGATTTTTCTCCTTGATATTTGCTTTTCAAGGTGTATATTGTTCAATGGTTTACTGGAAGGAGAGGGGATTACATGAGTCTAACGATTGTCTTCCTGTCTTCTGATGTTCAGTTAGGTCATAATAGTGAGGCCAAGTAATGAGAACCAGGAAATACATTTAACCAGGAAATGCATAGTCTCTGTAAATCTAACCTTTCCATCAATACTGTTGTTCACTAATCTGAACTCAGAGAACTTCTAGGCCCTCCACTTCCTCTTTACCCTCCTCAACCAATCAAGATGGACCTTAGACTCGGGAGGGGAACCTAGATGTGTCTCAGAGAGTAATTATTAATGTCAGCTTGTGTTCTATCCAGAGACCCTCCCCAGTCCTACTGAGAACCCCTCCCCTCCTGAGCCCCCCTCCCCTCCTGAGCCCCCCTCCCCTCCTGAGTGTGGACTGTGCTGGAAGCAGCTGGTCAGTGTGTGTCCTGTCTGTGCTCTCCTCTCCTCCCTCCTCTCCTCCGCCTGTGTCTACCACTTCTGCAGGAGAACAGGTACACTCACTCTCACTTCCTCAATCACTCCTTTCTTCACTATGTCATTTCCAAGTTGCTCGTTCAACTCTGTGATTCACCTGTAAACAAACTCAGTAACTCATCCAGATCAATATCACGTTATAATAAACTCACAATGCATGCTGTAACCTTCCTTGATGTAAACAGATAACCCAAACACATGTAACTACTCTTGTTTGAATTCATATTGTGTGTTCTAATGGTGATAAACTCTTCTCTGCAGCTTCAACTGAGTCTCAGGTTCAGCAGAGCAGGACTGACACCATGAGTGACAGCAGAGAGAAGGTAGGCCTGCCTATTCAGTCACACTTGGGGTTGTAGTTTTATGAAGGGTGGCCATCTTGATCTGTAGTCTGTGTGTTTGGAAACAGTCATACTCATGTCAGCAGCATGTACAATCATGACAAACAAAAGGGAGAAGGCAATAACATGATGATAATATTATTTGAACAATATCAATATACCAATTCTATGTCTCTACCCCCCTCCCCCCCCCCCCCCCCCTCTCTCTCTCTCTCTCCCCATCTCTCTCTCTCTCTGTCTCTCTCTCTCTCAGGAGGAAGGAGGCCTGGTTTACGCCACGGTGGATATCCGTCAGGGTCCGAGGAGACCAAAGAAGAAGAGGACAGCCCAGAGTTCTGACTTCAGTACCTACGCAGCCGTCAATACTAGCAGAGTGTGAGTGTCAGAGTTAGTGTGAGGCTGACTTGACTTCAGCATTAGCTGCAAAGACAAGTTATGATGAGAATCTAAAAGCATTGATTTTTAAAAATGTATTATTATTATACTATTTTACGTTAAGCAACTGTTTTACCTTGTGCTTGTAAACGTTATAATGATAACAATTATGTAACTTTTTGAGAGTTGCTTTTAACGCTGATGTTGGAAACATCATTTGCAAACCATTATTTTGAAATAGTCAGTGATATGTTAAAACATCTCTATTATTTTTTCATATGGAAGGTGTTTCTTAAGCTTTATTTTCATTTAACGTGTTAAAGTCTATTGACTGTTTTAATAAAGTTTGGTTTGGTTGAGGCTCATTGCTATTATTCTGTCTCATATAAAGAGAGTACAAAGTAAAAGGAGATTTATAAAAGTTGGGAAGTGAACGTAAGAGAGATGATCGACCCTGTGAGAGTGTCAACAGGGTTGTGTGTGTGTGTGTGTGTGTGTGTGTGTGTGTGTGTGTATGTATGGGTGTGTGTCCCAGCATGGTGAGGCCTAGATGTTTGGTGGAGAAGTTACCCTGAAGAACAGATCAGGGCTGTGGCTGTGTGCACACACACATGCGCAAAACGACATTACAAATACACACACATGACAAATACAAACACACACAATACACACTATACAAACACACACAATACACACACACAATACAAACAAACACGATACACATGCACGCATACATGCACCCACAGAAACAAGCACATGAACACACACACACACACACAGGACCACAGTGGCTGACAGAGAATTGACAGGAGACACATACTGTAGAAGACTAGAACAGTCCTGACATAGAGGCCGCACGCACGACCTGGCCACAGACAATACTCAACACACAGGAAACCCACTCTGACTTCATCATGTAGTTAAATGCAACATATCTTTACCCTATACATGCTGTCATATTTATAAACCAGGGTAACAGACCTCACTTTAACAAACAGGCCACAGGCAAGCAGTTGACACGTGACATGTAGAGAGCAACTAGTGTGGTTTCTGCAGACCCCAAACCACCCCCCTATTCACAGAGCAGCAGAGCTAGCTACACACGCACATGCACACACTAATGTTTATCAGTATCAATAAGCCCGATCAGAAAGAGATGATTGTGTTATTGTGACCATGACAACAGACCTAGTGACTGACATGAGAGACAGGAAACCCACGCTGACTTCCTGTTGCTGCGCTCATCACTCCTCTTGTCTCTATTCATTCATTAACTTTATGTATTTGACAGGGACGGCATTTCAGTTTCAACATCAATGTAAATGTGCCTACCATATTATTACTTCCAATTATTGCATTGTTTGTTTTTTCATGTTAGCAAACTGGGCCACAGTGGCTGGCAAGCAGTTGACACGTGACATGTAGAGAGAAACTAGTGTGGTTTCTGCAGACCCCAAACCACCTCCTATTCACAGAGCAGCAGAGCTAGCTGAACACGCACGCATGCACACACTCACACACTCACTCACTCACTCACTCTCTCACACACAGACACACAGACACACTCACACCAAATTTCTGTTACCCTGAAGTAGTACCCTGACCCCCTCCCCTCTCATAGGTGTGACACCCCCACACTAACCCTGACCCCCCCCACACTAACCCTGACCCTCCACACACTAACCCTGACCCCCCCTCACTAATCCTGAACCCCCCACACTAACCTTGACCCCCCTACACTAACCTTGACCCCCCTACACTAACCCTGACCCCCCCACACTAACCCTGACCCCCCCACACTAACCCTGACCCCCCCACACTAACCCTGACCCCCCCACACTAACCCTGACCCCCCCACACTAACCCTGACCCCCCCCACACTAACCCTGACCCCCCCACCTTAACCCTGACCCCCCACACTAACCCTGACCCCCCCCACACTAACCCTGACCCCCACACTAACCCTGACCCCCCCCACACTAACCCTGACCCCCCCACACTAACCCTGACCCCCCCCCTGCAGACCAGCACCATGCTCCTCACAGCTCTACAGACAGAAGGTGGGACTTTCTTACACTTTGTCCACCAATCGTTGTGTGAGTATACACACACCCACACACCCACACACACACACACACACACACACACACACACACACACACACACACACACACACACCCACACACACACACACACACATACACACACAGACACACGTACACACACGTACACACACACACACGTACACACACACTCACACACTCACACACTCACACACTCACACACACACACACACACACACACACACACAACACTAATGTTTATCAGTATCAATAAGCCCGATCAGAAAGAGATGATTGTGTTATTGTGACCATGACAACAGACCTAGTGACTGACATGAGAGACAGGAAACCCACGCTGACTTCCTGTTGCTGCGCTCATCACTCCTCTTGTCTCTATTCATTCATTAACTTTATGTATTTGACAGGGACGGCATTTCAGTTTCAACATCAATGTAAATGTGCCTACCATATTATTGCTTCCAATTATTGCATTGTTTGTTTTTTTCATGTTAGCAAACTGGGCCACAGTGGCTGGCAAGCAGTTGACACGTGACATGTAGAGAGAAACTAGTGTGGTTTCTGCAGACCCCAAACCACCTCCTATTCACAGAGCAGCAGAGCTAGCTGAACACGCACGCATGCACACACTCACACACTCACTCACTCACTCACTCTCTCACACACAGACACACAGACACACTCACACCAAATTTCTGTTACCCTGAAGTAGTACCCTGACCCCCTCCCCTCTCATAGGTGTGACACCCCCACACTAACCCTGACCCCCCCCACACTAACCCTGACCCCCCCCACACTAACCCTGACCCTCCACACACTAACCCTGACCCCCCCTCACTAATCCTGAACCCCCCACACTAACCTTGACCCCCCTACACTAACCCTGACCCCCCCACACTAACCCTGACCCCCCCACACTAACCCTGACCCCCCCCACACTAACCCTGACCCCCCCACACTAACCCTGACCCCCCCCACACTAACCCTGACCCCCCCCACACTAACCCTGACCCCCCCACACTAACCCTGACCCCCCCCCTGCAGACCAGCACCATGCTCCTCACAGCTCTACAGACAGAAGGTGGGACTTTCTTACACTTTGTCCACCAATCGTTGTGTGAGTATACACACACCCACACACACACACACACCCACACACACACACACACACACACACCCACACACACACACACACATACACACACAGACACACGTACACACACGTACACACACACACACGTACACACACACTCACACACTCACACACTCACACACTCACTCACACACACACACACACACACACACACACACACACAACACTAATGTTTATCAGTATCAATAAGCCCGATCAGAAAGAGATGATTGTGTTATTGTGACCATGACAGCAGACCTAGCGACTGACATGAGAGACAGGAAACCCACGCTGACTTCCTGTTGCTGCGCTCATCACTCCTCTGGTCTGGCCTGGGGCTGAGTTCACATAAGCTGCTACAGGTTGACTTAGAGTTTGTCTATTGTAGAGTTATTTAACACATATTCTATATATCTCACTCTCACCTATAGACCATCATTCAGATCTGTATTTGTATGTCCACTTCTCAATGCTACTCAAATCACATTCATCAACTCTGATAAAAAAAGAACTACAATTGTCTCAGGGGTTCACATGCTCTAGTCACTGGTGCATAGTCAAGTGACTGGTGCATAAAGTCCAGTGCATCATGGGTAGTGTAGTTTCTGACTGCCTCCACAATACCATAGCAGAGTTATCTGAAGTGATGCTCAGCTAGGTGTGATAGTGCTAATAGTGTGTTGGCTGCTGCCTTAGCCACCACAAACCAACACAAGTTTCCATCGACGTGAGACGTGTTTACCTCAACGTTGAATCTTCCCCTTGATGTCACGTGACATTGGTTTAAAAAGACCCTCAACTGAAAACTTTCCATCAGAGCGAACCAATCGCTGCACGCCTGTCCTTTAATGGTGAACACTGTCTGCTCATCAACACGGAAACACACATCAGACCCTGCTCCTCTCAATCACTCACCATCAGACCTCCAGATGGACAGGCTGTGTGTCGCTCTGATGCTCTTATGTGAGTAAACCTTTGTTTGTCTGACTTGATTTTAGTAACTTATTTGTGGGGGTTTCATCTTCTCTATGTGTCATTTGACTAATACTTTCAAATCAGTTCTTGATTACTATGGCGTGGCCATGTTCTCACGTTGTTGTTGTAAAAATGTACTGTGTATTGGTTTATACAAAACATACTCTGTTTCATCCTTGTTCTTTCATCTTGTTACAGGTGTTTCCTCCAGTCAGGATGGGATCTCTGGAGCAGAGGTGGAGCTGAGAGTCAGACCAGGAGACAACGTCACTCTCTACTGTGACTGCAGCATATCTACTGAAGGTTACACTTTCTGGTACAGGAAGAGCTCCCATGAGAACCAACCCCCTCTTCTCATATCAACGGTTCGTACCAGTGTTGACCATGAAGACACAAACCAGATTCCCTCGCCTCAAGACGGTGTGGAACCCTTCTACTAGGACCTGGGATCTTCTGATTGAGGACGTCTCTGAATCTGACCTGGGACTCTACTACTGTGGGACTACGGAGAGGGTGGGGGGGAAATGGAGATTTCACGAAGGAGATATCATCACCAGGCTTTCATTTGGTAAGAACACTGATTTTTCTCCTTGATATTTCCTTTTCCAGGTGTATATACTGTAGTTAAATGGTTTACTGGAAGGAGAGAGGATTACATGAGTCTAATGACTGTCTTCCTGACTGCTGATGTTCAGTGTAGTCATAATAGTGAGGCCAAGTAATGACAACCAGGAAATACATTGAAGCAGGAAATGCATAGTCTCCTTAAATCTAACTTTTTATTTTATTTTTTATTGCCATGCAATCAACTTGTCAGTCAATTGTTGGAATTTGGTATATTTGCTCTAGGCTCAGGTCAGCCATATTCAATGCCCTTGGAGCTATTAGGTTTAAGTGCCTTGCTCAAGGGCACATACAAGATCCCTCCTAGGCACGGATCGAACCTGCTGTTTACTGATGTGAACTTCTAGGCTGTCCACTTCCTCATTACCCTCCTCAACCAATCAAGATGGACCTTAGACCCTGGAGAGGAACCGAGATGTGTCTCTGAGAGTAATTACTAATGTCATCTTGTGTTCTATCCAGAGACCCTCCCCTCCCCTCCTAAGTCCCCCTCCCCTCCTGAGTGTGGACTGTGCTGGATGCTGCTGGTCAGTCTGTGTCCTGTCTGTGCTCTCCTCTCCTCCCTCCTCTCCTCTGCCTGTGTCTACCACTTCTGCAGGAGAACAGGTACACTCACTCTCACTTCCTCAATCACTCCTTTCTTCACTATGTCATTTCCTTGCTCGTTCAGCTCTGTGATTCACCTGTAAACAAACTCAGTAACTCATCCAGATCAATATCACGTCATAATTAACTCACTATGCATGCTGTAACCATCCTTGATGTAAAAATATAACCCAAACACATGTAACTACTCTTGTTTGAATTATATATATATATATATATATATTGTGTGTGTTCTAATGGTGATAAACTCTTCTCTGCAGCTTCAACGGAATCTCAGGTTGAGCAGAGCAGGACTGACACCAAGAGAGACAGCAGAGAGAAGGTAGGCCTGCCTATTCAGTCACACTGGGCGTTGTAGTTTTATGAAGGGTGGCCATCTTGATCTGTAGTCCGTGTGTATGGTAACAGTCATACTCTTGGCAGCAGAATGTACAATCATGACAAACAAAAGAGAGAAGGCAATAACATGTTGATAATATTATTTGAACAATATCAATATACCAATTCTATGTCTCTACCCCCCCCCCCCCCCCCCCCCCCCCTCTCTCTCTCTCTCTCTCAGGAGGAAGGAGGCCTGGTTTACGCCACGGTGGATATCCGTCAGGGACCGAGGAGACCAAAGAAGAAGACGACAGCCCAGAGCTCTGACTTCAGTACCTACGCAGCCGTCAATACTAGCAGAGTGTGAGTGTCAGAGTTAGTGTGAGGCTGACTTGACTTCAGCATCAGCTGTTATGATGAGAATCTGAATACGGTACATTGATTCACAATTTTTTAACGTATCCTATTTTGCCTTAAGCAACTGTCTCTTTAGTTTTTTCATATGCAAGTTGTTTCTAACTTAGTCTTCATTTAAAGTGTTAAAGTCTATTGACTGTTTTAATAAAGTTTGATTTGGTTGAAGCTCATTGCTATTATTCTGTCTCAAATAAAGACAGTACAAAGTAAAAGGAGATTTACAAGAAAGTGAACGCAAACACAGGTGATCAACCCTGAGAGAGTGTCAACAAGGTCGTGTGTGTGTGTGTGTGTGTGTGTGTGTGTCCCAGCTAGATGAGGCCTAAATGCATGCTGAATATCTGTTCAGTCTGAAGTGTAGATCAGGGCTGTGGTTGTGTGCACACCCACATTACAAATACAAACACAAACAATACACATGGACACGACATACACGAAACGTGCAAACGCGCATAAAAGCACCCACATCCACACACAGAAATAACCAAATGAACACACACACACACACACACACACACACACACACACAGGACCACCGTGGCTGACAGAGAATTGACATGTGACGCACAGAAGACCAGACCAGTCCCAGCACAGAGGCTACTCAAGCATGTCGTAAATTCCTAACCTGTTGGCTACTAAAATGAAGAACAGTTATTGAGCAGTTTAAGACCATTTATTCAAAATGCAAAAGTACACAGACATCAAAGATGGACGCTGGTCTGGCAAAGAGAGACAGAGAGAGCGAGAGGGGGAGGGGACAGAGAGAGAGAGAGAGAGAGGGAGCTGCTTGCTCAAGAGGTGAGGGAGAAGAGAGCCAGGGCCAGAGCCCACATCCTTACTTATAAACTTGGTCAAGATGCAGTCACAGCCAGTGGTCCTATCAGGTCAGGGGGAGGGGCCAGGAGGTAAATACCTTGCCCCACAGTCAGGAGCAAACATATAGGCCCATTATTAAATACAAATAAACTACAGATTCCCCCCTCGGAATACCCAGAGGGTGTTCCGAAACTAAATGACCACAAAACAAAAACAAAAACACAAAACCCCACCGACTGTAACTAAGAAACCAAAGAGAAAAAAAAAAAAAATTCAAAAAATAAACAACATGTTCCAATAAACAACAGAAAAACTACATCAACACACAACACAAGAAACATAATAACACAGACCAACCCAGCACCAGTACCAGCAACCAAAGATATCATATAAACCAAATACAAACAATCAACAATAAAAAAGAATCCTAAAAATAACAATACAAATTAATCTAAACACAGTACATCATACATATTTCAACACAAAAACTTCCAACGACCGATGTTTTCTTTGTCCTTGAAGCGTCAGGGTCAGAGGTTGCTAGCACTTGAACCCAGTTGGAGAACAGCCTTTACCGCTGTCTCAGATTGATAACACTTTCATAGTCAGGAGCTTCCATTTTCGTTGCGCTAGGAACAGAACCTCTTTCCTATCTTTGCATAACCACCACATCACTTCTCAACTGACATCAATCACACAAATACACAAACAATACACAAATAATGACATTCAGTTATCATAACCCATAATTCTCCAACAGTAAGCATAGGACAAAGGGAATGCATTAATGCATAGATCTTCACCTCAGGTGAGGACTAGTCTTCTGAAAAGTTCATTAACGTGGACTGAGTGACTGATTTTCCAAAAACAGTCAATGAGGCCCTGCCTCCTAAGAAAGTCAAAAATCATGTCTGCTATAATAGGTGCGCCTATCTTAGCAAAGTAAGTTTCCCATGCCCCTAAGACCGTTTCCAGCCATGCTATCATCTGCTGTCCATTCCCGTCGTTCCCTTTGATCTGCTGCTTCACTACCCTATTCATAGTCTTTAATCTTTTCCTAACTGGTCGTTGTCCGTCAGTGTCATTGAGGTTCGGGCAGCCGCCTGGTCCCCTCCCACGCTGATCAAGGTCTGGGGAGTCGCCCTCAGCATCATCTGAAGCATGGTGCAGGCACTCGCCAGCATCCCCAGTAGCACAGGTGTCCAGGCTTTGGACACTCCCAGGCTGGACCTCCAGACTGTCAGCACTCTCTGCTTCGTTGGTTTCTGGTTCATTGGCATCTGGACAGCTTTCCACTGTCCCCTCGGTTTCAGGCACTGCCGGTAATGTCACTGGCTGTAACACTGGCATTGCCACTGGCTCTGGCAACACCACAGCATCTCGTCGTAGCTCCTCCTTCTCAGGTTCTCTGGGGACCTCGGCACCTGTTGGCACAACATCCTGCCTACTCTGTACATCCACCCCCCTGTCCACCACCCGTGGCCCTATTGGGGTAGGGATATGCCCAGACACCACTGGTGTACCCACTCTGATGTTGTTTCTCCAGCAGACCCCACATTGACCCAAAGCATGGTCAATCTGTTCCATCAAATATGGACTCCAAAACCCATATTCCTTGGTGATTTTGCGTCTTACCTCCCCCCTAGCCACATGTGCTAATCCATGAGCTTCCCGTATTAACATGCCTATTAAATCTGAGGGTGCTACAACCAACCCCTCATGATTCCTCCATAGACCTGTGTCATCCTGACTTGCCCCCCTTGCTAGCCAAACGTTCTTGTCTAACATAGTTGCTCTACTCTGTAACATCAATAAATCCTCAAGTGTGACCATGCCCTGTAATTGCTTTTCATGTGTGACCAGAAGACCTTTACCTGCCTTGTCTGCTCCTGTAATGGCTTTGGCTGCATCTTCTGCAGCCCTGTTACCTTGTGTGACATGTGATGAGTCAGACCTGTGTGTGGCACACTTCACTATAGCTAATTCCTTTGGCTTCATCATGGCTTGTAACAGCTTCATGATCTGTGCGTGATGCTGTATAGGCGTACCATCAGTTCTCTTAAAACCCCGCCCCCTCCATACAGCTCCATTAAAATGACAAACATTATGTGCATAGGCAGAGTCGGTGTACACTGTCACTCTCCGTCCGGTTCCCAAGTTGCATGCTTCTGTGAGGGCAATCAATTCAGCCAACTGAGCCGAGCAAGGCTGAGGAACTGCCTCAGCCTGTTCTACAATAAACTTTGAATTCTGTGCTTTAACTAAGGAATACCCAGCGCACAACGTTTCTCCTACCCCGTAACAAGACCCATCAACCCAATATTCTATATCAGCTCCCTTTAAAGGCAAAGCTTGTAGGTCTGTTCTATGCTTAATCACTCTGGCTGTCGATGGAATCTGAACACCGGATGGCACCGTCACCTGACAGCCGTCAGGTGTGCATTTTACTGTACAGTTCAATTGGCATAGAGCATCTCTCCCTAGCAGCCCTGTTGGCGTGTGTTCTGACACAAGTGTTGACAGAGTTGCTCTCTGTCCCTTGTACTCTAAGTCTACAAGCTCAGTTGTAGGAATCAGCTGTTTAATTCCCTCAAATCCGATTGTCTTCACATATTCTCTAGACATAGGGAGGTGCGTGGCGCCTTCAGGCTTCTTTGTCACCACCAGCTGGCACCTCCCACTCGGATCTTCCGGGCACCCCTATAGGCCAGCTGCTGGGCCTCCGTAAGGGTTCATCACTCCTGGAGCAGGTGTAGTAGGGGGCCAATATCCTCCTCCTTGGCTCCCCCCTGCGCCCCCCTGGGGCCTGTTGCAGCAGGCACAGGCTAGATGTCCATTCTGGTCGCATTGGCATGGTTCTAGCATCTCCTTCCCTGCTGCTGTCCATCCCCCTGGTGGTGGTCCTTGGCCAGGCTGTGTGTACATCTGGTATGGAACCGCTTGCACCCCTGGTGGCCCTTGTGGGTATGGATACCCCCCTTGTGGCCCCTGTGGGTAGGACTGGTAAGTAGCAGGATACCCCCCTTGTGGCCCCTGTGAGTAGGACTGGTAAGTAGCAGTCTGCACTCCAGGTGGCTGTTGCTGTGGGGCTAAAGCCTGCACTCCCTCTATGTTCCTCTCGCTTTCAGTCAATTGCAAATGAGTCAATATTCTGAGGGATTCTTCGTCTCGTGCCTTCTGTATCTGAATGTTCTTTCGATATAACTCAACTTGATGAGCTACGTGGTCTATATAAACAGCTTTGTTCATGTGTCGTAGCCCCACCACTTCTGCTAGCTTATCCTTAACTGGGGTAGGAAGCCCTTCTTGTATTTTTTCCCTGATTATGGATTTTTCTAAGGGGTTATCTTCAGCGTCTTTCCCTGTCACACTTCTCCATTGAGCGTGCACACGGGCAACATAACCCCTGGGATTCTCATCCCCCCCCAGTGGCTTCACAATGATATTGTCTGGGTGAATGTGAGTAGGGTAGGTCTCTCTGATTGCTTTCCACAGCCTGCCTCTGTTTGCTGCGAAGAGCTCTGGATCATAAACTGATGTATTGATATATCTATGAAGTCCTGCCTTCATCAATATTTCCTGCATTGTATCCAATCCTGCAATAAAAGCTAAGAGTCTTTTCAGGTCTCCCATCGCGGCCTGCGTTCCTGTCAGTATCACGTCGACCTCTCGCGTCCACGAATGTCCTCCCTCTTGAAGAACTGGGAGTTTCTCGATCACTTCAGACAAATCTGTATGATGCCACGGATGATATTCCATCTTGTTACCCCGAATCAGCACTGGACAGTTCTTTAATGTATTTGATGACATTCGGTGACAATCTCCCTCTTTCTCCGGGCGTCTTCTCCCACCTTTCCTTTCGGCTGTGGCTATCATCTTCCTGACCTGCGCGTTGTAGCCTCCATCTGCATTGTCGTCATCACTTGAGTCTGCACTGCCATCTTCGCTGTCATCTTCCTCGTCACTCCTGTCGTCCCCTTTTCCCCTTGGCTCCTTCTTCTTCTTCTGGGAATGATCCTCCAGTGCCTTAGCATATGGAGGGGGACTGGGGGCAGGACACAGGTCTGGGGATGAAATGTTCAGTTTCTGTTCCAGTGTTCTGGCCAATTCTTTTTTCTTTTCCGGTTCCATCTGAGCTATTTTCTGTCCCTCTACCTTAAATAGATCTAAAATAGCTAACTCTAACTTGCGTTTCTCTGATCTAATCTTTCCTCTTTGATGTGCTTTGTGCCCATTGATAAGTATTTCCAATGTTGCAATTAATTGTAAATTAATGCTGCCCTCTTTCGGCCACGGCTGTTCAATGTATGCCCAACGGCTATTCCATTTCGTAGACATTTTGCTAATTTCCCTAACAAGAGGATTCATTTTTTCCACTACAGCCATAGGGGATAACGTAGCCAACATTCCACGATGTTCACTAATATCTTTTAACAGCTTCGTGGAATTCGACCCCATTCTACTTTGCTCAATATGCTGACAATATTCTATATTAGATAAGGTGTACGCTTCTTACAACCCACCTTATTTTGTCTTGTTTGCTAAACAAATGCTAGTCCAATATAACTGTATTGACCATCCCCACAAAAAACCCTGCAACTTCAGAATAACAGACTTGCCTCTTGTGTATGTCAGTGCAATATTAACTTAAATCTAATAGCTGTGTAAGTACTTTATACTTAAATGTGTTTCCTAATTGTTTATGAATGTGTCACTTAATTACTCATTCAATACTAATTACAGTTCTGGTCAACACAATTATTAAATCACAAAGGCTGATCAACACCTAAGTATTCACCGATCCACAAAAACCCTTTTACTGCTCAACTATCAAATATGTACTATTCTGCTATTCCTTAATCAAACACTGTGGAAATGACCTAACTAAAATAAAATATGTAAATTACAAATATTAATTACAACCTGTAAATAAATCAACTGTTAAATGAAAGGAATGAATGATTAGTTAGAATTATTCATTGACACTTCATTGATGCAAACCTGTAAAGTCAATTAGCTATTATCGACACAAAGAAATGGTTATTATTAGATTATCACAAAACAATTGATCAAAGTTCTGTGAAACAGAAAATGAAATGATCTGAATAATTAATTCAATCAATTAGTAATTAATTAAATTAATTAAAGTAATATCTAACAATCCTCTACAAACATCATCAATGAAGGAGGGTTGTATTTCATCAATTTACAGAGAGCCAATGTTTTAAAAATGTCTTGTAACTTTTTTGTCCAGCAGGTGGAGCTGTGCTCCGGCTAACGCGCATCGATTGCGCATGCGCCAACTCTTCCGCCCCCCCTTTTCTCCTTGAAACTGGAGACAAAGACAGCCTTGTATGAGAGAGGAAGGAGGAGGGGGAGGGGCTGGTCTTTGGTCTTTGCGGTTTGGCAATGTTTGAAAAACCGCTCCTGTGAAGAGATTAGTCTCACAACATTCACGACAACAATTTCACGATTATCTTTCAATCCAGTTAAACTATTATTTATCTTTTACTTTTAACAAACAATGCTTAAACTTTAAACTACTTTAAAATACCCCAATGATCAATTCACTATCTTTCTATCTCTAAATTACTACACAACCTATGTGAAATGATCTGTAAGAAATAAGGAATGTAATTAATCAGTCAGGTTCCTTTCTAAAGGAATGCTTTCTAAAGGAGTGTTTGTTTGCAGAGGCAAGAAGAGGGGGGCTTTACAACCCGTTTTCCTTGAAAAATCACCGCGTGTTTGTAGCCTGATGTGTGAAAAGGCCAGAGGGCAGAAAGCAGGGGGGTCAATTTAACAACCCTTTGTCTAACCTCTGGGGAAAACCGCGCCCTCTGTGCGTGTCTTTTCTCCGGACAAAGGGCAATGGCGTCTATGAATGGATTCTATGACACAGTTCTGAAGAATTGATTTCTTAATCTACTTCAAATAATGCTCTTATTTACAAAACAGACTCCATAATACAGTTACACTCTATCAAATAGACACTATTAGAGTACGTCTTCCTCTAATACCAAATTTTACACACATACACGATATTCCATAACACCATGCAAATCAAATGACTCATTTACAAATACCTTACAAATTAAATCGTATATTTTCAAATACGGGCTTCTTAACCCGGCTCTCACCCCCAGTTTAAAGACTATGAAAGATGTGTTTCCTTTTCCAACAAGTTACTTTAAACCTTAAAGTTGAAGGTTGTTTTTAGTCTCAAAGAAAACGCTTGAAAACCCAGCTGTTGCACACGCGCCCCTAGCGGTTTAAACAGAAAATAGCGCTATTTTAATTCTTACCGTTTTCAGAGCTGTGGCTTCAGCTTAAGTTTTCAAACGTAGATTTCCTTTTTTGGACTCCTGGCTAGCTCGCCATCTGTCGTAAATTCCTAACCTGTTGGCTACTAAAATGAAGAACAGTTATTGAGCAGTTTAAGACCATTTATTCAAAATGCAAAAGTACACAGACATCAAAGATGGACGCTGGTCTGGCAAAGAGAGACAGAGAGAGCGAGAGGGGGAGGGGACAGAGAGAGAGAGAGAGAGAGGGAGCTGCTTGCTCAAGAGGTGAGGGAGAAGAGAGCCAGGGCCAGAGCCCACATCCTTACTTATAAACTTGGTCAAGATGCAGTCACAGCCAGTGGTCCTATCAGGTCAGGGGGAGGGGCCAGGAGGTAAATACCTTGCCCCACAGTCAGGAGCAAACATATAGGCCCATTATTAAATACAAATAAACTACAAGCACAAACAAACACACACACACACACACACGCGCGCACGCTCACACACGCACACACACACACACACAATAAGATACAGCACCCCATATCTTTCCCCCATACATCTTGTTGTCATATTTATGAACCAGGGTAATAAATAAATAAATAAATAAATACCATTTATTACCATTTATTTTATTGTTTTTTTCTTTCATTAACAAACTGGGCCACAGTGGCAGGCAAGCAGTTGACACGTGACATGTAGAGAGAAACTAGTGTGGTTTCTGCAGACCCCAAACCACCCCCCTGTTCACAGAGCAGCAGAGCTAGCTGCACGCATACGCACACACACATACGCACGCACATAACACCCAGATCAAAACTGGTCACAGATAATACTCTGATACAAAACTGGGATGAGTAACGTTGAAATTGGTGAGTTTCAAGCTCTGGCAAACTATTAGTACAATACCAAGTCTCAATTATATAGAATGTCGAGTCAGAGCTAAGAATAACATTGAATTTAGCTGACGTTTCTAATGCCTTTTCAAACAATGATTCGTGTAAATAACAATTACAGGTTGTTGTTTTTAACCATTTCTAGCAGACCCTTTTACCGAAAGCGACTTACAGTTCGAGATCACAGGGACAGTGTCCCCTGGAGTAACTGAGGTCTAAGTGCCTTAAGGTCACACTAGTGGTGGTGTTCCCAGGTGGCATTTGAACTCATGACCTTATCCAACTCACTATCCACTAGGCCGGGCCAGGCCACCACTATCCATCCTTGGCCCATAGACGATCAGGGAGCCATCTGACCATAAGGGTTGAAATAGTGAACTACCCCTTTAACTGTACATCCAGAAACACATTGTTTGGCTGTCAAGCCCCAGAGAACTCACCAGAGGGGTATTCCATCAACATCGCTAAAGGAAAATCTAGGCTTATTCTGATAAGTGTTGCGAGACTTAAAAAAAAAATCCAGGCTTATTTTGATAAATCTCACCAGACTTTTCAAAAATAAGCCTGGATTTTCCTTTAGCGACATTGATGGAATACCCCCCTGAGCTACCTGGGCTGTTATGCTCCAGAGAACTCACCTGAGCCTCCAACCTGCAGCGTTTGCCTCCATGCTCCCAGTTGGCCATTTCCAGCATTGGGTTTTCCTTTCAAGGTCTTTGGTTTTGGTGAAATTGGTTGCTGAGGTGAACCAGGCTTATAATTATAGTCCAAACCAAACTCCCTCGAGGGAGGGGGAGGGGCCATCCACAATGCATCACTACTCCATCAGTCCAAACAAACTCTCCATGTGATCTTTGACTGTCAAAGCTCTCACCGCTTGATTGACAGAAAGTGAAAAAGACATTGGACACACCCTTTCCTGTCATTGTGTCGCTACTGCCCTCATTTTTGTCACTACTGCCCTCTAGTGGATGGGGGGTGTACATGTACAGATAGTAACCTATTCTAAGGTGCACCTACTGGATATACTCTAACAGTTATTACAGGGTTAATAGATACAACCCTCACCCTGATCTGATGAACTACCAGAACGTCTGCTATTCAAAGAGGACTTCTCCACCAGACAAGTAGGCCTCACCAAACTGGTGCACACAACTATACTGAAAGTACTGTACATGTTAAGATGAGGAGAGGAGAGGAGAGGAGATGAGGAGATGAGAGGAGGAGACGAGATGAGGAGAGGAGAGGAGGAGAGGAGGAGAGGAGACGAGGAGATGAGATGAGGAGGAGAGGAGAGGAGACGAGAGGAGGAGAGGAGATGAGGAGGCTACTTTAGAGTATCCTGTCATTCTCAACTGACTCTCAGGGAGAGGGGTAAGTGGGCGTGTCTTATAGGCGTATGGGCGTGGTATAGATGTTATGAGGGTGTGGCTAAGAAGGTGTGGCTTAGAGGCTAAGAGGGTGTGGTTCAGATGCAAAGAGGGTGTGGCTTAATGGCTAAGAAGGTGTGGCTTAGAGGTTAAGAGGTTGTGGCTTAGAGGCGAAGAGGGTGTGGCTCAGAGGCAAAGAGGGTGTGGCTTAATGGCTGAGAGGGTGTGGCTTAGAGGCTGAGAGGGTGTGGCTTAGAGGCTGAGAGGGTGTGGCTTAGAGCCTGAGAGGGTGTGGCTTAGAGACTGAGAGGGTGTGGCTTAGAGGCTGAGAGGGTGACAGAAATGCAGACCGCAAACCACAGCAGTTTCAGTGGTACAAAGTTGATCTAAACAAAGTCGGTCTGCGTTAGTTTCCACCACATCCTAAATTTCACTTCAAAGTGAAGTTCTCTTCAGGCTCTTGTGTCACGTAACATCAAGGTGAGGGTTCAATCTCCTTACTTGGGAGCCTGGGAGCAGATGTTCCTCCCCCGCCCCCAAATAAAAATACATTTTAAAAATCACATATCTGTCCTTCTCCTATCCGTCCTTCATTGATATACGTTCAACTGTGGGAACCTGAGGAGAAGACATTGTTTCATCTGTGTTTTATTTACATGTTAGCAATGTTCTCTTCCTCACACACTGTGATGGTGGTGTGGCGAGAACTTGACATGTGACTATGAGACGGAGACAGCAGGTGTGTGGGTTGTTCTGCAGACGAGAAGCTCTCTCTTCCAGCACACACACACACACACACACCATTGCATGCATTGCTATCAATAATAGCATAATTGTCAATCACCTGTGTTTACCTTCTTCCAACTCTTGTAAATCTCCTTTTACTTTGTAGTTTTTTGATATTTGAGACAGAATAATAGCAATGAGCTGCAACCAAAACAAACTTTATTAAAACAGTCAATGGACTTTAACACATTAAATGAAAATTAAGAAATACATCGGTTATAAAAAAATAGAGATGTTTTCAGATACCCCCTGGCTATTTGAAAAGAATGGTATGCAAATGAGGTCTCCAAAATCAGCATTAAAAACAACTCTCAAAACAGTACACAGTTTTTGTCATTAAAACATTTAAAAGCACAAGGTAAAACAAAAGAGAGTTGCTTAAGGCAAAGTAGCATCATTTTTAAAAATAGTGAATTAATGTATTCAGATTCTCATCATAACTTGTCTTTGCAGCTGATGCTGAAGTCAAGTCAGCCTCACACTAACTCTGACACTCACACTCTGCTAGTATTGACGGCTGCGTAGGTACTGAAGTCAGAGCTCTGGGCTGTCCTCTTCTTCTTTGGTCTCCTCGGTCCCTGACGGATATCCACCGTGGCGTAAACCAGGCCTCCGTCCTCCTGAGAGAGAGAGAGAGAGAGAGAAGAGAGAGAGAGGGAGAGAGAGAGAGAGAGAGAGAGGGGGGGGGGGGGGGAAGACATATAATTGGTATATTGATATTGTTCAAATAATATTATGAACATGTTGTTTCCTTCTCCCTTTTGTTTGTCATGATTGTACATGCTGCTGACATGAGTATGACTGTTACCATACATACGGACTACAGATCAAGATGGCCACCCTTCATAAAACTACAACCCCCAGTGTGACTGAATAGGCAGGCCTACCTTCTCTCTGCTGTCTCTCTTGGTGTCAGTCCTGCTCTGCTCAACCTGAGACTCTGTTGAAGCTGCAGAGAAGAGTTTATCACTATTAGAACACACAATATAAACTCAATGTGTTTGAGTTATCTGTTTACATCATGGATGGTTACAGCATGCATAGTGAGATCATTATGGCGTGATATTGATCTGAATGAGTTACTGAGTTTGTTTACAGGTGAGTCACAGAGCTGAACGAGCAAGGAAATGACATAGTGAAGAAAGGAGTGATTGAGGAAGTGAGAGTGAGTGTACCTGTTTTCCTGCAGAAGTGGTAGACACAGGCGGAGGAGAGGAGAGCACAGACAGGACACACACTGACCAGCAGCATCCAGCACAGTCCACACTCAGTAGTGGAGTGGGGCTCAGGAGGGGAGGGGGGTTCAGTAGCGGTGGGGAGGGTCTCTGGATAGAACACAAGATGACATGAATAAATACTCTCTGAGACACATCTAGGTTCCTCTCCAGGGTCTAAGTTCCATCTTGAATGGTTGGTTGAGGAGGGTAAAGAGGAAGTGGAGGGCCTAGAATTTATCTGAGCTCAGATCAGTAAAGAGCAGTATTGAGGGAAACCATTGAACAATATACACCTTGAAAAGCAATATCAAGGAGAAAAATCAGTGTTCTTACCTAATGAAAGCCTGGTGATGATATTTCCATGGTGGTAGATCTCTTTGTGTGTAATACGTTCTCCCTCCTGCACCGTGGTCTCCTTGGTCCCACAGTAGTAGAGTCCCAGGTCAGATTCAGAGACCTTCTCAATGAGAAGATCCCAGGTCTTATTAAAGGGGTTCCACACTAGTGTGAAGCGAGGGAAAGGGATCTTATATCCTTGGTTTGATCTGGTAAGATCCATTGACATGAGAAGAGGAGGCTGGTTCTCATGAGAGCAGTTCCTGTACCACAGGGGGTAAACTCCAGTAGATACGCTGCAGTCACAGTAGAGAGTGACGTTGTCTCCTGGTCTGACTCTCAGCTCCACCTCTGCTCCAGAGATCCCATCCTGACTGGAGGAAACACCTGTAACAAGGGGAAAGAACAAGGATGAAACAGAGTATGATTTGGATATCACAACACATCGTACATTTGTACTACAACAAAGTGAGAACATGGCCACACCATAGTAATCAAAAACATCATTTGAAAGTATTAGTCAAATGATACATAAAGAAGATGAAAACCCCACAAATAAGTTACCAAAATCAAGTCAGACAAAACAAAGGTTTACTCACATAAGAGCATCAGAGCGACACACAGCCTGTCCATCTGGAGGTCTGATGGTGAGTGATTGAGAGGAGCAGGGTCTGATGTGTGTTTCCGTGTTGATGAGCAGACAGTGTTCACCATTAAAGGACAGGCGTGCAGCGATTGGTTCGCTCTGATGGAAAGTTTTCAGTTGAGGGTCTTTTTGAAACCAATGTCACATGACATCAAGGGGAAGATTCAACATCGAGGTAAACATGTCTCACGTAGATGGAAACTTCTGTTGCTTTGTGGTGGCCAGGGCAGTATGCCACACACACAATTAACACTATCATACCTGGTTGAGCATCACTTCAGATAACTCTGCTAACGTATTGTGGAGGCAGTCAGAAACTACACTACCCATGATGCACTGGACTTTATGCACCAGTCACTAGAGCATGTCAACCCCTGAGACAATTTTAGTTCTTTTTTTATCAGAGTTGATGAATCTGATTTGAGTAGCATTGAGAAGTGGACATACAAATACAGATCTGAATGATGGTCTATAGGTGAGAGTGAGATATAGAGAATATGTGTTAAATAACTCTACAATAGACAAACTCTAAATCAACCTGTAGCAGCTTATGTGAACTCAGCCCCAGGCCAGACCAGAGGAGTGATGAGCGCAGCAACAGGAAGTCAGCGTGGGTTTCCTGTCTCTCATTTCAGTCGCTAGGTCTGTTGTCATGGTCACAATAATCTCTCTCTGATCGGGCTTATTGATACTGACAACATTAGTGGTGTGTGTGTGTGTGTGTGTGTGAGTGTGTGTGTGTGTGTGTGTGTGTGCAATCCGTGCATGCGTGCGTGCCTGCATGCGTGCGTGTGTGTGTGGTGTGTTCAGCTAGCTCTGCTGCTCTGTGAATAGGGGGGTGGTTTGGAGTCTGCAGAAACCACACTAGTTTCTCTCTACATGTCACGTGTCAACTGCTTGCCTGTGGCCCAGTTTATTGAAGTGAAAAAAACGAACAATGCAATAATTGGTATATATCTTAGTGGGTGAATTACCCTGGTATATAAATATGACAAGATTTATGGGGGAAAGATATATTGCAGATAACTACATTATGATGTTAAAACAACATCTTTCAGAAGTCAGTGTGGGTTTCCTCTGTGCTGAGTATTATCTGTGGCCAGGTCTGATCTGGGTGCGGGGGGGGGGGGGTTGGGGTCTGCAGTAACCAGAACTGTTTCCTTCTACGTGTCACATGTCAATGCTCTGTCAGCCACTGTGATCCTGTGTCCTGTGTGTGTGTGTGTGTGTGTGGGGGGGGGGGTGCATCTATGCGTGCGTGCATGTGTATCGTGTGCGTGTGTGATGTATTTTTGTGTATTATGTGCATGTGCAAACAACACAGCCCTCATCGACACAGTAACAGATATTTAATGGGAATTTCTCCACGAAACATCTCTAGGCCACACCAAGCTGACACACACACACACACACACACACACACACTCGACCGTGTTGACACACTCTCAGGATCGATCACCTGTGTTCACTTGCCAATTCTTGTAAATCTCCTTTTACTCTCTCTTTATTTGATACAGAATAATAGCAATGAGCTTCAACCAAACCAACCAAACTTTATTAAAACAGTGAATAGACTTTAACACATTAAATGAAGACTAAGAAACACGTTGCATATAAAAAAAATAGGGATGTTTTAACATCCCCTGTCTATTTCAAAAGTATTGTATCTAAATTAGGTTTCAGCTTTAATCAGCTTTAAAAACAACTCTTAAAACAGTACACAGTTGTTGTCGTTAAAACACAAGCACAAGGAAAAACAAGAGTTGCTTAAGGCAAAATAGGATAATTTTAAAAAGAGTAAATCTATGTATTCAGATTCTCATCATAACTTGTCTTTGCACCTGATGTTGAAGTCAAGTCAGCCTCACACTAACTCTGACACTCACACTCTGCTAGTATTGACGGCTGCGTAGGTACTGAAGTCAGAACTCTGGGCTGTCCTCTTCTTCTTTGGTCTCCTCGGTCCCTGACGGATATCCACCGTGGCGTAAACCAGGCCTCCTTCCTCCTGAGAGAGAGAGAGAGAGAGAGAGAGAGAGAGAGAGAGAGAGAGAGAGAGAGAGAGAGAGAGAGAGAGAGAGAGAGAGAGAGGGTAGAGAGTAGAGACATACATAGAATTGGTATATTGATATTGTCCAAATAATATTATCAACATGTTGTTGCCTTCTCCCTTTTGTTTGTCATGATTGTACATGCTGCTGCCATGAGTATGACTGTTACCATACACACAGACTACAGATCAAGATGGCCACCCTTCATAAAACTACAACCCCCAGTGTGACTGAATAGGCAGGCCTACCTTCTCTCTGCTGTCACTCTTGGAGTCAGTCCTGCTCTGCTGAACCTGAGATTCTGTTGAAGCTGCAGAGAAGAGTTTATCACCATTAGAACACACAATATTAATTAAAACAAGAATAGTTACATGTGTTTGGGTTATATTTTTACATCATGGATGGTTACAGCATGCATAGTGAGTTCATTATAACGTGATATTGATCTGGATGAGTTACTGAGTTTGTTTATAGGTGAATCACAGAGCTGAAGGAGCAAGGAAATGACATAGTGAAGAAAGGAGTGATTGAGGAAGTGAGAGTGAGTGTACCTGTTCTCCTGCAGAAGTGGTAGACACAGGCGGAGGAGAGGAGGGAGGAGAGGAGAGCACAGACAGGACACAGAATCCAACACAGTCCACACTCAGGAGGGGAGGGGGGCTCATTAGGGGAGGGGGCCTCAGTAGGGGTGGGGAGGGTCTCTGGATAGAACACAAGATTACATTAATAAATACTCTCTGAGACACATCTAGGTTCCTCTCCAGGGTCTAAGGTTCATCTTGGTTGGTTGGTGGGGAGGGTAAATAGGAAGTACAGGGGCGTCGTAGATGTCTCAGGAGGGACAGTTAAGGTGTAGACTGAAGAGATGGATCTTCAGTCTCCGGCGGAAAATGGGGAGTGATTCTGCAGTTCTGTCAACATTGGGAAGCTCGTATACACCATGCACCAGCAGAAAGCCAGTATAGTGAAGAGACGTGACCGGGCAGCGAGACTGCAGCATCAGCGTTGAGGTGGTGGGGCTAGTCAGCCAGCAGAGGTGGAGGAGCGGAGAGAACGGGTTGATGTTTGGGGGGTGACCATTGCTTGTAGGTAGGCATGGGCTGTTCTTATTGTCGCTCGGTCGGTGAGTACCAGGTTTTTAATCTGATGCAAGCTGCTACCGGCAGCCAGTGAAGGGTGCAGAGGAGTGGGGTAACATGTGAGAATTTGGGGAGGTTGAACACCAGATGGGAGGCAGCATTCTTGATGAGCTGCAGAGGTCTGATGGCGGAGGCGGGGAGCCCGGCCAGGAGTGCGTTGCAGTACTCAAGGAGGGAGATGACCAGTGACTGGATCAAGAGTTGAGCTGCTTCTCTGGTGAGGAATGGACATGTCCTTCTGATGTTGTAAAGGATCTGCAGGAGCGTGCTGTGGCTGCGATGTTCGCCGCAGTTCCAGTAAACCACTGAACAATATATTGAACAATATCCACGTTGAAAAACAAATATAAAAGAGAAAAATCAGTGTTCTTACCTAATGAAAGCCTGGTGATGATATCTCCATGGTGGTAGATCTCTATCTGTGTAGCACGTTCTCCCTCCACCTCCTGCACGGTTCTCTCCATAGTCCCACAGTAGTAGAGTCCCAGGTCAGATTCAGAGACGTCCTCAATGAGAAGATCCCAGGTCTGATTAGAGGGGTTCCATACTGGGGTGTAACGAGGGAAAGCAAACTTATATCTTGATATGACAAAGGGAGGCTGGTTCTCATGAGAGCTCTTCCTGTACCACTCATGGTAATCTCCAGTAGATATGTTGCAGTCACAGTAGAGAGTGACGTTGTCTCCTGGTCTGACTCTCAGCTCCACCTCTGCTCCAGAGATCCCATCCTGACTGGAGGAAACACCTGTAACAAGGGGAAAGAACAAGGATGAAACAGTATGATTTGTACATACCAACACATAGTACATTTTTGAACATGGTCACACCATAGTAATCAAGAGCTGATTTGAAAGTATTAGTCAAATGACACAGAGAAGATGAAAACCCCACAAAAAAGTTACCAAAATCAAGTCAGACAAAACAAAGGTTTACTTACATAAGAGCATCAGAGCGACACACAGCCTGTCCATCTGGAGGTCTGATGGTGAGTGATTGAGAGGAGCAGGGTCTGACGTGTATTTCCGTGTTGATGAGCAGACAGTGTTCACCATTAAAGGACAGGCGTGCAGCGATTGGTTCGCTCTGATGGAAAGTTTTCACTTGAGGGTCTTTTTTAAACCAATGTCACGTGACATCAAGGGGAAGATTCAACATTGAGGTGAACACGTCTCACGTTGATGGAAACTTGTGTTGCTTTGTGGTGGCCAGGCCAGGAGGCCACAATATTAACACTATCACACCTAGTTGAGCATCACCTCAGATAACTCTGCTAAGGTATTGTGGAGGCAGTCAGAAACCACATTACCCATGATGCACTGGACTTTATGCACCAGTCTCTCGACTCTATGCACGAGACTAGAGCCTGTGAACCCCTGAGACAATTGTAGTTCTTTTTTTATCAGAGTTGATAAATCTGATTTGAGTAGCATTGAGAAGTGGACATACAAATACAGATCTGAATGATGGTCTATAGGTGAGAGTGAGATATATAGAATATGTGTTAAATAACTCTACAATAGACAAACTCTAAATCAACCTGTAGCAGCTTATGTGAACTCAGTCCCAGGCCAGACCAGAGGAGTGATGAGCGCAGCAACAGGAAGTCAGCGTGGGTTTCCTGTCTCATGTCAGTCGCTAGGTCTATTGTCATGGTCACAATAATCTCTCTCTGATCGGGCTTATTGATACTGACAAACATTAGTGGTGTGTGTGTGTGTGTGTGTGTGTGTGTGTGTGTGTGTGTGTGTGTGTGTGTGAGTGTGTGTGTACGTGTGTGTGTACGTGTGTGTGTACCTGTGTGTGTACGTGTGTCTACGTGTGTGTGTACGTGTGTGTGTACGTGTGTGTGTACGTGTGTCTGTGTGAGTGTCTCTCAGTGTCAGTGTGTGTGAGTGTGTGTATGTGTGGTTGCCTCTATGCTAGGTGGTCTGTGTTCACTTGTACTGTCAGGCCCTTCCATCTAGGGCTGAAGAACCACAACTATTTCCATCATGTCAATGTGGGTGTGTGTTAGCGTGCTTGTATTGTGTGTGTGTGTGTGTGTGTTAGCGTGCTTGTATTGTGTGTGTGTGTGTGTGTGTTAGCGTGCTTGTATTGTGTGTGTGTGTGTGTGTGTGTGTGTGTGTGTGTGTGTATGTGTGTATTTATACTCACGCAGTGATTGGTGGACAAAGCGTGAGAAAGTCCCACCTTCTGACTGTGGAGCTGCTGTGGAGCATGGTGCTGGTCTGCAGGGAGGGGGGTCAGGGTTAGTGTGGGTGGGGTCAGGGTTAGTGTGGGGGGGTCAGGGTTAGTGTGGGGGGGTCAGGGTTAGTGTGGGGGGGTCAGGGTTAGTGTGGGGGGGTCAGGGTTAGTGTGGGGGGGTCAGGATTAGTGTGGGGGGGTCAGGGTTAGTGTGGGGGGGTCAGGGTTAGTGTGGGGGGGGTCAGGGTTAGTGTGGGGGGTCAGGGTTATTGTGGGGGGTCAGGGTTAGTGTGGGGGGGTCAGGGTTAGTGTGGGGGGGTCAGGATTAGTGTGGGGGGGTCAGGGTTAGTGTGGGGGGGTCAGGGTTAGTGTGGGGGGGGTCAGGGTTAGTGTGGGGGGTCAGGGTTATTGTGGGGGGTCAGGGTTAGTGTGGGGGGTCAGGGTTAGTGTGGGGGGGTCAGGGTTAGTGTGGGGGGTCAGGGTTAGTGTGGGGGGGTCAGGGTTAGTGTGGGGGGTCAGGGTTAGTGTGTGGGGGGTCAGGGTTAGTGTGGGGGGGTCAGGATTAGTGTGGGGGGGTCAGGGTTAGTGTCGGGGGGTCAGGGTTAGTGTCGGGGGGGGGGGTCAGGGTTAGTGTGTGGAGGGTCAGGGTTAGTGTGGGGGGGTCAGGGTTAGTGTGGGGGGGTCAGGGTTAGTGTAGGGGGGGGTCAGGGTTAGTGTGGGGGGGTCAGGGTTAGTGTGGTGTGGGTCAAGGTTAGTGTGGGGGGGTCAGGGTTAGTGTGGGGGGGGTCAGGGTTAGTGTAGGGGGTCAGGGTTAGTGTGGGGGGGTCAGGGTTAGTGTGGGGGGTCAGGGTTAGTGTGGGGGGGGTCAGGGTTAGTGTGGGGGGGTCAGGGTTAGTGTGGGGGGGGTCAGGGTTAGTGTGGGGGGGTCAGGGTTAGTGTGGGGGGGTCAGGGTTAGTGTGGGGGGGGTCAGGGTTAGAGTGGGGGGGGTCACGGTTAGTGTGGGGGGTCAGGGTTAGTGTGGGGGGGGTCAGGGTTAGTGTGGGGGGGGTCAGGGTTAGTGTGGGGGGTCAGGGCTAGTGTGGGGGGGTCAGGGTTAGTGTGGGGGGGGTCAGGGTTAGTGTGGGGGGGGTCAGGGTTAGTGTGGGGGGTCAGGGCTAGTGTGGGGGGGTCAGGGTTAGTGTGGGGGGGGTCAGGGTTAGTGTGGGGGGTCAGGGTTAGTGTGGGGGGTCAGGGTTAGTGTGGGGGGGGTCAGGGTTAGTGTGGGGGGGTCAGGGTTAGTGTGGGGGGGTCAGGGTTAGTGTGGGGGTGTCAGGGTTAGTGTGGGGGGGTCAGGGTTAGTGTGGGGGTGTCAGGGTTAGTGTGGGGGGGTCAGGGTTAGTGTGGGGGAGGTCAGGGTTAGTGTGGGGGGGGGTCAGGGTTAGTGTGGGGCTCCTATGAACAGGAACCTAAAGTACTGTGTGTGTGCACACCTCTACTTCAACCCTGTTACCAAACCTTTGGAGAACGACTTCTCAGATAATGCTGATGGTGGCCATTTAGCAGACACACGTTCATCAAAGGCTACAGAACATGACTCTGTCACTGTATTCAGAATATGTGACTAATGGTAGAGTCACACCCCAAAACAGAAACAATTCCCCTCCTTTGAAACAGAAACTGCTGTGGTTTTGGCTTTGTCCTGTAGCTCACACTCACTCTCTGAACCCCCGACCTTTTAACCTTTGTCTGTGTTACCAGACACGTGGACTACAAATCATTATGGCTGCCTCTCATTAAACTACAACACCCAGTATGACTGAATAGTCAGGCCAACCTCTCTGCTGTCACTCTTGGTGTCAAGAATGCCTTACCTGGCATAGCATTATAATAAATATGTTATTGAATATTCAATATATGGTCAACAGATACAACCACAGCCATGACCTACTTCAGGGTAACAGAAATTTGGTTTGTGTCTGTGTGTGTCTGTGTGTGTGTGAGTGAGTGTGTGTGTGAGAGAGTGTGTGTGTGTGTGTGTGAGTGTGCGCATGCGTGCGTGTTCAGCTAGCTCTGCTTCTCTGTGAATAGGAGGTGGTTTGGGGTCTGCAGAAACCACACTAGTTTCTCTCTACATGTCACGTGTCAACTGCTTGCCAGCCACTGTGGCCCAGTTTGCTAAAATGAAAAAAACAATCAATGCAATAATTGGAAGCAATAATAAGTAGGCACATTTACATTGATGTGGAAACTGAAATGCCGTCCCTGTCAAATACGTAAAGTTAATTAATGAATAGAGACAAGAGGAGTGATGAGCGCAGCAACAGGAAGTCAGTGTGGGTTTCCTGTCCCTCATGTCAGTCACTAGGTCTGTTGTCATGGTCACAATAACACAATCATCTCTCTCTGATCGGGCTTATTGATACTGATAAACATTAGTGTGTGTGTGTGTGTGTTTAGCTAGGTCTGCTGCTCTGTGAATAGGAGGTGGTTTGGGGTCTGCAAAAACCACACTAGTTTCTCTCTACATGTCACGTGTCAACTGCTTGCCTGTGGCCTGTTTGTTAAAGTGAGGTCTATTACCCTGGTTTATACATATGACAGCATGTATAGGGTAAAGATATGTTGCAGATAACTACATTATGAAGTCAGTGTGGGTTTCCTGTGTGTTGAGTATTGTCTGTGGCCAGGTCGTGCGTGCGTGCGGCCTCTATGCTTGGACTGTTCTAGTCTTCTACAGTATGTGTCTCCTGTCAATTCTCTGTCAGCCACTGTGGTCCTGTGTGTGTGTGTGTGTGTGTGTGTGTGTGTTCATGTGCTTGTTTCTGTGAGTGCATGTATGCTTGCTTGCATGTGTTGCGTGTGCATGTGTATCGTCTGTGTGTGTATAGTGTGTATTGTGTGTGTTTGTATTTGTAATGTGTGTGTATTTGTAATTTCGTTTTGCGCATGTGTGTGTGCACACAGCCACAGCCCTGATCTGTTCTTCAGGGTAACTTCTCCACCAAACATCTAGGCCTCACCATGCTGGGACACACACACACACACACACACACACACACACACACACACACACACACACCCCTGTTGATACTCTCTCAGGGTCAATCATCTCTCTTACGTTCACTTCCCAACTCTTGTAAATCTCCTTTTACTTTGTACTCTCTTTATATGAGACAGAATAATAGCAATGAGCCTCAACCAAATCAAACTTTATTAAAACAGTCAATAGACTTTAACACTTTAAATGAAAATAAAGCTTAAGAAACACCTTCCATATAAAAAAGAATAGAGATGTTTTAACATATCACTGACTATTTCAAAATAATGGTTAGCAAATTATGTTTCCAACATCAGCGTTAAAAACAACTCTCAAAAAGTTACATAATTGTGATCATTATAACGTTTACAAGCACAAGGTAAAACAGTTGCTTAACGTGAAATAGTATATTGGATTCTCATCATAACTTGTCTTTGCAGCTGATGCTGAAGTCAAGTCAGCCTCACACTAAATCTGACACTCACACTCTGCTAGTATTGACGGCTGCGTAGGTACTGAAGTCAGAACTCTGGGCTGTCCTCTTCTTCTTTGGTCTCCTCGGTCCCTGACGGACATCCACCGTGGCGTAAACAAGGCCTCCTTCCTCCTGAGAGAGAGAGAGAGAGAGAGAGAGAGAGAGAGAGAGAGAGAGAGAGAGAGAGAGAGAGAGAGAGAGAGAGAGAGAATTAGTATATTGTTATTGTTCAAATAATATTATCAACATGTTTTTGCCTTCTCCCTTTTGTTTGTCATGATTGTACATGCTGCAGCCTTGAATATGACTGTTATAAAACACATGGACTACAGATCAAGATGGCCACCCTTCATACAACTACAACCCCCAGTGTGACTGAATAGGCAGGCCTACCTTCTCTCTGCTGTCACTCTTGGAGTCAGTCCTGCTCTGCTGAACCTGAGATTCTGTTGAAGCTGCAGAGAAGAGTTTATCACCATTAGAACACACAATATATATATATTGTACGGTACATGTGGGAAGACGGTACATGTGGGAAAACTAGGGTTAGGGTTAGGTGCTAGGGTGCTACGCATAAGGTTAGGGTTAGGGTTAGGATTAGGATTAGGATTAGGGTTAGACATGCCAGCATGTACCAAGTCGACGTAGCACCTAACCCTAACCCTAGTTTTCCCACATGTACCGTATTCCCACATGTACCATAACATATACAGGTATATATAATTCAAACAAGCGTAGTTACATTAGTTTGGGTTATATTTTTACATCATGGATGGTTACAGCATGCATAGTGAGTTCATAAAGACGTGATATTGATCTGAATCTGAAAAATGATCTGTTTACAGGTGAATCACAGAGCTGAACGAGCAAGGAAATGACATAGTGAAGAAAGGAGTGATTGAGGAAGTGAGAGTGAGTGTACCTGTTCTCCTGCAGAAGTGGTAGACACAGGCGGAGGAGAGGAGGGAGGAGAGGAGAGCACAGACAGGACACAGACTGACCAGCAGCATCCAGCACAGTCCACACTCAGGAGGGGAGGGGCACTTAGGAGGGGAGGGGGGCTCAGGAGGGGAGGGGAGGGTCTCTGGATAGAACACAAGCTGACATTAATAATTACTCTCTGAGACACGTCTAGGTTCCTCTCCAGGGTCTAAGGTCCATCTTGGTTGGTTGGTTGAGGAGGGTAAAGAGGAAGTGGAGGGCCTCGAAGTTCACTGAGCTCAGATCAATAAACAACAGTATTGATGGAAAGGTTAGATTTACAGAGACTTCCTGGTTAAATGTATTTCCTGGTTCTCATTACATGGCCTCACTATTATGACTTGAACATCAGAAGACAGGAAGACAGTCATTAGACTCATGTAATCCTCTCTCCTCCCAGTAAACCATTGAACAATATACACCTTGAAAAGAAAATATCAAGGAGAAAAATCAGTGTTCTTACCGAATGAAAGCCTGGTGATGATATTTCCACGGTGGTAGATCTCTCTCTGTGTAATACGTCCTCCCTCCCCCTGCACCTGGTTCTCCTTGGTTCCACAGTAGTAGAGTCCCAGGTCAGATTCAGAGACCTTCTCAATGACAAGATCCCAGGTCTGATTAGAGGGGTTCCACACTGGCGTGTAGCGATGGAAAGGGTTTTTGGATGCGTCAAAAACTGAAACAACAAGAGTTGGCTGGTTTTGATGAGAGCAGTTCCTATACCACATAATGGAAACTCCAGTAGACACGCTGCAGTCACAGTAGAGAGTGACGTTGTCTCCTGGTCTGACTCTCAGCTCCACCTCTGCTCCAGAGATCCCATCCTGACTGGAGGAAACACCTGTAACAAGGGGAAAGAACAAGGATGAAACAGTAGGATTTGGATATCACAACACATAGTACATTTTTACTACAACAAAGTGAGAACATGGCCACACCATAGTAATCAAAATCTGATTTGAAAGTATTAGACAAATGACACATAAAGAAGATGAAAACCCCACAAAAAAGTTACCAAAATCAAGTCAGACAAACAAAGGTTTACTCACATAAGAGCACTAGAACGACACGCAGCCTGTCCATCTGGAGGTCTGATGGTGAGTGATTGAGAGGAGCAGGGTCTGAGGTGTGTTTCCGTGTTGATGAGCAGACAGTGTTCACCATTAAAGGACAGGCGTGCAGCGATTGGTTCGCTCTGATGGAAAGTTTTCAGTTGAGGGTCTTTTTGAAACCAATGTCACGTGACATCAAGGGGAAGATTCAACATTGAGGTGAACACGTCTCACGTTGATGAAACTTGTGTTGCTTTGTGGTGGCCAGGGCAGTATGCCACACACATGCAACACTATCACACCTAGTTGAGCATCACCTCAGATAACTCTGCTAAGGTATTGTGGAGGCAGTAAGAAACTACACTACCCATGATGCACTGGACTTCATGCACCAGTCACTAGACTATGCACCAGAGACTAGAGCATGTGAACCCCTGAGACAATTGTAGTTATTTTTTTATCAGAGTTGATGAATCTGATTTGATTAGCATTTAGAAGTGGACATACAAATACAGATCTGAATGATGGTCTATAGGTGAGAGTGAGATATATAGAATATGTGTTAAATAATGCTTCTGTTATAACCTGCCCAGGGACTACAGATGAAAATGTGTTCTCTAGCTGACCCTGGCACATTGACATTGATGTGGACACTGAAACTCTGTCCCTGTCAAATACATTAAATTAATTAATAAATAGATACAAACTCTAAATCAACCTGTAGAAGCTTATGTGAACTCAGCCCCAGGCCAGACCAGAGGAGGGATGAGCGCAGCAACAAGAAGTCAGCGTGGGTTTCCTGTCTCTCATGTCACTCACTAGGTCTGTTGTCATGGTCACAATAATCTGTCTGATCAGGCTTATTGATACTGACAAACATTAGTGGTGTGTGAGTGTGTGAGTGTGTGAGTGTGTGAGTATGTGTGAGTGTGTGAGTGTGTGAGTGTGTGAGTGTGTGTGAGTGTGTGAGTGTGTGAGTGTGTGTACGTGTGTCTGTGTGAGTGTCTGTCAGTGTGTGTGTGTGAGTGTGTGAGTGTGTGTGTGTGTGTGTGTGTGTGTGTGTGTGTGTGTGTGTGTGGTTGCCTCTATGCTAGGTGGTCTGTGTTCATTCGTACTGTCAGGCCCTTCCATCAAGGGCTGAAGAAACCACAACTGTTTCCATCATGTCAATGTGGGTTTGTGTTAGCGTGCTTGTATTGTGTGCGCGTGTATGTGTGTGTGTGTGTGTGTGTGTGTGTGTGTGTGTGTGTATATACTCACGCAGTGATTGGTGGACAAAGTGTGAGAAAGTCTGACCTTCTGACTGTGGAGCTGCAGAGGAGCATGGTGCTGGTCTGCAGGGGGGGGGGGGGGGTCAGGGTTAGTGTGGGGGGGGTCAGGGTTAGTGTGGGGGGTCAGGGTTAGTGTGGGGGGGTCAGGGTTAGTGTGGGGGGGTCAGGGTTAGTGTGGGGGGTCAGGGTTAGTGTGGGGGGGTCAGGGTTAGTGTGGGGGGGTCAGGGTTAGTGTGGAGGGGTCAGGGTTAGTGTGGGGGGGGTCAGGGTTAGTGTGGGGGGGTCAGGGTTAGTGTGGGGTGTCAGGGTTAGTGTGGGGGGGTCAGGGTTAGTGTGGGGGGTCAGGGTTAGTTTGGGGGGTCAGGGTTAGTGTGGGGGGGTCAGGGTTAGTGTGGGGGGGGTCAGGGTTAGTGTGGGGGGGTCAGGGTTAGTGTGGGGGGGTCAGTGTTAGTGTGGGGCGGTCAAGGTTAGTGTGGGAGGGGTCAGGGTTAGTGTGGGGGGGGTCAGGGTTAGTGTGGGGGGGGTCAGGGTTAGTGTGGAGGGGTCAGGGTTAGTGTGGGGGGGTCAGGGTTAGTGTGGGGGGTCAGGGTTAGTGTGTGGGGGGTCAGGGTTAGTGTGGGGGGGTCAGGGTTAGTGTCGGGGGGGGGGTCAGGGTTAGTGTGGGGGGGTCAGGGTTAGTGTAGGGGGGTCAGGGTTAGTGTGGGGGGGTCAGGGTTAGTGTGGGGGGGTCAGGGTTAGTGTGGGGGGTCAGGGTTAGTGTGGGGGGTCAGGGTTAGTGTGGGGGGGTCAGGGTTAGTGTGGGGGGTCAGGGTTAGTGTGGGGGGGGTCAGGGTTAGTTGGGGGGGGTCAGGGTTAGTGTGTAGGGGTCAAGGTTAGTGTGTGGGGGGGTCAGGGTTAGTGTGGGGGGGTCAGGGTTAGTGTGGGGGGTCAGGGTTAGTGTGGGGGGGGTCAGGGTTAGTGTGGGGGGGGTCAGGGTTAGTGTGGGGGGGGGTCAGGGTTAGTGTGGGGGGGTCAGGGTTAGTGTGGGGGGGGTCAGGGTTAGTGTGGGGGGGGTCAGGGACGGGTTAGTGTGGGGGGGGTCAGGGTTAGTGTGGGGGGTCAGGGTTAGTGTGGGGGGGTCAGGGTTAGTGTGGGGGGGTCAGGGTTAGTGTAGGGGGGGTCAGGGTTAGTGTGGGGGGGGTCAGGGTTAGTGTGGGGGGTCAGGGTTAGTGTGGGGGGGTCAGGGTTAGTGTGGGGGGTCAGGGTTAGTGTGGGGGGGTCAGGGTTAGTGTGGGGCTCCTATATACAGGAACCTAAAGTACTGAGTGAGTGCACACCTCTACTTCAACCTACTTCGACCTTTTAACCTTTGTCTGTGTTAACAGACACATTGACTACAAATCATGATGGCTGCCTCTCATTAAACTACAACCCCCAGTATGACTGAATAGTCAGGCCAACCTCTTTGCTGTCACTCTTGGTCTCAAGAATGCCTAACCTGGCATAGCATTATAATAAATATGTTTGATGTGATAATATATAATTATATTAGAATATATGGTCAACAGATACAACCACAGCCATGACCTACTTCAGCGTAACAGAAATTTGGTATTTGTGTGTGTGTGTGTGTGTGTGTGTGTGTGTGTGTGTGTGTGTGTGTGTGTGTGTGTGTGTGTGTGTGTGTGTGTGTGTGTGGGGGTGGGTGTGTGTGAGTGTGAGTGAGTGAGTGTGTGAGTGTGCGCATGCGTGCGTGTTCAGCTAGCTCTGCTGCTCTGTGAATAGGAGGTGGTTTGGGGTCTGCAGAAACCACACTAGTTTCTCTCTACATGTCACGTGTCAACTGCTTGCCAGCCACTGTGGCCCAGTCTGCTAACATGAAAAAAACAAACAATGCAATAAATGGAAGCAATAATATGGTAGCAACATTTACATTGATGTGGAAACTATAATGCCGTCCCTGTCAAATACATAAAGTTAATGAATGAATAGAGACCAGAGGAGTGATGAGCGCAGCAACAGGAAGTCAGCGTGGGTTTCCTGTCTCTCATGACAGTCGCTAGGTCTGTTGTCATGGTCACAATAACACAATCATCTCTCTCTGATCGGGCTTATTGATACTGATAAACATTAGTGTGTGCTTGTGTGTGTGTGTGTGTGTGTGTGTGTGAGTGTGTAGCTAGGTCTGCTGCTCTGTGAATAGGGAGGTGGTTTGGGGTCTGCAGAAACCACACTAGTTTCTCTCTACATGTCACGTGTCACCTGCTTGCCTGTGGCCTGTTTGTTAAAGTGAGGTATATTACCCTGGGTTATAAATATGACAGCATGTATAGGGTAAAGATATGTTGCATATAACTACATTATGTTATTATAACAACATCATTCAGAAGTCAGTGTGGGTTTCCTGTGTGTTGAGTATTGTCTGTGGCCAGGTCTAATCTGGCTGTTGTATCTCGTGTGTGTGTGTGTGTGTGTGTGTGTTCAGGTTCATCAAATGGCACAGGAAAAAAGATTCCATCTCCTTAAAACAGCCATTTAATTCCAAAAGACAAGCATTAAACAGATCATTAAAACAATGAGGATCAACTAAATGCTAAATGTACATCCATCATTTAAAAAATATTCAAGCAAATTCCAATTCAATACCATGTTACACATGTTAACAAATAGTAAAATTAAACTAAATTTAAGTGAAAGCAAAAGCGTATATTATAGATCAGTGATGATGATGAGATGGTGTCCTGATCTCAGAGGACGTTCATCCAGAGTGATCACATGACTGACATGGAGAATGACTGGTCTCTTCTTCTCTTCTGGACCTTCTCCCTGTCCCAAAGGGCTCCTGGTTTTAGAACAACAAACAAACAACGTTCATGAAGTTAACATCAAACCTTCATGAGATATCAATCATAACCCGTATGTCTACCCTAGCGTCGACCTTTGACCTGACCCACCTTGTATCCTTCCGACCCAGAATGCACATGGAAGGAGGAGCACAAACAGAGCTCTGGAGCCCACCACCAGGGCCCAGCTGAGACCACATTCAGGACAGAGATCACTGGTGTTAGAGGGGTCCTCATTAGGACTGTCAGTAGGGAGATCACTGGTGTTAGAGGGGTCCTCTGGACTGGGGAGGGTCTCTGGAAGAGAGAGAAAAGTCACTTCAATAACTAGAATGTTGCACTTTTCTTTCTTTCTATGTTACTGTTATTCCCCTCATCCCGTGGACATTATTTGGGGTCGTAACACACGGATGTATTATTTACCACAGTATTGCATCACTTAAGATATGTGTTCAAACTACAAGATCCTGTCCACGATCAATTCTTTATGAGAGCGATCATTACTCACTGTTTTTTAAACGTGATATTAAGGTGTTATTGTACCGACAACAGCCTAGTGATTTAAACCTCCTTAACTAACTGGTTCTCGTTACTTGGCATCGCAATTATGGCTTAACTGAACATCAGAAGACAGGAAGACAGTCATTAGACTCATGTAATCCCCTCTCCTTCCAGTAAACCATTAAACAATATACACCGTAAAAAGTAAATATCAGGAAGAAAAATCTGTGTTCTTACCGAATGAAAGCCTGGTGATCATATCTCCATAGTGGTAGATCTCTTTGTGTGTAGCACGTCCTCCCTCCTCATTCACCTTGTACTCCATAGTCCCACAGTAGTAGAGTCCCAGGTCAGATTCAGAGACCTTCTCAATCAGAAGATCCCAGGTCTGGTTAGAGGGGTTCCACACCGGGGTGAAGCGAGGGAAACGGAACGTATATCCATAGTCTGATCTGGTAAGATCCAGTGACAGTGACATGACAAGAGGGGGCTGGTTCTCATGAGAGCAGTTCCTGTACCACAGGGTGTCTGTGTGTCTGTGTCTGACATCACAGTAGAGAGTGACGTTGTCTCCTGGTCTGACTCTCAGCTCCACCTCTGCTCCAGAGATCCCATCCTGACTGGAGGAAACACCTGTAACAAGGGGAAAGAACAAGGATGAAACAGAGTATGATTTGGACATCACAACACATAGTACATTTTTACTACAACAAAGTCAGAACATGGCCACACCATAGTAATCAAGAACTGATTTGAAAGTATTAGTCAAATGATACATAAAGAAGATGAAAACCCCACAAAGAAATTAACAAAATCAAGTCAGACAAAACAAAGGTTTACTCACATAAGAGCATCAGAGCGACACCCAGCCTGTCCATCTGGAGGTCGGATGGTGAGTGATTGAGAGGAGCAGGGTCTGAGGTGTGTTTCCGTGTTGATGAGCAGACAGTGTTCACCATTAAAGGACAGGCGTGCAGCGATTGGTTCGCTCTAATGGAAAGTTTTCAGTTGAGGGTCTTTTTGAAACCAATGTCACGTGACATCAAGGGGAAGATTCAACATTGAGGTGAACACGTCTCACGTTGATGGAAACTTGTGTTGCTTTGTGGTGGCCAGGGCAGTATGCCACACACACAATTAACACTATCATACCTGGTTGAGCATCACTTCTTATAACTCTGCAAAGATCATGCGTGTGTGTCTGTGTGTGTGTGTATTGTGTGCTTATGTGGGTGTGTGCAAGCGTGCTTGCATGTGTATGGTGTCTGTGTGTATGGTGTGTGTGTGCTTGCATGTGTTTTGTGTGTGTGTGTGTGTGCAGTTGTATCACGTGTGTGCTGATGATGAGCATGGTCCTGGTATAAAGGCGTTCATGAATCACCTATGAGGGGGGGGGGGCAGGGTTAGTGTGGGGGGGGGCAGGGTTAGTGTGGTTGGGGGGGGCAGTGTTAGTGTGGGGGGGGGCAGGGTTAGTGTGGGGGGGGCAGGGTTAGGAACCCTGTCCCAGTCAAATCAATTACATGAATAAATAAATCGAGACAAACTCTAAATCAACCTGTAGCAGCTTATGTGAACTCAGCCCCAGGCCAGACCAGAGGAGTGATGAGCGCAGCAACAGGAAGTCAGCGTGGGTTTCCTGTCTCTCATGTCAGCCGCTAGGTCTGTTGTCATGGTCACAATAATCTCTCTGATCAGGCTTATTGGTACTGACAAACATTAGTGGTGTGTGTGTGTGTGTGTGTGTGTGTGTGTGTGTGTGTGTCTGTGTGTCTGTGTGTCTCTGTGTGTGTGTGTGTGTGTGTGTGTGTGTGTGAGTGTGTGTGCGTGTGTGTACGTGTGTGTGTACGTTTGTGTGTACGTGTGTGTACGTGTGTCTGTGTGAGTGTCTCTCAGTGTCAGTGTGTGAGTGTGTGTGTGTGTGTGTGTGTGTGTGTGTGTGTGTGTGTGTGTGTGTGTGTGTGTGTGTGGTTGCCTCTATGCTAGGTGGTCTGTGTTCATTCGTACTGTCAGGCCCTTCCATCAAGAGCTGAAGTAACCACAACTGTTTCCATCATGTCAATGTGTGCGTGCTTGTATTGTGTGTTTGTGTGTGTACGTGTGTGTGTGGGTGTGTGTGTGTCTGTACTGTATATACTCAAACAGCGATTGGTGGACAAAGCGTGAGAAAGTCCCACCTTCTGACTGTGGAGCTGTGAGGAGCATGGTGCTGGTCTGCAGGGGGGGGGGGGGGGGGGTCAGGGTTAGTGTGGGGGGGGTCAGGGTTAGTGTGGGGGGGTCAGGGTTAGTGTGGGGGGGTCAGGGTTAGTGTGGGGGGTCAGGGTTAGTGTGGGGGGGGTCAGGGTTAGTGTGGGGGGGTCAGGGTTAGTGTGGGGGGGGTCAGGGTTAGTGTGGGGGGTCAGGGTTAGTGTGGGGGGGTCAGGGTTAGTGTGAGGGGGGTCAGGGTTAGTGTGGGGGGGTCAGGGTTAGTGTGGGGGGGGTCAGGGTTAGTGTGGGGGGGTCAGGGTTAGTGTGGGGGGTCAGGGTTAGTGTGTGGGGGGTCAGGGTTAGTGTGGGGGGGTCAGGGTTAGTGTGGGGGGGTCAGGGTTAGTGTGGGGGGGGTCAGGGTTAGTGTGGGGGGTCAGGGTTAGTGTGGGGGGGGTCAGGGTTAGTGTGGGGGGGTCAGGGTTAGTGTGGGGGGGTCAGGGTTAGTGTGGGGGGGGTCAGGGTTAGTGTGGGGGGGTCAGGGTTAGTGTGGGGGGGTCAGGGTTAGTGTGGGGGGTCAGGGTTAGTGTGGGGGGTCAGGGTTAGTGTGGGGGGGTCAGGGTTAGTGTGGGGGGGTCAGGGTTAGTGTGGGGGGTCAGGGTTAGTGTGGGGGGGGTCAGGGTTAGTGTGGGGGGTCAGGGTTAGTGTGGGGGGTCAGGGTTAGTGTGGGGGGGTCAGGGTTAGTGTGGGGGGGTCAGGGTTAGTGTGGGGGGTCAGGGTTAGTGTGGGGGGGGTCAGGGTTAGTGTGGGGGGGGTCAGGGTTAGTGTGTGGGGGGTCAGGGTTAGTGTGGGGAGGGTCAGGGTTAGTGTGGGGGGGTCAGGGTTAGTGTGGGGGGGTCAGGGTTAGTGTGGGGGGGGTCAGGGTTAGTGTGTGGGGGGGTCAGGGTTAGTGTGGGGGGTCAGGGTTAGTGTGGGGGGGTCAGGGTTAGTGTGGGGCTCCTATGAACATGAACCTAAAGTACTGAGTGTGTGCACACCTCTACTTCAACCCTGTTACCAAACCTTTGGAGAACGACTTCTCAGATAATGCTGATGCTGTCCATTTAGCAGACACACTTTCATCAAAGGCTACAGAACATGACTCTGTCACTGTATTCAGAATATGTGACTAATGGTAGAGTCACACCCCAAAACAGAAACAATTCCCCTCCTTTGAAACAGAAACTGCTGTGGTTTTGGCTTTGTCCTGTAGCTCACACTCACTCTATGAACCCCCGACCTTTTAACCTTTGTCTGTGTTACCAGACACATGGACTACAAATCATGATGGCTGCCTCTCATTAAACTACAACCCCCAGTATGACTGAATAGTCAGGCCAAGCTCTCTGCTGTCACTCTTGGTGTCAAGAATGCCTAACCTGGCATAGCATTAGAATAAATATGTTTGATGTGATAATATATCATTATATTAGAATATATGGTCAACAGATACAACCACAGCCATGACCTACTTCAGCATAACAGACATTTGGTGTGTGTGTGTGAGTGAGTGTGAGTGTGTGTGTGAGTGAGTGAGTGAGTGAGTGAGTGAGTGTGAGTGAGTGAGTGAGTGAGTGTGTGTGTGTGTGTGTGTGTGTGTGTGTGTGTGTGTGTGTGTGTGTGTGTGTGAGTGTGAGTGAGTGAGTGAGTGTGCGCATGCGTGCGTGTTCAGCTAGCTCTGCTGCTCTGTGAATAGGAGGTGGTTTGGGGTGCAGAAACCACACTAGTTTCTCTCTACATGTCACGTGTCAACAGCTTGCCAGCCACTGTGGCCCAGTTTGCTGAAATGAAAAAACCAAACAATGCAATAATTGGAAGCAATAATAAGTAGGCACATTTACATTGATGTGGAAACTGAAATGCTGTCCATGTCAAATACATAAAGTTAATTAATGAATAGAGACAAGAGGAGTGATGAGAGCAGCAACAGGAAGTCAGTGTGGGTTTCCTGTCTCTCATGTCAGTCGCTAGGTCTGTTGTCATGGTCACAATAACACAATCATCTCTCTCTGATCGGGCTTATTGATACTGATAAACATTAGTGCTCGCGTGTGCGTGTGTGTGTGCGTGTGCGTGTGTGTGTGTGTGTGTGTGTGTGTAGCTAGCTCTGCTGCTCTGTGAATAGGGGGGTGGTCTGGGGTCTACAGAAACCACACTAGTTTCTCTCTACATGTCACGTGTCAACTGCTTGCCTGTGGCCTGTTTGTTAAAGTGAGGTCTATTACCCTGGTTTATAAATATGACAGCATGTATAGGGTAAAGATATGTTGCAGTTAACTACATTATGATTTTGAAACAATATAATTCAGAAGTCAGTGTGGGTTTCCTGTGTGTTGAGTATTGTCTGTGGCCAGGTCTAATCTGGCTGTTGTATTGTGTGTGTGTGTGTGTGTGTGTGTGTGTGTGTGTGTGTGTGTGTGTGTGTGTGTGTGTAGTTGCCTCTGTGCTGGGACTGGTCTGTGTTCAGTTGTTCTGTAAGGGTCTTCCATCAAGAGGAGGGGGGGTTTGGGGTCTGAAGTACCCACAACTGTTTCCTTCTACGTGTCACATGTCAAAGCTCTGTCAGCCACTGTGGTAGGAGGGAGAAAGCCACCTTAGAGTTTAGAGATGCAGCCTGTCATTCTCAACTGACTCTTGGGGAGGGGGTGTGGCTTAGAGGGGGAGGGGGTGTGGCTTAGAGGTTAAGAGGTGACAGAGATGCACATCAGAATCAGAGCAGGTCTCACTGGTACAAGTTAACAACTTGATTCAACCAAAGAAGTTCAGCGTTGCTTTCAAACCCCTTCTACTACAAAGTGAAATCAGGTTCATCATATGCCACAGGAAAAAAGATAAAATCTCCTTAAAAACAGCCATTTAATTCCAAAAGACAAGCATTAAACAGATCATTAAAACAATGAGGATCAACTAAATGCTAAACGTACATCCATCATTTAAAAATATTCAAGCAAATTCCAATTCAATGGCATGTTACACATGTTAACAAATAGTCAAATAAAACTACATTTAAGTGAAAGCAAAAGCGTATATTATAGATCAGTGATGATGATGAGATGGTGTCCTGATCTCAGAGGACGTTCATCCAGAGTGATCACATGACTGACATGGAGAATGACTGGTCTCTTCTTCTCTTCTGGACCTTCTCCCTCTCCCAAAGGGCTCCTGGTTTTAGAACAACAAACAAACAACGTTCATGAAGTTAACATCAAACCTTCATGAAATATCAATCATAACCCGTATGTCTACCCTAGCGTCGACCTTTGACCTGACCCACCTTGTATCCTTCCGACCCAGAATGCACATGGAAGGAGGAGCACAAACAGAGCTCTGGAGCCCACCACCAGGGCCCAGCTGAGACCACAGTCAGGACAGAGATCACTGGTGGTAGAGGGGTCCTCAGTAGGACTGGGGAGGGTCTCTGGAAGAGAGAGAAAGATCACTTCAATAACGACAATGTTGCACTTTTCTTTCTTTCTAGGTTACTGTTATTCCCCTCGTTCCCTGGACAATATTTGGGGTGGTAACACACGGATGTATTATTTACCACAGTATTGCATCACTTAAGATATGTGTTCAAACTACAAGATCCTGCACACCATCAATTCTTTATTGAGAGCGATCATTACTGACTGTTTTTTAAATGTGATATTAAGGTGTTATTGTACCAACAACAGCCTAGTGATTTAAACCTCCTTAACTAACTGGTTCTGGTTACTTGGCATCGCAATTATGGCTTAACTGAACATCAGAAGTCAGGTAGACAGTCATTAGACTCATGTAATCCTCTCTCCTTCCAGTAAACCATTGAATGACATTCAATGACAGCAACAGGAAGTCAGCGTAGGTTTCCTGTCTCTCATGTCACTCGCTAGGTATGTTGTCATGGTCACAATATCCTCTCTCTGATTGGGCTTATCGATACTGACAAACATTAGTGGTGTGTGTGTGTGTGTGTGTGTGTGTGTGTGTGTGTGCATGCGTGCGTCCATCGGTGTGTGTTCGTGTGTGAGTGTGAGAGTGTGTGTGTGTGTGTGTGAGAGTGAGAGTGTGTGTTCGTGTGTGCGTGTGTGTTCGTGTGTGTGCGAATGTGTGTAGGTGTGTTTCTGTGTCTCTCTGTGGTGTGTTCAGCTAGCTCTGCTGCTCTGTGAATAGGGGGGTGGTTTGGGGTCTGCAGAAACCACACTAGTGTCTCTCTACATGTCCTGTTTGTTTTCATCTGTCCTTCTCCTGTCCTTTTTTCAGCTGTGGGAACCTGAGGAGAAGACATTGTTTTATCTGTGTTTTATTCCCATGTTAGCCATGTTCTCTTCCTCACACACTGTGATGGTGGTGTGGCGAGAAGTTGACATGTGACTACGAGACGGAGACAGCTGCTGTGGTGTGTGGGCTCTTCTGCAGACGAGAAGCTCTCTCTTCCAGCACACACACACACACCAATGCATGCATGCACATACAGTGAATACAAATGCACGCACGCACGCACGCACATACTCACTCACTCACTCACTCACTCTCACACACACTCACTCTCACACACTCACTCTGCACAATTCTACTTGGTGGTCGGAATCAATAAGACCAAGATCAAAGAGACAATTGATCAGACCTGGTCACCGATCGTTTTCACACGCAGCCTGTCATTCTCAACTGACTCTAGAAGAGAGGGCGTGGCTTAGAGCCAACAGGAGCGTGGCTTCAGACGGTGACAGAGATGAATGACACAGCCACAGCAGTTCCTGTGGTACAACGCTGAAGGCGTTTACAGTAACACAAGCAGCTCAGTGGTGATCTCAACCACATCTGTACTTAAACTAAAAAGTGAAAATCAGGTTTTTCATGTCACAGGAAAAAAGATTTGCATCTCTTTTAAAAACAGTCATTTTATTCCAAGTACTAAACAGTGCAGTAAAAAGCAAGGATCAACTAAATGATTCAACAAATTCCAATTCTAATTAATACAATAATATATATCATATAATCTTACACATGTTAACAATTAGTCAAATAAAGCTAAATTTAAGTGAAAGCTAAAGCGTATATTATAGATCAGTGATAATGATGATGGTGTCCTGATCTCAGAGGACGTTCATCCAGAGTGATCACATGACTGACATGGAGAATGACTGGTCTCTTCTTCTCTTCTGGACCTTCTCCCTGTCCCAAAGGGCTCCTGGTTTTAGAACAACAAACAAACAACGTTCATGAAGTTAACATCAAACATTCATGAAATATCAATCATAACCCGTATGTCTACCCTAGCGTCGACCTTTGACCTGACCCACCTTGTATCCTTCCGACCCAGAATGCACATGGAAGGAGGAGCACAAACAGAGCTCTGGAGCCCACCACCAGGGCCCAGCTGAGACCACAGTCAGTAGGGAGATCACTGGTGGTAGAGGGGTCCTCTGGAAGAGAGAGAAAAGTCACTTCACTTACTAGAATGTTGCACTTTTCTTTCTTTCTACGTTACTGTTATTCCCCTCGTCCCCTGGACAATATTTGGGGTCGTAACACACGGATGTATTATTTACCACAGTATTGCATCACCTAAGATATGTGTTCAAACTACAAGATCCTGCACACCATCAATTCTTTATGAGAGCGATCATTACACACTGTTGTTTAAACGTGATATTAAGGTGTTATTGTACCAACAACAGCCTAGTGATTACATCTCCATAACTAATTGGTTGTTCATCGTTCATCATTGTCATCGCAATTATGACCTAACTGAACATCAGAAGACAGGAAGACAGTCATTAGACTCATGTAATCCTCTCTCCTTCCAGTAAACCATTGAACAATATACACCTTGAAACGCAAATATCAAGGAGGAAAATCAGTGTTCTTACCTAATGAAAGCCTGGTGACGACATTTCCACGGTGGTGGATCTCTATTGTTTTAGCACCTTTTCCCTCCACCTCCTGCACCTGGTTCTCCTTGGTCCCACAGTAGTAGAGTCCCAGGTCAGATTCAGAGACGTCCTCAATCAGAAGATCCCAGGTCTGATTAGAGGGGTTCCACACTGGGAAGAAGTGAGAGGAAGCGATCTTAAATCCATGGTCAGATGATCTGGTATATTCCACTAACATGACAAGAGGGGGCTGGTTCTCATGAGAGCAGTTCCTGTACCACAGGGGGTAAACTCCAGTCGACACGCTGCAGTCACAGTACAGAGTGACGTTGTCTCCTGGTCTGACTCTCAGCTCCACCTCTGCTCCAGAGATCCCATCCTGACTGGAGGAAACACCTGTAACAAGGGGAAAGAACAAGGATGAAACAGAGTATGATTTGGATATCACAACACATAATACATTTTTACTACAACAAAGAGAGAACATGGTCACACCATATTAATCAAAAACTGATTTGAAAGTATTAGTCAAATGACACAAAGAAGATGAAAACCCCACAAAGAAATAACCAAAATCAAGTCAGAAAAAAACTACGATTTACTCACATAAGAGCATCAGAGCGACACGCAGCCTGTCCATCTGGAGGTCTGATGGTGAGTGATTGAGAGGAGCAGGGTCTGACGCTATTTCCGTGTTGATGAGCAGACGGGGTCTATTTCTTTGAAACCCGTGTCGCGTGACATCAAGGTGAGGGTTCAACACCGAGGTGAGCGGTGTCTTTGATGTGCATTTCCTCTCGCACGTGCGTCGCACCCGACCATGTAAAGATACACACCCACCGATTGGCTTGCACACTCACGACTCTGAGTCTGAGGTGTTGAAGGAGCTGAATGATGACGTTGTTTTAACCACGGTAACATCATGAGGTAGATATACCTGCTACATATACTTCCTATGCAACCTTGTTAATGACGCTTAGCTCAATAGACATGAACAATCACTAGGCTATCGATTTCAGACTTTTTATCATCTACACACACAGGGAAACAGCAGCAGACCCACGGGTGGATATGAGACGACAATTGTGGTTTTTGCAGACCTGAATTCCTCTATATAGTGTCTTTCATTCCCGAGCAGCAACTAGCTGAAGAGACCACATGTATGAACGTGCACTAACCCTAGCCCACACCCATGCTCATATACACACACACACACACACACACACACACACACACACATACACACAGACACACACACACGGTCTGTGTACATGTATGTGTGTGTGTGTGTGTGTGCACGTGCATGAATGTGGTGTGTTCAGCTAGCTCTGCTGCTCTGTGAATAGGAGGTGGTTTGGGGTCTGCAGAAACCACACTAGTTTCTCTCTACATGTCACGTGTCAACTGCTTGCCAGCCACTGTGGCCCAGTTTGTTAAAAAATGAAAAACAAAATATGCAATAATTGGTAGCATATTAAATATCTTAGTAGGTGTATTACACTGGTTCATAAATATGACAACAAAGATGTATGGGGTAAGATTACTTGGTTAAAACAACAATTTTCAGCTCCTTCAATCACTCACGAGGTATGGTTCGAGGGCTTTCACAACGAAGTGAATAGGGAGAATAATGCTGTGTTTTATGATAAGACACAGTTAAAGATATACAAACGGACTGCACTTATACAGCGCCTGATTCCAAAGCGCTTTACAATGGCCTTTCGTTCACCCATTCACACACACATTCACACACCAACAGCAGCAAGCTACCATGCAAGGTGCCGGCCCGCTCATTAGGAGCAATCCGGGGTTCAGCGTCTTGCCCAAGGACACCTCGACACGTGGCCAGCCGCGGATCGAACCGCCGAAAAGCCGACCTTGCGATCATTAGACGCCGGCTCTACCTCCTGAGCCAGTGAATTGAATGGGAAAGGGTGTCCAAACTTTTGATTGGTACTGTACAAAATAGACTCTAGAGCCTTTAGAGTTTTCTTGAGTGCGCTGTTAAAGGGAGTGGGCCTAGTGTATTAATGATCTCACTCCTCTGAAGCAAGCCCACTAATAAGAAGAAGAAGTGTCTATGAGCAATAACAGTAGTTGGACTTGCTGAAGCTTTAATCTCACTGGCAATGTACCACTGTTCCACTAATTGGTGCATCACGTTAGACCTTGGAATATATAGACAATCAATCGGAGTGTTTCCTGCATAGAGGAATTTATAATTGTATATATACTGCATGCGCACACACACAAACTCATATACACACACACACACACACACACAGACACGCACACACGCACGCACACACGCACGCACTCACACACACTCACACACACACACACAGAATTTTGAACAAGCAATTCATGGCTTGTATTTGTCATACACATTTGTATTTGCTGGAGCAGGCCCACTAGTATGAGAAATGACAATATTTGGAAGTGGAGGAACTGTATGACTCAGCTCATCGTGCCCCTCTCCTGACCTCTAGTGGGCAGATCCAGCACTACACCTACTGTTCATGTCGGCCCCTTCAACCTGGTCCTAATTATTACATCTCTGAGTTGTTTTGCAGTCTTTAGACACCAAAGAGACATTCATGAATTGGTCTTAAAAGTAGGGAAAATATTACGAATCTGCCAGTTAGTCCAAATTTATTTCAAAATGTATTATTATCAATCCATGATACATCACCTTAGTAACCCTCCAATAAATATTACAGTGCAGGCTCCTTTCTAGGAAAACGCTTTGACACAATCTTCAAAAAAAAAGTAATAGACTTTGAAAATTATCAACAAAAATAAATAATAACTTTTTTAAATAAACAAACAAATAAAAGATGTACAGTGAAGAAGAATTACATATTCAAGTTTGAAAAAAACAAAAAAACAACCTAAAGCACCTTTAAACTTTAAATCAAGCTTGTAAACAATTCAATAACAACAAAAAAACAACCCTTCCTACCAAAAATGAACCAAACGAGCAGTAAACAAAAATGCTCCAATTGTATCCATTCGCAAAAAATCGCATCCTCTGAAAAAGCACATCCTGAAAACAGAGCACCATGGCCTTTAACCAGGTTTCCATGGTTACTATACCTCTCCCGTTGCTCGATGCACCAGTGGGGTTGTCGAGGACTAAGTCAATAAATAACATCTCTCTCTTCCAAATAAAGTGAGTGCACTGAGAGAAATGACTATGAACTATCACAAATAAAAAAGTTTCCCAATGAAACAAATAGCCTCGGCTCTCAAATAAACTATTAGCCTTGTTCTCGTGAAACTCTAGGACTACCGGTAGTTCCAAATGCACCTACTGTGTTTACACAGGCCTGGTTCCAAATGCACCTACTGTACACAGGCCTGGTTCCAAACCTACTGTACACAGGCCTGGTTCCAAATGCACCTACTGTCCACAGGCCTGGTTCCAAACCTACTGTACACAGGCCTGGTTCCAAATGCACCTACTGTACACAGGCCTGGTTCCAAATGCACCTACTGTACACAGGCCTGGTTCCAAACCTACTGTACACAGGCCTGGTTCCAAATGCACCTACTGTCCACAGGCCTGGTTCCAAACCTACTGTACACAGGCCTGGTTCCAAATGCACCTACTGTGTTTACACAGGCCTGGTTCCAAACCTACTGTACAGGCCTGGTTCCAAACCTACTGTACAGACCTGGTTCCAATTCAACTGTACAGGCCTGGTTCCAATTCAACTGTACAGGCCTGGTTCCAAACCTACTGTACACAGGCCTGGTTCCAAACCTACTGTACACAGGCCTGGTTCCAAACCTAGTGTACACAGGCCTGGTTCCAATTCAACTGTACAGGCCAGGTTCCAAACCTAGTGTACAGGCCTGGTTCCAATTCAACTGCACAGGCCTGGTTCCAAACCTACTGTACACAGGCCTGGTTCCAAACCTACTGTACACAGGCCTGGTTCCAAACCTACTGTACACAGGCCTGGTTCCAATTCAACTGTACAGGCCTGGTTCCACACCTACTGTACAGGCCTGGTTCCAATTCAACTGTACAGGCCAGGTTCCAAACCTAGTGTACACAGGCCTGGTTCCAATTCAACTGTACAGGCCAGGTTCCAAACCTACTGTACACAGGCCTGGTTCCAAACCTACTGTACAGGCCTGGTTCCAAACCTACTGTACAGGCCTGGTTCCAAACCTACTGTACAGGCCTGGTTCCAAACCTACTGTACACAGGCCTGGTTCCAAACCTACTGTACAGGCCTGGTTCCAAACCTACTGTACAGGCCTGGTTCCAAACCTACTGTACAGGCCTGGTTCCAAACCTACTGTACACAGGCCTGGTTCCAAACCTACTGTACAGGCCAGGTTCCAAACCTACTGTACAGGCCTGGTTCCAAACCTACTGTACAGGCCTGGTTCCAAACCTACTGTACAGGCCTGGTTACAAACCTACTGTATAGGCCTGGTTCCAAACTGAACGACAACCGTAGCTCTCCTCCTCCCCAGTGATCCCTGTCAGATGAACCCCCCCCTGCTAAACACTCCAGTCTCAGTGCTCAATTCTCAGTGCTAAAGTGGCCTAAGCGTTGTCTTAAACCAGGTGTCATCATTCTAGCAAGACCTGTGTCGCCTGAACTACAGTGTGGACGGAGTCATATTGTGAGGATGGGGGGGGGGCCTTATTGAGCAGTGAATCTAATAAGGTCAAGGCGAAGAGAGCATCAATCTTCTGTCTGCTTAAGACGTTAAGGCAACATCCCTGACAATGGGTCTTCGGAAACCCCAACGAATGACCTCCCTGGGGCATCAAATCAACGATAACTCATCAATGGAGCACAAGCCACCGACCAAAGGTACCAAACAGCATTCATTACACTATTTCAGTCTCCAGGCCCATCCAGTCCCTGTTGAAATCAAGCATATAAGACTAACGTTCATTGTACTTCTATGTCATCCCAGCCAACAACACTCGCCGTTTCAGGCCTCGGCTGGTTTTGGGAAAAACAACAACTAATCTATAAGACTTATGTTCACATCTCCCCTTTGCTTTGCCTCCAGGTCTCTCTCAATACAAATAAAAAAACAGAGGTTGTGAACCTCCTCAGGAGACGACCTGGTCCCGATTAAAGGTTTCAAGAAAGTGTCGTTTCAACAAACAGTCAGAGATTCTGGAGACCTCCTTGCGGCCTCTCTGTGGGGCAATCCTTCTTCTTCTTGAACAGGTTCTTGAGTTTCGACGACGTTTTGACCTTTTCTTTATCTCTGTCTTTGCCCTTCACCTTCTCTTTGTCTCTATCTTTGTCCTTGACCTTCTCTCTCTCTCTATCTTTGTCCTTCACCTTGTACTCCTCGCCTCTTGTTTCCGGGGGCAACGTTCTTGGCTCTACTGCCTGCAGGGGTGGCCTGTTGTCTCCTCCCACAATGTCCTGGGGCAGGTCAGGGGTCGTGGCTGTAGTCACCACGGGAACGCAGGACTTCTCCAGGATGCCGTCATACACCACCTGGCTCAAAGGTTCAGTGGTCCATTGCCATGGCGCCTGGGAGGTCAAGGTGAGGTCAGGTTGTTGTCCCAACTGACTACTTGGAACTGAGCTCAATGATTCAGATTCCACAAACTCCTCCCTGGATATCCTACGTTTTGGCATTTCCATGGCAACGACGATCCCGTCCCTGCAGATCTTTCCTGTGGGTGTGTCTATAGAACTGTCGATCTGATCTCTGGATGTTTGTCTTCTGTGGAAGCCTGCGGACATCTCAAGTTCTTCTTTCGTGGACATCCTTGCGGCACACGTCGAGTCCTTGAGAAACTGTGGCTTTTCCCTGGGCATTCTGCGGGGAGGACTGTCCACGAGCAATTCCATTGGTCCTCGAGCAGGCATCTTCCTCGGGGGGATGTCTGGCAAGAACTCAAGATCTTCTTGAGATATCCTTCCCATCGGGGCGCCGATGGTGTCCACCATTTTGTCCCTGGGTATTCCTCTCATAAAATAATCCGTAGGAACGTCCCCTTTGTCTCTTGCTGACCTTTTCGAGCTATCTCCATAGATCATCTCCAGAGATAACTTCCTGGTGATGGGTTTCAACGGAAGCTCGAAATCATCTCTGAGCATGTGTCGTGTGCCGCTGTCCATCGAGTAACCCATCATATCTCTTGATAGTTTTTTCCTGGCCGCCGCCATGTTGCCGCCTTCTGTCGGGGCTCCGAGCTCGTCCCTCAGCATCATCACCCGGGCTGTGTGGTCCGACGGAACGTTGCCTCTGTCTCGAGATATCTTCCTCGAAGCGGCGTCCATCGAAGGGTCGACCTCGTCCGTATAGGCCTTCTCTACGGGAGCGTCTGCGGAAGTCTCCATTTTGTCTCTCGTCATCTTTCTTGCGGCCATGTCAGCGGAAGCGTCCAGTTCTTCTCTGGATATCTTGTGGATCGGGGGGTCCAGTGACGCCTCCACTTCTTCCCTGGAGATTTTCTTCACTGGGGTGTTAGCGAACATATTCATTTCGTCGCGGAACATCTTGTGAGGGGAGGAGTCGATGGTGGTGGTCGGATACATTCTGCCTCCGGAAGGGGAGGTCACGAAGTCAGAGTCTTTGAACATCTCCTGAGGTTCCCTACGAAGAGAGTGAGAAGGGGGAGTGGTGAAGAAGGACGGAAGAGAGAGAGAGAGAGAGAGAGAGAGAGAGAGAGAGAGAGAGAGAGAGAGAGAGAGAGAGAGAGAGAGAGAGAGAGAGAGAGAGAGAGAGAGAGAGAGAGAGAAGAGTTAGACACATTCTGTTGATGTGTAGATCATTCTTATGATACAGCTTGTAAAGACTGAGTTCAATGATATGGCTGTGTACCTGCTGGTGTTGTCATCTTTGACGTATTGTCTCCTCTGTGGTTGGACGAAGAGCTGTTGCTCCTCCTCCTCGAAGCAGGGGCGCGGGGCTCTGCTCGGGACCAAGATGTCCGGGTCAGAGGACATCATGTTGGGGGGCTGGCCCATGAGGCCGGAGCGGCGGGACCGACACACCGTAGCGCCCCCCCGAGACTGAGGGGAACGCTTCATTGGAGGACCTGGAGGAGGTCATGGGTCATAGAATCACTCACACACCTAACATATATACATATATGTATATATATATAAAACACTGGAGTAACTGAGGGACATAATACTGCTTACATTTTCATTTTCTAAGAGCCATTAGGCTCGAGAACCACCGGTTCTCAAGGCTTACTTACTTACTCTATCCAACCAACCTAACCCTCACTAACTTTATCCAGTACCTTAATAAGAATACCTCAATTTTCTTTCAACTACCATCTATCGACACCTTTAAACGATAAAGTTAGTGAAGGTTAGGTTGGTTGGTTGGATTGGAATGTTAGATAAATTAACTGACGATTCACTTACTTCAGTCAAATGTATTGATCGCAAGTCGCTTTGGAATAAGGCGTTTATTTTGTTGGCTCAATGCCAAACATTTTTATGTAAAATCAACTCGTTCACATACCAGGCATCTGTTGTGGGATGGACGACGCTGTGTCTTCTATCAGGTCCTCCAGCGAGCTGTGGACCGAGCCGTGGGAGGGGAAGGAGGGGACGGAGACCCTGGGCATCACCACCCAGTTGTGGTCGGAGTAGAGGGTGGCGGTTAGGCTCGCCAGGCCGGAGTTCCGGAGGACCTGGAAGCCAAACAGACGCTCGATCTGCTGCCAGCGGTGGAGGCGCTCACGCAGGCAGGCCGTCACCTCCGACAGGGAGGTCCTGGAAGAGGAGGACGGAGGATGTGTGGTAATGATATCAGATTTTGATTTTTTTCTTTCCCCTCTGCTTTTTTATGCATAGTGAAGCATTTGTAATCGCAACAGTTTTCTGGGAGAAGTGGTGCATCATCTGACAGAAGTGGTGACAGGGGGTGGCAATATTTTTGGCCATGACTGTATGCGTCAACTCCGGAAAACGACGTAGATGTTAAAGCCGTCGCATTATACACACAGTGGCTTCTCCACGCATGCGCACGCACACATGCACACACACGCACACATACACTTCTTTACTGTAGAACCACTCCCACAGATCATCTCAGTAACACCAATCAGTGTCAACTCCATAACATTCTACAGTGACAGAACAGAGGTGGTGGTGGTGGAGGTGGAGGTGTTGAGGGTGGTGTTGATGGTGGTGGAGGTGTTGATGGTGGTGTTGATGGTGGTGTTGATGGTGGTCTGGGTTTGGTAGAGGCTAAGTGAGATCCTTGAGACGACTCCCACACCCTAACCTTAACCGTGACCATAAACCTCAACACTAAACCATAACCCCCAAACATAACACTAACCATAACCACAAGCTTAACCATTACCCTCAACCATAACCGTAACCACAAGCTTATTAACCCTAACCCTCAACCATAACCATCTGACTCACTTGGCCTCCAGGATCTTGTGGTCGACCTGGTCCAGAGAGGAGCTGTGGGCCACGTGGAGAGTCCCCAGGACCGAGCTCCTCTTCTTCTTTATCTTCTCTGCCTGGAGGACAGACACAGACACAGACACAGACACAGACACAGACACGCACACGCACACGCACACACACACACACACACACACACGTTTGTCCCTGCATTCTGTAATTGTAAATCTGCTAAATGGCAGTTTAATTCTAGGTTCATTTCTCCCTCCGCCCGCCCGCCTACCTCCTCCTTGGCGATCTTGAGCATCTCCTCTGCGTCCTGCTTCTTGACGTTGTAGTACTGGACCTCCACCTCGTGGGTCAGCTGCAGCCAGAGCTGCAGGGCCTCGCTGACCGACCAGCGAGCCACCATGTGATTCTCAGCCCTCTTCAGCTCCCCACGCACCTGGACACAGCAGAGGACACCACAAAAAAGGAGGGGTTTAAACGCTAGAACAGCCGTGACTTTTTTACCTAGGTTGAGAGCCGCCACGGGGGTCAAATGACCATAGTCTTTATAATGGGAAACTGCTACTTACACACACAACGACCACTAGTTGGCTAATTGTAAATTAGCCTGCCTCCTACACAGAAACGCTGCACAATAGCTTCATACTAAGCTTATCCTGGTGTGATTTTGAAAATGTAAGGATACTGGGTGGTAGAACGCACATATCTAGGAAAAAAGTGAAGAAAGGAGGGTCCTGAAATTTGAACGAGTGCAAAGATATGAAAAACGTTTTACTCACATGGTCAAATGACCCCACCCATGGCTGTTCTAGTGTTAAGAAAATATGTAATTTATTGACGTTTGACCCTTGAACCTTTTGGATGGAAGTAGGTATAATGTGGCTCATTTCTTGTTATTATCTTAGTAGGATTAGTAGTTATTATCTTAGTAGGCTTGTAAAGCTAGCAGGGCTCCCGATTGTGTGTGAAAGCCACCTAGACTACACGCCCAGGAAGTTATTTCCGACTGAAAGAAAAAGGCACCCTC
>NC_137676.1:70703222-70710722 GCF_963989245.1 Nansenia antarctica
TGTGTGTTGCTCATAAAATAGAGTAGGAGCACTTAAAGGGATAGTTCAGTCTATTTTCGTGATCAGGTGAAAATTCATCCTAACCTGATTTATTATTATTATTATTATTATTATTATTATTATTATTATTATTATGATGATGCATGGACTGGAATTAGAAATGGTGTGTTTGATACCACTCCTCATTCGGTTCCATGTATTACAATGAAACTGTCCTCCGATATCTACCTCCACCAGCCTCCCCTGGTGACATGTAAACTAGGCTATAGGACTTCCAGGGTAACAACTTCTGCAATGACTCACACCTAGTCAGCCTCACAGGGGTCAAATGTGAAAGGTGTTGGGGTCAGGATCACTGCTAAAGCCATCTACAACAGCAGAGAGTATTCAATTGTACTGGGGAGGCTGGTGGAGGTAGACATCAGAGGACGGGCTCATCGAAATGCATGGAATGGAATAAGGAATGGTACGATTGATACAATTCCTTATTCCATGTATTACACTGAGCCCCGTCCTCCGATGTCTACCTCCACCAGCCTCCCTGCAGCTCTCTGGGATCAGGGTTGGTGGTCACCAGGGCCAAGGAGATCAAAACGTTTAATCTGAATCAGAACTAAAAGTATAAAAAAATTGTATGTCCTATGCACCAACCTCACCAAGTCAATTTCCTGTATGTGCAAATACATCAGTATCAGAGGAATCTGAATTATTTGTATTGCCAAGTATATTCCCACATACAGGAAATTGACTTGGTGTGGTTGGTGCATGAGACATAAAGACAGACAGCAATGCAATAAAACAACAACAACAACAATATAGCCTACTTGGCAATAAAAATTATTCTGATTCTGAATGATCCAGATTATTTACGACCCAGGACCAGTAATAGGGGAAACCAGGCAGCTCAAGCTGAAAAAAAATTAATGTTTACACGTTTTGAAGTCCTGGACTCAGAGGGGTTCAGGGGTCGGTCAATTACAGTTAAATTCAGTCAGTAGTTCTAGTCTATTGAAATTCCAGTTCCAAATGTCCTCTTATGCTTTTCAATGAGGAACTGAATTGAAATGGAATTGAACCCTAACCCCTGTTGACCACTGTCTGGCCAGTGCCCATCTGCACCCAGACTCGCGCCAGCAGAGTCCACCATAACTGCAATTCATCCCTAACGGTGTTGATGGAGCAGACATCTCTCCCACATCAATGTTTCCCCGCAGTGATGACCACAGGCGTGTCGAATATCCACTCGGTGCGCAAAAGCGCTCCTAACACAGTGAACAGAGGCCGCGTTCGTAAATTCGTTCTGTAAATCTGATCAGCACTCATGGAACGCCTCAATGTCCAGTCAAGTGACTTGGTCCCTTTAGGACGTTGACGCTCTGGCTCTCTCACTCAGAGCGAATTGACGAACGCAGCCAGTGTCTCCGTCGTGTCCCCGCTTAACCCTACACAACACACTCCCCCACCATGGACACCCTGATGGAACAAGGCCCACCTCCCCTGATGGAACAAGGCCACCTCCCCCCTCCCGTGATGGAACAAGGCCACCTCCCCCCTCCCCTGATGGAACAAGGCCACCTCCCCTGATGGAACAAGGCCACCTCCCCCCTCCCCTGATGGAACAAGGCCACCTCCCCTGATGGAACAAGGCCACCTCCCCCCTCCCCTGATGGAACAAGGCCCACCTCCCCTGATGGAACAAGGCCCACCTCCCCTGATGGAACAAGGCCCACCTCCCCTGATGGAACAAGGCCCACCTCCCCTGATGGAACAAGGCCACCTCCCCCCTCCCCTGATGGAACAAGGCCACCTCCCCCCTCCCCTGATGGAACAAGGCCCACCTCCCCTGATGGAACAAGGCCCACCTCCCCTGATGGAACAAGGCCACCTCCCCCCTCCCCTGATGGAACAAGGCCCACCCCTCTAGTCCTATGATAGCACCCCCTCGCGGGGTCACCATCAGGCTTACCTGCGAAGTCCATCACCGCCCTCTCGTTGTGGAAGAGGAACCCTGGCTGGTCATCGTGTTGGTGGTCCCGGGGGCTGTCGGTGCCCTCCTGCCCGGCCGCAGAGAGGAGCGCCCCGTGGAGCACCAGGAGCCAGGCCGGGGAGAGGAGGAACATCGCCGGGGAGAGGAACCACATCGCAGGGGTTAAGTGCAACTTGCACCCCCCGAGGAGGAACGGATAAGATCCACGAAACAGATGAACACAAACTGACCACCCCCCACCCCCCTCTTAATCAACGATGCCAGGCAGCACCGTGCGCAAAACGCGTTATGCGCAAAAAGTTGGCGTCTATTAACGGCACCGCCGGGGCTATGAGATGAATGTGTTGACCGACTACACCCAAGAGGATCAGGACACACACAACCCGAATGTTACACACAAAAAAATCACAAAATTCCAGAAAGGGTCAGAAGTTCAACATCAACCCAAAAAAAACTCTCTTTCCAAACGGCATATTCACGCGTAATAGTATTATCTCCCACCTAAGATCCGAAGGATAACGTCAAACAGGGTCCAGACCAACACACGAATAATCCATCAACAGAACAGGACTCCGGTTTTACCCAACTCTGGCGCAGAAGATCGAAATCCAAACAAAAGCCATGTGGGGTTAAAGCCGTTCAATTAAAGTGCTGGCAGCTTAAACTGCAAACATGTCTTGGGTCTTGTTATCCCTCTGTCGAGTTAGTTAGAATACAACAGCAGGTCACTGCTTTATCTTTTAAAGAGATGTCAACTGAACTCTCTCCGTGGCCTAACTTTTCAACATCTCTGTGGCTGTCCCTCTCTCCTTCCCGTCCGGAGTGCGTCGAGTCGTGACGCGTCTGCGCGTAATTAACACTCTGTCACTCCTGCTGGCCTCTCTCTCTCTCTCTCTCTCTCTCTCTCTCTCTCTCTCTCTCTCTCTCTCTCTCTCTCTCTCTCTCTCACACAGTGGTCCTAACAGCTTGCCCAAACACCTCGGAGGAGAACACGTGTGTCATCATCTCATTCCTGGACTACCCTGGGGGGAACACAGGCGCACCGCTCTCCACGTTTACGCACGTTCACAGACCGAAGTGCCATAGGCTATAGATGGTCTTAACCCTGACGTTTATGAGGCCGGCTATCTATATGATGTAAAACTTCGAGCGTTTGACCTGGCTGCATTCCTCTCTCTCTCTCTCTCTCTCTGACCAATGGGTTGTCCAGAGTGAATGAGGGGTAAACACATGCGTTCTCATGGTAACAGATAGTGTCGGTTTTCGGGTGAACCGCCCCTCCCCCCTCCTCCCCCTGTCTAAAAATAAAGAGGGCTGGGTTGACCTTCACCCTATGGAGCATGCGCAGGTGTCTGTCAAAGCCTTTTGAGAGGCAGGCAGGCAGGTGTGTGTGTGAGAGAGAGTGTGAGTGTGTGTGAGTGTGTGCGTGCGTGCGTGCAAGTGTGTGCGTGCCTGTGTGTACATTACAGTGCAAAAGATGACTATATGATAGTATACAACCATACACAAATAAAATGAACGAACACAACCAAACAAACTTCAACTTTTTATTTCTTGACCTTTCTTTAGCCAACACTGTCACATTCGCCTTTATAGTGATGAGCACAACCAGAGAGAGAGAGAGTGACACAGAGAGAAACAGAGAGAGAGAGAGAGAAACAGTGAGAGAGAGTGAGACAGTGACATAAAGAGAGAGAGAGAGAGACAGTGAGAGAGAGTGAGACAGTGACATAAAGAGAGAGAGAGAGAGACAGTGACACAGAGAGACGGAGAGAAAGAGGGTTTCCCCTGGTCCACCCTTCTGAGAGAAAAGTACATCATGAAACAACCTTTACTAGTATCCACCTTGCATGTAGAGAAGCTGCCTGTCAAGGTCCAAAGCATGAAAAAGAACACAAAGTTAACAAAAAAAGTAAAAAAAGAAAGAAAAAAAAGAAAGAAAAAAAAAGACACTTTCATTTGGCATGTTAAGAGTAGGGTTATTATTTTAGTTCTGAAGCCATAGGAAAACAGTCGCACCAGTCAGTGGAGGCTGGTGGAGGTAGAAATCGGAGGACAGGCTCATTGTAAAGCATGGAGTCCAATGAGGAATGGTACGCTTGATACCTTTCCTTATTCCATTCCAACAGCGTCCTCCGGTTTGTACCTCCCCCGGCCTCACCTGGGATCAGTGGTGACCAATCCTGGTCCCGGCAAGATACAGGGTGTTCTGGCTTTGGTTCTAGCCCGGCACTAACACGACCACATTCAACAGGTCCAGCAGGGAAGGCTGGTGGAGGTAGAAATCAGAGGACGGCCTCATTGTAATGCATGGGACGGAATGAGGAACGGCATCGAACACGCGTGTCATTCTGTTCCATGCATCACAATGAGCCCCGTCCTCCGATTCCTACTTCCACCAGCCTCCCCCCCCCCATGAAGCCAAGGGCCATGTCTGAATACCGTCAAATGTTTCCTTCCTCCCTCCCTCCCTCTCTCTCTCTCTCCCGGAAATCACAGATCTGACGTGACTGGATTGGTCAGAGCAAAGCTTTTCACTGCATCGCTTCCAAACCGTCGAGTCACCTCAGATCAGTGACTACTTCCACAAGGAAAGGACAGAGAAAAGACAGGAAGTAAGAGTATATCGCATTCAAACAGGACCCGTTTGGTCCCGATGAACTGGGACTGTTAGCTGAGGTGGCCGTGTTGGTGCCTGACTGAAACCAAGCCAGATGTTACTGTAGATTTCCCCTGGGGACCCGGATTGGTGACCCTGCATCCGAAGGGGCCGGTTCGAGCAAGGCACTGCGCAGACTCGCTAACAGTGACCACGTTTAAAAATAAAATAAAACAAATAAAAAGTTGTTTCATCGCAAACAGATCGGTGGATTCTGCACAGCGCCCTTTCTCAGACCCGGTCCTCTCAAACAGACACGCAGACTGACTTAGGTGGTAGAGGAGGACGAGACGCTGCTACGTGGATGTTAGCATGACCTAGCACAGGCTAAGGCAATGTGAGTGGTTTGTTTGTATTACTGTGGAGGAACAGGGGGAGGAAGCACATGTCTTTGACCGAGAGAAACACCACCGCCCAGAGAGGACGATGTTTCCCTAGAAGATCCCAGGCCAGGTTTAGTTGCGTAGCTTATAACGGTTACGGGTCAGGGGTCAAGGGTCATGGGTAAGGAGAGACCCACCCCCCTGGTGTGTTTGCAGATCTGAGGAGATGGCAGAGGTGTAAGTACTAAGGCAATAGGTCTACTTATAGGCCTACCGACAGGCCGAGTTGAGCCATTGTAATATTGCTTACACCGGCACAGTGGCGCTTCCATCTGTGTACACCAAGGGGTTAGGAGTCAAGGGAGTAGGAGTCAAGGGGGTAGGAGTCAAGGTGTTAGGAGTCAAGGGAGTAGGAGTCAAGGGAGTAGGAGTCAAGGGGGTAGGAGTCAAGGGGGTAGGAGTCAAGGGAGTAGGAGTCAAGGGGGTAGGAGTCAAGGGGGTAGGAGTCAAGGGGGTAGGAGTCAAGGGGGTAGGAGTCAAGGGGGTAGGAGTCAAGGGGGTAGGAGTCAAGGGAGTAGGAGTCAAGGGAGTAGGAGTCAAGGGAGTAGGAGTCAAGGGGGTAGGAGTCAAGGGAGTAGGAGTCAAGGGGGTAGGAGTCAAGGGGTTAGGAGTCAAGGGGGTAGGAGTCAAGGGGTTAGGAGTCAAGGGGGTAGGAGTCAAGGGAGTAGGAGTCAAGGGAGTAGGAGTCAAGGGGGTAGGAGTCAAGGGGTTAGGAGTCAAGGGGGTAGGAGTCAAGGGAGTAGCAGTCAAGGGGGTAGGAGCATACTAGGGACTGCAATGGAACCAAGCCTTGGGGACACTCCTCATGGGAAGTGGTTTCTTGGGACGACCCTAACTTTAACCCTAACCTTTATCTAACTCTACCTGTTTATCTAACCCATCATTTATCCAACCCTAACTGTTTATCTAACTGTAGACTTTATCTATGGCTAACCGTTTATCTAACGCTAACTGTTATCTAACCGTTTCTTAAACATCAAAGGGGTAACGTCAGAGTCGGTCCGTCCCAAGAATCCCACTTCACATTTACAGAAGCCAGACAGAGAGTGACCCACGTTTGTAAAAACAGCCGACTATTAACTCACACAAACTTAATCAATGGGGCATTAACCAGGAAGAAGAGCAGCACTAAGATGCCAAGATGAAAATAAACAACTTTTTTTTTTTTTTTTACACAAAAAACACAACTTTGTTAAAAAAAACAAAAAACAAATAACGAGATCAGTTTGACTCTGTTACTTTACAGCATAGCAGTAACCTGTTCCCATAGCAACAGAGCAACTATCCCTTTCAACGAAGTACAGCACCAATGATGAAATAGGCCACACCTCCTTCGAGGTCACAGGCCAACCCCCCAAAAGTGTACACCGTTTGGCAATCAAGTTCAACAACATTGAACAACGACCTTTGTACACAAAGTGAACATTGTAGGGGATACTGTAAAATTGCAGATCTCTCTCTCACACACACACACACACACACACACACACATACAAACAGACACACACACACACACTTCCCTCATTGACAAAAAAACTAAAACACCAATTGGTAGCTAGGTGACCTACACATTGATCGTTAAGGCAGTTCGTAATGATTAAAAAAGTCATGTTGACATGTTGGTGACATGTTCAGGCGACATTGACTTCACCGGTTTACACAAACCTACGATGGGAGTTGTGGGGCTCATTTTGTAGAAGGTCAAAGGTTAGATTGAGGAGTGGGGCTGGAGAAACTCAGAGGACAGTGCGGAAATGCGGCGTGTGTTGTTCCAACCTGACACACACCTGACTCAGGGAGAGAGGGGGGGGGGTCGTTCAGGAAGCAAGATCAATGAGTTTGTCAGCCAAGAAACTACACCTCTGCACCCAACAGGACAACACTTATAACCCCCTCAACTTTGACCCCCAGGACAATCCAGGGGCTTTGGGTGAGAAGCTTGGTGCAACTTCCATCTGAATTTAGCATAATTGAGCTGGATCAGCAAAATCACATCTGTTAACACGACCATGGCTGACTTACACTCAAATGAAACTTCTGCATGATGAACCCCCCACCCCCCACCCATGCGCCCCCCCCACTCCCTCTCCAGTAAGAAAATAGGCTAAGACTACTTGGCGTAAGGTAAAGCTTTAGCTACATCAAACAAATAGGCTACGGTGTGTTTAGAGAAAGTGGCAAAGAGAAGAGACTCTCCGATAGGTAGTGGTTTTTCTTTTTTTTAAGGCAACGCGATTCAAATGACACTAGCTTAGGTTTTAGCAGAGTGACTTAAATTACAATGTGGTTTTAGCTTTTTTCGGCTATTTTAGCTATTTGACTTAAGCGGCGTAGCGCTCGGTCGGCTAGTTAGCAGTGTGGCTACGGTTTAGTTCGACGCGAGTGATGATTTCTCTGTTGTTTTCCTTAGCTAACGTTAGATCAGTCAGGGTGGGGTTGGGTGAGGTTATCGCAAGGCTAAAGGCATACAT
>NC_137676.1:70720722-70725722 GCF_963989245.1 Nansenia antarctica
AGAGTGGCGCTGTTCCAAGATGTGAACATGCCGGCACTAGTATGTAAACATGTCACGGTCAATTAAACTATCTATTTAGTAACGACACAGTAACTATTTTCGATCGCATGCGACATCGTCGTTAAAGGCAGGGGAGTGAAAGCATTCTGGTGTCCCTCAGTAGCATTTTAGAGCATTTTAGGGTTAGCATTTGTATTTTGACAACAATAAACGCGCAAGTCAGCGCTACTCTGTTCAAAAATCCTGGGGAGAAGCTGGGAAGCAAGTAGACTACTTTGTTTAACCAAATTTGTTGTATTGCCTTGAAATAACCCACATTTTGGGTATAACAGTGCAGTGTGGGGCAGTGGTGGCCTAGTGGATAGTGAGTTGGACTAGTGATCAGAAGGTCATGAGTTCAAATCCTCAAAATCCCACCTGGGGAACACCACCACTAGTGTGCCCTTGAGTAAGGGCACTTAAAGCCCTAAATTACTCCAGGGAGACTTGTCCCTGTAATCTCTAACTGTAAGTCACTTTGGATCAACAAATATAAATAAAAAATACAAAGAGGGTGAAGTTGACAAGAGAGTGTACGTACGGTCTGCGTTCTTCAGGGACTGCTTCTTCTTGGAGGGTTTGGAGATGACCTTGATCCTCTTGCTGAGGAAGACCCCGATGTCTGTGCTGTTGCCGTAGAACATCTTGACTGACAACATGAAGTGCTTCCGCTTGTCAGAGTCGCTGATGTAGAGGGTCTTCGCCGTGCAGAAGTTCTAAAACAGGGAGGATCAGAGAGGAAGTTAGCGTTTGTGTGTGTGTGGTTTGAGAACAAGGTTTTAGAAGTGCAGAAGTTCTCACGGGGAGAAGTGTTAGTAGTGTGTGTGTGTGGGTGTGTGTGTGTGTGTGTGTGTGTGTGTGTGGTTTGAGAACAGGGTTTTAGAAGTGAAAAAGTTCTCACGGGGAGAAACAGAGTTAGTATTTGTGTGTGTGTGTGTGTGTGGGGGGTGACTGATTTTAGCAGTGCGGAAGCTCTGAGAGAGACACACAAAAAAGAAGAGATGTTATCATGAGTGTGTGTGTGTGTGTGGTTTTAGGTTTTAGCAGTGCAGAAGTTCTCATGGGGATAAATAGAGTTAGCAGTGTGTGTGTGTGTGTGTGTGTGTGGTTTGACAACAGGGTTTTAGCAGTGCAGAGGTGCTGTAACCTTTTCATGTGAATGTGTGTGAGCTAGGGGTGGGACGATTAGAACATTTCATGTCACGATTATCGTGGGCAAAATAATCGCAATCCACGATATTATCGCGAGAATAAAAAATAAAAAATAAAAAACTTTTTTTTAGAATGCCAATAAAACACACGGTAATCACTTTAACTTAGATTTTGTTGTATTTTTATTGAATCATGTTAATAACATTAACATCATTTTAAAAACATCTTGACAAAAATAAAAATCTTTAATAAAATCTTAAATAAGGTAATGATAAATTATAAGGTATCACTGCATAAATAAAGGAAAAAAATACTGTCAAACAAAACTTGAACACTGACACTTTTCTGTCATCAAACTGAGTGCTAGCCTTGTGGCTTAGAGACTTGAAAGCTTCAAGATAGGTTAAAGTGCAAAAATGTCAACATGTTCACTTTTTCTGCCTTTAGCTGTGCTCGGAGAGGTGTGAGTATGTGCCCACTGGCACTTAACACTCTCTCTGAAGGAACACTAGTTGCAGGTATGCATAGAAGCCTGCGTGCAACCCTGTTAAGGTGAGGCATTTCTCCTGTGTGACCACGCCACCACAGCAACGGGTCAGCTTCAATGGATGGAAGACACATGTATACCCTCACCTCTGCTCTCACCTGTCATGATGACACACACACACACAACAGTAATAGCAACATTAATCTGTTTTTGTTCATAATCAGTTGCATATCATGCAATTGACAAAGTAACTCCTCCCCCTCTCCGCAGGGATAAATAAATAATCTAGATGTCATCATCATTTCATGTCACCTGTTGTTCTGTGGTTCTGTGTTCATCTTCAGATCTCTGCTGCCTGGTTGCAGTGATCTTCTTCAGCAACCCAGCCAGGCCCTTACTTGTTGTTTTGGTAGGGGGGGTGGCGACGGGCTCTGTAGGTTGAGATTGACCTTCCTCCTCCTGTCTCACTCTTACAGGTGCCAGTTGCAGGGCCTCCTGTACACAGTTGTCTGTTGTGCCTTCAAGATCTTCAGAGAATGTTTCTTTAAAGCGAGGATCAATGAAAGACGCTACATCCATAATTCTCTCTGCTTTCATCGAATATCTTGAGTCAAGGTCCTCCCTCATCATCCTCTTCATCTCTTGGACCAGTGCCGGGTCTTCATGGTTCTGCTTGAGGATCTCTGTTTTGACGTGCACCAGGACCGGTTTGACAGCAGAGAGTGTGACCCTGGTCTCTGAGGCAAGTGCGTCGGTGAACTGGCTGAGAGGGCCAAGGAGCTCACACACTTGTTCAATAACAGTGATGTCCTTTGGCATCAGGTGCCATACCCTCTTTCTGCCGCCAGTGTGGCACTGATTGCCTGTTGTTGGCTGAGGAACCGTTCCAACATCTGATATGTTGATCCCCACCGAGTAACCACGTCATGTATCATTGACTTCTGTGGGAGCTCCAGAGCTGTTTGCTTAGCCTTCAACTCTCTCTTCCAGCTCCTGGAGAACCCCTGGACAAGGTGGCGGCAGGCTCGGACAGCAGCATCTACGCGCTTGTGCTTCAGGATCTTTGTGATGGCGAGGTTTAGATTGTGGCCGAAGCACCCAAGCCACAGGTCAGGGAACTTCTCAAAGGCTTTTTGCATATTTGATGCATTATCTGTAGTGATGCACACTACTTGCTCTTTCTTGATTTCCCACTCTTGTAGCATGTTCTCCACCATCTCAAGGATGTTATTTAGCAGTGTGGTCTTGTGGGAAGAGCAGGGTCTCCAAGCAGCTGGATTCTAGTTTCCATTCTGGGGATACATAATGTATGGTGAAGCTTATGTATGGTTCACCCCCGCCTCCACTGCTCGTCCACAGGTCAGTGGTGGCAGCATACCAGGTGCCCTGTGCCACCCTTTTGGTCACGTCAGCTTTCACCTCATTATACAATCGCGGAACCTCTGTTCTGGAGAAGAACTGTCGTGTCGGCACCTTATATAGTGGAGCAGCGGTTTCCATCATTTTTAAAAAGCCAGGCTTTTCCACTATTTGAAATGGCATCATTTCTTTTGAGATGAAGTATGCCACTGCCACATTGAGATCTTTGGCATTCTTTGAAGTTGGTGCATATGAAGCCTGTTTTTGCAGAGTCTCCTTTAGTGTTGGCTGCACAGTCTGTTTGGTTGCTGCTGCTGAAGACTAGAAGAAAAAATAAAAAGTCAGTATGATGCATGGATGTTGAGGATCACATTAGTTATTAATAACAGACACATAGCAGAATAGTGATCATTACATTTGTTATTCATAGGCTATAGGCTGTTGATTACAGCTTGTGCAAAAGTGAATAATAAAATATAATAATGACAAGGTGAATCATAGCAGATGCTTTTAATTCATTACTTCTATTATATACTTTTAATTCATTACTTCTATTATATACTTTTAATTCATTACTTCTATTATTCAACCGTGTCATTATTTTGTTCACTTTTGCACAAGCTGTAATCAAAGATGCTCTGTCTACTTAATGTTAATTCACTGTATGATTTTTTTTTCACTGAGACTATTCTAACGAATTCTATGACATTGAAATTTATTTTTGACTGGATAGGATGCCGTGGCCACACACACCCGTTGTCTATCAGTATCCATTCATTTCAATCCATTTGAGAGCTAGATAAGGACACTTTCGTGACGTGAGCTGGGCAGGTATACAGTAGGATAGCTACAGGCTATCCGCACGTTCACACAGTGCATAATGTTGCTAACGAGCATTCAGATGAATTTCACAGTCACTTGCTATGTTAGCTAACTAGTAAAGCCAGGCTCATTTTACCTGGAGTTCAGAGTACAACGCAGGGTGACGGTCACGGAGATGCACATGCAAATTGGACGTGTTTGCCCTCGGGGCAGACACTTTCCTCCGGCAAGTTCGGCATGTTGGCTCTTCATCCTGGCGTTCTTGACTTGTGAAGCCAAAGTACTTCCACACATCAGATTTCACTTTTTTATTTGGAGGATACAATGGACACGGGGCCGATGCAGCCATGGTGAGTAGGCTAGCATACTAGTGACAGACTGACAAGGCTGACTTGACAGTCACGTTACCCATGCAGGCTGAACAATCGCGCGAGACAAATTTCTGTGAGGATATTCGCGCGCGGCTCATGTGAGAAATCTCAATTATATTACTATTTATTTATAACATATGATTATGACGATTATTCAACTAATTAAAATTCTCCACGATAAAGTTATTGCGGGTGTTTTTATCGCGATTAACGATAAACACGATAATCGTCCCATCCCTAGTGTGAGCATGTGTGTATAGATTAGATTTAGCTGTGCAGAAATTGCGGTGAAAGAAAATGCGGAAATTCACACAGCGCTTCTTACGTACGTGTGTGTGTGTGTGTGTGTGTGTGTGTGAGATAGATGGCTGAGGGGAAATTAAGGCATTACAGCGGCTCACATCATCACAAACTACAACAAAATAAAGTGACAATAAAATAACACAATAAAATGGACCTCAGAAACATGATATACAGTAACAACAGTTCAGTATGATTTAACATCCCCCAGCCTGACTCTGATCACCCCGATCAGGCCAGCCAGAGGAGGAGTTGTACAGTCTTATTGCGGCAGGCAGAAAATATCTCCTATAGCGCTCCATAGTGCAGCGTGGTTGTAGTAGTCTGTTGCTAAAGGAGCTTCTCTGCTCTGCCACAGTGTCATGTAGAAACTGCTGCTAGAACTGCAGAATCAATCCCCATCTTCCGTCCGACACTGAAGACCCATCTCTTCAGGCTACACCATAACTGCTCCTCCTGAGACATCTACT
>NC_137676.1:70733222-70740722 GCF_963989245.1 Nansenia antarctica
CACACACACACCTTTTCTCATTGCCGTAAGACTTCTGTGCGACTTTCGCGTGTAGTATGAGTACGGTTTGATCTCCTCTCTCCTTCAGATAGTTCCTCATGGCCTCTCTGCATGGGGAAGACAACACAGCCACATTCAGACAGCGTGTACTCAGTCTCACCATCGCCCTACTCCCCCGTAAACACAGATGGTGAGATAATCACAGACGCCTGGGATTCAGCGCAGCATTCAATTACAAAGAGCCGCTTTGAGGTTATCTATAGCGATGTAAAACACTTCAGAACATTGACGTTGTTAAGAAGAGATTTGGTGAGGCTGCATTCTCATTTTATGCACCCAAATTGTGGGAATGCACTGCCAGTTTACATCAGGGATGCAACCTCAGCAAATATGTTCAAAGTCAAAACTAAAAACCCAACTTTGTAATATTGCCTTTAAATAATTAAATTATGATTATATAATGATTGGAGCACTTTGAGCTGTTTGCAGGAAAAGTGCTATACAAATAAAAAGTTATTATTATTATTATTATTATTATTATAAATAGGGGGGGGGGGTGCAATGCATTTCATGCATCTTTAGCATTGTGACTCTAAAAATACATGTTTAAGTTGATGCTCATTGTATATTGTATAGGCATATCGTTTAAAGTCAAATTAGGCTAGAATTTAAATCAGCGGTCATCAACACTGATTCTGGGCAGATATTGATTACTCTAGTATAATCAGGTGTGCTGCTAGGGTAGAACAAAGGCATGGACACCCTGTTGCTAAACGTTAATGACCACACACGGTACAGAACTCTAGTTTTTACACAATCTCTGTGCGTTTCTAATCTACAGTGTTACACAGACAAATTCGCTCAGAGAGCACCGGAGCGCACACTGGCTTCAACGTCATAAAGAGAGGTAATTTGATTGGACAAGAGGCATTCCATGAGTGCTGATCAGATTTCCAGAACGAATTTACGAACGCAGCCAGAGATAAGTTACAGTCACAGAAGCGGCCTGTGGGAGAGAAAGACAGAGAGACAGAGACAGAAACAGAGAGACAGAAACATAGAGAGAGACAGACAGAGACAGAGACAGACAGAGACAAAGACAGAGAGAGAGACAGACAGAGAGAGACAGAGACAGACAGAGACAAAGAGAGAGACAGAGACACAGAGAGAGACAGAGACACAGAGAGAGACAGACAGAGAGAACGTGGGAGTTTCTTGTACCTCGTCAGTCGCTGCGGTTGAGCTCGCTCGCCAAACTTCCTGCAAAACAAAACACAACAAGCGTGTCAAGTCAACCTACTTTTTATTAGAAACGCAGCAGCTCAATGAGTTAAAACATCCTCCTATATTCATCAGTTCATCAAGCAGTAGACAATGGTCAAACTGTTTATCATCAGCAGCCTAAGGACATGACAAGTTACACTACAGCAGTGTTCTGTAGACGGATAACAATAATAATCATCATTATCATAACCTTTATTTGTATTGCACTTTCCCTGCAAACGTTGCAGCCTCCTCTATGCAGTCTTATGGGACAGACAGATAGTAGGAGGCTTAAACCAACTTTAACTCTAACTTTAAGCTCTCCAACTCGAGATTTGGTCAAAGTTAGCTGGCCAAATCCCTTTACTTGCCATTAGATTATTACTCTGCATCATTCATTCATTCAAGATACATTTGGCACGTTTGATGTCCGTCAAAGTGGACATCCACTGGATAAACCTCCAGAGGCGGAGTGAAAGAAGGATTTTATTACAAGCTTGTCTTGGCGGTGTCATTCTTATTTCCATGCATGACCATGACAACGTCTCCATGACTATGAATGGTCTTTATTGTCATTGATACAGTACAGGTACCGTACAACGAAATTTGGGAGGGGTGGCTCCCCTGGTGCTAGGAAAAAAATACTAAAAACAAGAAGGGAAAAGAGCTGGTTTACATAAATAAAGGCTATGTACACTATCCACTATACTATACTATACAAATAAAACACTGTGCTGTACTCTATGCTATGCTATAAATATCCTAACATTTCCTATCTCTGAACCTTATGTACCCGAGGGTTGTCATATTGCACATAGTGTTATTGCACATTCATTTAAAGTGTCGCAGTTTGCAGGTTTGAAATGTTCACAGTTGTGTTTCAGTATTGCACTTATGTTACAATCTAGTAGCTGCCGTCAAATATGATATGCATGCATAAACTCAGTAAGTTGTAGACCAAGGCTGCTAAAGAGACCACCAAGGGAGGCTGGTGGAGGTAGAAATACATTATTATTATTGTTATTATTATCATTACTATTATCATTATTATCATTGCAGGTTCAGCAGTGTCTGCAGCAGGTGGCAAGTATTGTTGCACGTGAAAGTACAATGTGTCAATCAATCAACATTCGGCTGAACTTTTGTTTCCAGTTTAACAGGACGACAAAGATACATAATGTGAAATGTTGCAAAAATACATCTCTGCTGACAAACAAGTTACAAGCACCTAGACCAGGACCAGAGGAGATAGTAGTAGTGGGACTGGACTGGACATAAGATGGCTAGAGAAGCTAGAAGAAGTAGCCTTTGCAAGCTCTCGCAAAGCGGAATACTGCATATGGCAAAAGGCTGCGTTCGGAAACTTGCTCTGAGAGCGCCAGAGCGCACGCTGGGTCCGACGTCATAAAGGGACCGAGTCATTTGATTGGACAAGAGGCATTCCACGAGTGCTGATCAGATTTCAAGAGCGAGTTTACGAACGCAGCCCAGAAGGGTGCGAGCCTTTGACGAACAACTGGAGCAACATTGTAGCGATACAAAGTAGCAGAGAGATGCGGGGTGGGTTTAAAAACAATTAAAGACAATATCACGGAAGAAAAAACATTAATGCATGCATTGCAACACAGGGGTACAGGTCTAGGGTAACAATCAAAGTGAACTTTTTAACTCCTCGTTCCTTCATTTTGCTCTGGGTTTCAACACTTACCCCGTCACAACGGGCGCCATCTTCCACTAAAACTCTCCCAAAAAAAAGAAGTCCCAACTATCGCGAGATCCCACCCCCACCCAACCCCCCTCCCAAACAGCGAGATCCCACCCCCAACCCCCCTCCCAAACAGGACCCAGACTTATGGAGGACCAAGTCTGTCAAAATTAACAATAAATATATAGATACATAAATGAATGTATGAACAAATAAATGAATGAATACACACAGTATAACGAAATACATTTCTATATTTATTTATATTTATTGTTAATTTTGACAGACTTGGTCCTCCATACTGACTGGAGGAGAAAGGGAGAAACGACGGGAGAGAGAGAGGGGGGAGGTGTGTGTGTGTGTGTGACACGGGGAAATGGGTGAGAGAAGAGAGGGGGGGGGGAGAGAGGGCGCAGACGCCACAACAACAAGCGTGGGAAAGTTCACAAGTCTCGCGAGGGCAGAAAAACTCTCACAATAGACAAGAATGGGGTTGAACCTGACCTGTCGCGAGATCGACTGATAGCCTCGTAACCTGCTTCGTTTTTTTTCTTTTCTCACAAGGTGGCTGCTCACTGTAACTCGATTCCCACGATGCCTTTATGAGAGCAATAAACCACAGAGAGAGAGAGCTTACAGTCACACTAACACCATGAAGCATTCAGCAGTTATACTCAAGAAGAACCAACGGCTATACATATATATATATATAATATAGTATATTATTATAATAGGCCTATATATATATATACATTTTCATTTTTATGTAACCTTTATTTAGCCAGGTTAAAAAAGTAAAAACATGTATTATTACCAGGTTGCCCCTTTAAAACTCATCTGATTGTATTCACACTCATAGTACACATATCACATATGTAAGCGCTACACAGGCGTGTTAGCAGGCACAGACATTGACAATAACTACACACTAAGGATATATGAATATGACTAGAACATTAGGCTACTTTAGTCAAACTAACAAAACGTTTTTTAAATTAAGTGATATGCATGCATAAACTCAGTAAGTAGTAGACCAAGGCTGATAAAGAGACCACCAGGGGAGGCTGGTGGAGGTAGACATCGGAGGACAGGCTTGTTGTAATGCATGGAATGGAATGGTGCCGTATTTGCCATGTGTTTGATAACATTCCATGGATTACAATGAGCCTGTCCTCCGATTTCTACCTCCACCAGCCTCCCCTGATGAGCATTAAACCCTAGGTCCTGTTTTAATCTGGATCAGAATGATCCTGATTCTTTTCTCTGATCCAGGATCAGATCGAGCTGGCTGATTTCCCCCCTCTACGACTCAAAACCAGCCAGATAAATCTGATCCTGGATAGCAAAAAAGAATCAGGGTCATTCTGATCCAGATTAAAAGTTTTGAACAACTGGGCCCTGGTAATCCTAAATCAACCACAGAATCATAATCCAGAGATTCCTTCAAACTCGAATGACGCCCCCAAAAAACTAAAGACCAGACATAATATTAGAGTATATTTTATTAAAATAAAAATGTTCATTATTTTATTGGTACATCAGGTCCCAAATTCAAATGTATAAAAAGGTTGACAAAAGAAAAGATCATTGCGAATGTACTCCGTGAACACCCCTACTGAATAGGTTGTACTAAAATGGATATGTATCCTCATAAACAGCACACATCACATCATTATCTATACGTATGCTATCCTTAGCTCCTACAAGTTTGATATGTACAGAAATTCTTTAGCGCTTCATTCAAAACCATGACAGAATGGGAGAGAAGGAAGCAGGAAAAGTTAGTGTTGGCTTGACGACTAAATGGTAAATGGACTGCACTTATATAGCGCCTTATTCCAAAGCGCTTTACAACGGCCTCTCATTCACACATCTATGGCGGCAAGCTACCATGCAAGGCGCCGGCCCGCTCATTGGGAGCAATTTGGGGTTTAGTGCCCAAGGACACCTCGACATCGAGCCGGGGTTCAAACCGCCGTTGTGCCGACCTTGCGATCATTAGACGCCGGCTTTACCTCCTGAGCCACAGCCGCCCCGGCGGGAAATGTTAGTGTTGGCTTGACGACTAAACAACAGTATCACAAGACAACTGACATGAGATATTGACATAATTCGTGACGTCTATTCACAGACCATACAACGCTTCTCCCAGCGACGCAGTGGAAGGTAAACGCCGTTTATGAACCGTACGTTTTCCTATTGAGGAAATTAGCAGATTTTAAAATCAGCGTTAATAGCGTTCGTCATCATTTTCTCTGGCATTCAGCGCTTACCCAGCGTGCACCACTGCACCACTGACTACCACCAAGAAAACAATTACAGCATACGATGTGGTTCAGTGATAAGGTACTAGGGGAGGCTGGTGGAGGTAGAAATCTGAGGATTTCCCATCCTTCGATTCCTACCTCCACCTGCCTCCCTGGTATAGTGATATGGCAGGTTGCTGTATGTTGATGTGAGGCGGTCAACACACAGTTAGTTAGTAACTAGATCATCTACTCTATTTCTTTGATAACATTGGCAAATCTTTTTTTTTAAACAAGAACAATATCAGTACGTGCATTGTACTCCATAATCAGCAAAACAAGTTTTGTCAAGTGTCTGGCATTGGTTGATTTGATCCTAAGAAAATAAACACGCAAGCACACGCAAACACACACCCACACACACACACCCACACTCACACACCCACACACACACTAAAGTACAGCTTCTTGAAACGGCACAAGGAAACGGTGCAGTGATTGCTCCCTAGTGTCCCTAGTGTTCTACCATGACATGGCATGGTACCTGGAAGCGTCTGGCTGTGGAATAACACCAAGTCTGTGGCTTGGCAGAAGATGCATTCAGCCAGTTACAGTCAAGGTCCTTGGGCCCTGTTTGGAAAACCTTCAGACATCCATCCATCCATCCATCCATCCATCCATCCATCCATCCATCCCTGCCTGCCTCGATATCACCACTGATCTACTGTAACAGGATTGGTCAAAGCAAGCTTCCCACTGCATTGCCTTGACCAATCAAGTCATGTCTGATCAGCTATTTGTTCCAAGGAAGGAAGGACATATTCAGACAGGGCCCTTGACACTTCTCTTCTCTTAAACAGGTCCCAGGCCAGTTTTTCTCTTTTTACCTGAGTGAAAAGTAAGAGGACAGCTGCCCTGAAGCTCTGGCCTAGGAACAGTGTCCCACGCCCCCTCGTCTACTCCTCGACCCCTCTGGGAACACACAAAGCTGACCCTGGGACAGACCTTTGGGCTACCCTCTAGCAGACCCCCAAACTGAAGAAAACGTCACGAAATGGAGGTGGTAGTGTATAGTCATGGTTCAATTGTACAGATTAAGATTGATGATTTTGACATTTCAAACATTGATTTGACTGTTGTTACTATCCAGGGGAGGTAGAATGTGATGTCAGGAGAAATTAAAGGTCCAGTATGTACAATTGTATCATAATTGTAAATAATACTAAATGGCCATTGTGAATGTCTAACCGTCGAGGGATGAGACCACGTGGTGAACGTTCGGTGAAGAAGGCAGTGTTGATGGAGAAGGCGGTGTTGGTCCAAACGAAGCGTTTCTAAAATCCGATGTCAGTAAGGGCACTGGCCTTTACGTACCCAGGGTTGCCAGATGGGATTGACAATTTCCAGCCCAACCAGTCTAAAAACCGCCGAATCCACCAAAAAACCCAGCCCAAAACGTATATACCGCCCAAATGCTATTTATACAGCCCAACCGCCCAAATGCCCAAGGATATGCCCATGTTTGGCGCTATTAGAAAACGTAGCATATTATGCAATACGTTTTTAAATTCTCAGTTTGGCCAACGGGGGGCAGCAACACACAAAACTACATGCTGGATCTTGATGCTACTGAACCCTGTTCTCTTCCTGAAAAACTTCTTCTTCTTCTTCTTCTTCTACTCCTGTGTCTGCCTGCTGAGGAGGTTAGAGGCGGCGGTCATCGGGCGGGGCGGGAGGGGGGTCTAGATCTTCCAGAAGATCTTCTTCCTGTATAACAGGAAGGAGATGAAGACCCAAAGGGAGGTGGCCAGCAGGTTCTGTGTCAGGTGCTCGGCGTGTGATTGGCTGTTGGCCATGCGCCAGCGGAACGGGAAGTATTCAGCCAGGACCTCGTGACCCACGTACACCAGGATGGAGTTCATACCTAATACACACACACACACACACACACACACACACACACACACACACACACACACACACACACACACATTTTAAATGCTTTATTTATGTCCACATACATGTACAATATCTAAAGGACATAAATACTATCAGTGCATTTTGACATTAGAACAACAGTCGGTTACAGAAATGCTGAGCCAACAAGGTCTTTCAGTCATAGACCTTCTTCAGGCAAATTGACTTACAATCAGAGATTACAGGGACAGTCTCCCTGGAGTAATTATTTAAGTGCCTTACTCAAGGGCACACTAGTGGTGGTGTTCCCAGGTGGGATTTGAACTCATGGCCTTCTGATCACCAGGGGGGGTAATAGTGTTACTCACC
>NC_137676.1:70748222-70750722 GCF_963989245.1 Nansenia antarctica
GCTCACCACAGAGGAGTCGTTGAGATTCTTCACCCACAGAGAGTAGTTCCCATGCTCCCCAAACAGGAAGTGAACCCTGCAGGCGTTCAAAGAGGGTGAAGACACTTTCATGTGGCTTTGGTGAGTGAGTGTGTGTGTGTGTGTGTGTGTGTGTGTGTGTGTGTGTGTGTGTGTGTGTGTGTACCAGAGAGTGAATAAAGATATTGGTATTTGAGAGAGAGAGTGAGAGAGAGAGTGTGTGTGTGTGTGTGTGTGTGTGTATATGTGTCTGTGTGTTTGCATATGTGTGTGTGCGCGTATGTCTGTTTGCGAGCATATGTGTGAGAGAGAGAGTGTGTGTGTGTGTGTGTGTGTATATGTGTCTGTGTGTTTGCATATGTGTGTGTGCGCGTATGTCTGTTTGCGAGCATATGTGTGTTCCCACGCATGCATATGTGTATGTGTGTGTGTGTGTGTGTGTGATCCACCTACAGAGTTCCATGTTGACAGGCGTGCTGCTGAGCTGCAGGGTGAGGCTGTGCTGCATATGTGTGTGTGTGTGTGTGTGTGTGTGTGTGTGTGTGTGTGTGTAACCCACCTGCAGAGCTCCATGTTGACAGGCGTGCTGTTGAGCTGCAGGGTGAGGCCGTGCTGCGTGCCCACGGTGAAGTCCACCGCGCTGGGCATGCCGGGACCGGGGCCGGCTGGCACCATGCCCAGGGGCTGGAACACACACTGGAGCACAGGAGACAACATCATCATCATCGTCATCATCATCGTCATCATCATCATCATCATCATCATCATCATCATCATCATAATAAACATCACCATCATCATAGACAACATCATTATAATAAACATCATCATCAACAATGATATTATCATCAACAACATCCTCTTCATCATCATCATCATCATCATCATCGTCGTCATCATCATCATCATCATCATAGTCAACATCAACGATATTATCATAAACAACATCCTCTTCCTCTTCGTCATCATCATCATCATAGACAACATCATTATAATAAACATCATCATCAGCAATGATATTATCATCAACAACATCCTCATCATCATCATCATCATCATCAGTATCAGGGTTCTCAAATAACTGTGAACTTACTATGTAACCACTATGTAAACAATTCAAGGTAAATTAAACTAGGCCTACAAATTATTTAGTCATGATAGAGTAACTCTCTTTGATCGGCTACAACTTAGTTGTTAAAAACGAAAGTGAAAGCGCTACGATGTTCCTCAGTGAATTCAGCGCTTTAGCGTTGTCATAACACACAGAGACAAAGGATTACGAAATTCAGAATTCAGTGATTCATCATAACTCCATCAACTTCAGCAACCGTGCCTATGAATCACAAGTAGGTAAATAGAGAGAAATGATTGGCTTTGATGCGCACTACCTGAAATGAAATGTAATGTAATGATCTTTAATTATTTTTATTGTTATTTTTCCTAACCCTAACCCTGTTATTGTTCTCTCCGTGGAATTTAGTGTCTTTGAATATGAAGAAAAGTACTGTATGAAATAAATGTATTACTGTTATCAGTGCTGTAAGTTGTAGCTACGTGGCCCTCTTCCCTGGTCAAAAAGGCGCAGCAGCGCCTATACTTCCTGAGGAGATTGAGGAAAGCCCAGCGGTCTCCCAGGTTTCTGGCCAACTTCTACCGCTGAACCATTGAGAGCATCCTAACCAACTGCATCACAGTGTGGTATGGCAACTGCAATGTGTCCGACCGGAAGGCCCTGCAGCGAGCACCAAACTGGCACCAAACTCCTTTCCATCGAGTCCCTCCAGGCAGCCCGGTGTCGGCAGAGGGCGGCAAGCATCATCAAGGATACCTCGCCCCCCCAGTAGGGGGTCTGTTTGACCCCCTACCATCTAAGAGACTCAGGAAGTACAGGAACCTCAGGTCCCATACCAGCAGGCTACAGAACAACTTCTTTCACTGACTCTCAGGATCCCCCCCCCTCACTGTGCCCAACTAATTTACCCTTTGCACTACTGCTGCTGTTTGCACATTGCACATACCTCTTTTTGTTATAGCCTCTATTTATACACCTGTACATACCATACTGTACATAGCTACCTTAACTGTACATAGCTACCTTAACTGTACATAGCTACCTTAACTGTACATAGCTACCGTAACTGTACATAGCTACCTTAACTGTACATAGCTACCTTAACTGTACATAGCTACCATACTGTACATAGCTACCTTAACTGTACATAGCTACCATACTGTACATAGCTACCTTAACTGTACATAGCTACCTTAACTGTACATAGCTTACTACTATCCTCTCCTCTATAGACCTCTAACTACAGTGCCATACTGTACCCATCACTATCATGTTCTTATATCACTATTTGCACTTCTGGTTGGATGCTAAACTGCATTTCGTTGTCTGGTACTTGTACTCTGCAATGACAATAACGTTGAATCTAATCTAAACATCTAATCTAAAGTGCATTATCTTGTCTTACCAGTG
>NC_137676.1:70753222-70780722 GCF_963989245.1 Nansenia antarctica
TGCCATTCCGAACACAGCCAGGCTCCTTTCCGACTCCCGTGCGCAATACACTCTCAAAGGGCTTATTATTACTCTTTTGTGTGTTTCTTACAAAAATGCACGGGATGTTCCCTCGTTTCCACCGTGCGACTTGACTGTCGTGTGTTAAGCTACGGTGACAGCGGTCTGTTTGGAGCCTTGATGTGATAATTAAGCACAGAAAACATTGGATGTTATTATAATAAGCAGACAAATCAATTTAGGTAGACTGCCGACAGTTCCTTCTTGTGTGTGACGCATGCGCACATTGCACACTCACGCATGCGCATTGCGCACACATCCACGTTAAGGAATCCCAATCGACTGTCGAAAAGTAAAGTAGTCGATCGTCACAATGGCAGATAAACCCAATGCGCATAAAAGGTAACGTACTGCTAACATGTAACTTGTTAAACGTTGTAACTTGTTAAAAGAAGGACTGTTTAAACATTACAGGACAACTTGGTGAATTATTGATGTTATTAAAATGCCTCTTAATAACGAAGCAAAATATGATAACCACAGAATGGCTATCAGGCTAACGTTAGCATTGAATATGCTGAGATTTGTCACTTATAACTAACTGTCACTTATAACTAACTGTCACTTATAACGAACTGTCACTTATAACTAACTGTCACTTATAACTAACTAACTAACTCACTAACTAACTAACTGTCACTTATAACTAACTAACTATCTCACTCACTAACTAACTGTCACTTATAACTAACTAACTAACTAACTGTCACTCACTAACTAACTGTCACTTATAACTAACTAACTAACTAACTAACTGTCACTCACTAACTAACTGTCACTTATAACTAACTAACTAACTAACTCACTCACTAAGTAACTGTCACTTATAACGAACTGTCACTTATAACGAACTGTCACTTATAACTAACTGTCACTTATAACGAACTGTCACTTATAACGAACTGTCACTTATAACTAACTGTCACTTATAACTAACTGTCACTTATAACTAACTAACTAACTAACTCACTCACTAACTAACTGTCACTTATAACTAACTAACTAACTGTCACTTATAACTAACTCACTCACTAACTAACTGTCACTTATAACTAACTAACTCACTCACTAACTAACTGTCACTTATAACTAACTAACTAACTGTCACTCACTAACTAACTGTCACTTATATTTAACTCACTCACTAACTAACTGTCACTTATAACTAACTGTCACTTATAACTAACTGTCACTCAGCTAACTAACTGACAGTTAGTTATAAGTGACAGTTAGTTAGCTGAGTGACAGTTAGTTATAAGTGACCGTTAGTTAGCTGAGTGACAGTTAGTTATAAGTGACGGTTACTCAGCTAACAAACTGTCACTTATAATAATAATAATCTTATTTCTGTTCTTATAGTGCTAAAATAGCGGCTGGAGCTGTTGTTTGTGTCGAGAGCGAGATAAGAGGAGATGTCACTATCGGTAAGATGTCATTTGCTGAGTTTACATTTTACAGTGTTGAGCCACCATGACGACAAACAAGAGAGAGAGAGAGAGAGAGAGAGTGTGTGTGTGTGTTTGAAAGAGAGAGAGAGAGAGAGAGAGAGAGTGTGTGTGTGTTTGAGAGAGAGAGAGAGAGTATGTGTGTGTTTGAAAGAGAGAGAGTGAGTGTGTGTTTGAAAGAGAGAGAGAGAGTGTGTGTGTGTTTGAAAGAGAGAGAGTGTGTGTGTCTGTGTTTTCATGTTGCACTTTAATTGTTCACATGTTATTACACAGCATTGTTATCATATTTCACATTTTAAACGGATGGATATGATGGATGCTACTGTACTATATACCGGTACGTGAAACCGACATCCTTAGTCTAGTTGCCGGCCCTATATGTTCCATGAGACCCGGAAATGTTTCTTACTCCAAACGTTTTTTAATGGAAATGTGTAAAATAGTGTGTCTAAATAGTTAGGAGAGCAAAATTAGCTAGGTTGCTACCTGTGCGACCTTGAGCATTTCTCAGAATTCAAGATGGCAGACGCCACCATATTGGATATTGGTCAATTTACAACTTTTGATCTCAGTGACATAGTGTGCCATATAATATCTCTTTTTATGGGTTTTAGGCGGTGGGGAGTCCATTTCTGGAGTTAGCATTTTGGCAACTTGACTACCTTAGTTCTTTCTTTCTTTCGTTCAGGTCCCAGGACGGTGGTCCACCCCAAAGCTCGCATCATAGCCGAAGCGGGACCCATCGTTATAGGAGAGGGCAACCTCATAGAGGAGCAAGCTCTTATCATAAACAGGTGAGCTCATCCATAATAATAATAATAATCTGAGTTTACTGTACAGTACACCTTCGTTGAACGGGTGCAATGGTGTGGTCTCTCTTCTGCGCTTGTCTTTTTGACACACCTGTTTCTACACCTGCTCTTTTGTGTGTGTGTCTCTCTCACTCTGTATGGATTTGTAAACAGTTATCCAGAAAACATCACACCTGATTCAGAGGGAGTAGAACCAAAGACCATGACCATTGGGATCAACAACGTGTTTGAAGTTGGATGTGGTATCCTTTCATATTCTGCCAGTAGGAGGCAGTGTTGTGCTTCACTAACTATAGCCACACACACACACACCTCTTGAATGTGAAACAAACTGTCCCTTAACCAACCACGCACAGTATCTCAAGCTTTGAAAATTGGGGACAACAATGTAATTGAATCTAAAGGTGAGACTTTAAAAATCCATTTCATTTTCTGCCTATATGTGTTGTGGACACTGTCACATACAAACACTCCAGGGGGGAAAAAATAAATTAGTAAAAATGTGGTTAGGGTCAGTTTTAGGTTTTGACCAAGTCAGGCTGTCAATGATGGGATGCTGGTTAGAAAGGTGTGTGTGCGTGTGTGTGTGCAGCTGATGTCGGCAGGAACATGATTCTGACCAGTGGCTGTATCATCGGAGCCTGTTGCAAGGTGAACACATGTGAGGTCATACCTGAGAACACCGTCATCTACGGATCCAGATGTATGAGACGCGTCCAGACAGAGAGACCGCAGGTAACACACACACACACACACACACACACAAACTCTCTCTTTCAAACACACACTCTCTTTCAAACACACACACACACACACACTCTCTCTCTCACTCTCTTTCAAAAACACACACACACCCTCTCTCTCTTACCTGGGTTTGTATCTTTACTCACTTATAACAAAGAAGCCATTTAATCCAGATCCAACTTTAAAGCGTAATAGATTAAACATCTCTCTCACTCTCTCCATTGACACTGAGGCTTTATCCGTTCTCTCAATTTCTTCTCCTTCAGCCCCAGACTCTCCAGCTAGACTTCCTGATGAAGATCCTCCCCAACTACCACCACCTGAAGAAGACAGTCAAGTCCGCTGCCACACTGGCAAAAAGCTAAAGCTAGGCTAGCCTCCCGAGGAGAGGACGACCGGACGAATGAAGGAAACGGTGCTTTGGTCAAATAAACGATTAGTTTAGTTGCTCTAACATGCCAGCAGTCAGAATGAATGTACTCTTTTTGAGCGCTTTAATACTTTGTACAATTTCATACCGATGTGCTGTATACGTTTTTATATGCAATTATAACTAAAGATTATGTATTTACAACGTGTGTGTGTGTGTGTGCACGTGTTTGTCTGTTTATGTTGGTCTGGACTGTGCACGTAGCTACTTTTCCTGTGTGCGTTGAACTTGTTACTGAGAGGAGGAAACAGACACATCCCTGCTAGTAGCCACACAGTAGCTTAAACTTCATACAGTACCAGTAAAAAATGTGGACACACTTTCCCATTCAATTCAATGGGAAAGTGTGTCCAATCTTTTGACTGGTACTGTACATTCTGATGAAGTCAGCTCTCACCAACCAGACACATGGAATGACAGGCGTCGTTTCACATCAGACACAGTCTGAGAGGTCAGGCCAGAGGGTGTCGTCTTCAGACAGCTAGGTCATTATTGTCATTATGTCACAAGCCAGGGGAGGCTGGTGGAGGTAGGAATCATAGGACAGGCTCATTGTAATCCATGGAATGGAATTAGGGAACGGTATCGAACGTGCGTGTGTGAGTTAACATTCCTCATTCCGTACCATGCATTACAATGAGCCTGTCCTCCGATTTCTACCTCCACCAGCCTCCACTGTCGCAAGCCGGTCGGAAGACATTTGGCTCGGTTGTGGTGGTTACACTCCTGACATGTATGACACACACACACACTCGAGACAGTTTTTTCCCCCCCAATGACTTTATTGAGTGAATTCTTCAGAGAGGCACCAGTCAGTAGAATGTACAACATTGTGCTCTGGAGACGACAGAAGCGGACGAACAAGTGTTATTCAGTCCAGGGCGCTTTCTCAACCGTTAGGACCACCACCACTCCTCCATCCTCTCCCTCTCCTCCTCCTCCTCCTCCTCCATCCTCCACTCACGTCCTACATGCAAAACTCATGGGAGAAGACGTTGGGTTCCTCTCTTCTTAAGATATTCTCCACCAATGCTTTTCGAGGACAAAACACGAGTGGAGGACGCAAAGGAGTCGTGTTTCTAACCGAAGAGAAAGGGTGGGAGTGTCCCGGAGAGATACAGGGTGAGAGCAGGCTTTTGATCCAGCTTTGCACTAACACCCTCAGCCAACCAAAGGCCTAGATGAGAAGTTGAATGAGGCATGTTGTTGATGCTCGGGCTGGAACAGAATTGGGGTGAATTCCATGTCAGTTCAGGAAGTCAACTGATTCCAATTCCAAATCTTCTCGATGAATGTAAAGAGTTGGAATTGGAATTCCAGCTAACTTGTTTGGTCTAAATAAACTGTAACGGAACAGAACCCCAGCCCTGATGCGCACCCTAAAGTTCTCCAAGATGGAGAGTCGGTGACCACTGCTAGAAACACACATAGTGACCACAGCAGGTGACCACTAATGCACTAATATATACAGTATATATATAAAAAAAAGAAAAAGAAAAAACATTTCACACACACATTCTCTCTGCTGAACACTATCGAGACACAGCCGTGTAGGTTCTCTCTGTATTGTCGTTTTGGTGAGACATGACAACTTTCTCTCTCTCACCATTTCTGGACTATACCTCTCGACTACAATCACCCCTCTCTAGCCAGGGGGGTATTCCATCAACGTCACTAAAGGAAAAAACAGGCTTATTTTTGAAGTTTCGCGAGACTTATATCAAAATATCTGGTCTTAGCAAAAAATAAGGCTGGATTTTCCTTAAGCAACATTGATGGAATACCCCCCAGGAAAAAGGGGGCGTGAGCAGGAGTGATGTCACTTCTTGGGGGCGGGCACCCCCTCGGAGTAGTCCTCCAGCACCCCGGCCAGATGGTCGTTGTGAGTCTTGAAACGCCTCTTCTTCTGTCCGCCAGGCTTCTTCCTCTTCTGGATTGGACACTGCAGAAAACCCAGAGAGCCAATCACAGGAAAGGCCTTGTTAGGGGAGAGAGCTGTTTGTTTTGGTCCATGTTTGTGTGTATGTGCGCATGCCTGTACATAGGTGACAGCTGCTAGTGAAAGGGGGAACAAGCCGGCACTTTTATTTTGATAATTGTAAATACATTTCAGCGAAAATCAATGACACACTCGCTCGTCAACTAACACAGCTTGTTTTTTGTGAGCCTGCTGACAATGTAAAGTAGTGTTATAGTTAACTAGGTAGCAGTGCGGATTACTCACCGAATCCATTGCCTTGCAATGTTGGCTTGACCAGTGAGTGTGTGTTGTGATTTTCAACAACATTGAAATGTATTTCCGCTTTTTCAAAATAAAAGTCAGAACATTTTTGATTGGTTCCCCCTTTCTCCAGCCAATGTCACATATATGTGCATGTGTGTGTAGGCGTATATGTGTGTATGTGCGTGTGCCTGTTCATATATGTGTGCATGTGTGTGCGTATATCTGTGTGTATGTGCGCGTGCCTGTACACGTGTGTGTGTGTGTGTGTGTGCGTTTGTGCGACTCACGGCTTTCTTTGGTCCTGACTCCTGCATGGAGGAGATGCCCTGTCTCTTCAGGTAGTCCTCGATCTTCTCCTCGTCCATGTTGTCCACCGGAATGCTCCTCCAAAGCTTCTGGAACTCTGTGAAGCAACAAAGGGAGTTCCACTACACGGTCACGTGACTCAGTTTGAAATTAACGACCTAACTGACTTTTAAAAAGCTCATATTCAGTTTGACTGCTACCTGAGTTTGTTATCTTCAGTTTAATTGTTCGGAGCACTGAGAAACGCTCATTATTAGTGGAGCAAACTCGATGTAATGGTTATTGATATTATTCTAAATCTGCAATGACACGCTCTAACCTCTTGGGGCAGATTTTGTCGGGCAAAATTCACCGGAGAGAGACCATACAAACACACTCATCACTTGTGGTTTATACCAGTTATAAAACACTAGAGGGCGCACTCACCCTCGTCTACAGTAAACTGGCAGTGTTTGTCGTTGTAGAACAGGACTTTCTTCTTGTCTGGTCTCGTCACGAAAATGATCTGGTCCCCCAAAGCCTGTTGTGGGGGGAGAAAAGCAAATTAATATGGTAGAATCTATAACATTGAGTCGTGTATGTGTTCCTGTGTGTGTGTGTGTGTTTCTCTGTACAGGTCCGTGTGTGTGTGGATGGTCCTATGTGTGTGTTTGTAGGTACGTGCCAATGTGTGTGTGTGTGTGTGCGTGTGTGTGTGTGTGTGTGTGTTCCTATATGCAGGGCTTAAAGTTCTCCGGCACGGTGCCGGATTTCCGGCGCGGGGGAATGTTGAGCAAAAAAAAAAATCAAAACAAAAATCACATGCTATTTGTTTCCATCGTAATTGAAAGAGTCATCTTCAGCAAAGAGACAGTTCCGCCTACCAATGGTATCACATTGCTCAAGCCAACCAACGACTTCTAGCCAATCGGAGGCAGAGTAGTGGGGCGGGCCTTAAGAAGTTTGAATGAGTGTAATGTTAGCTTGTAGAGACGTTCGCTTTTAGCAGCCCGCTATCTCGCTAACTTTAGTAAGAGTCTATTAAAATGGAAGCCAAGTTTCTTAAACCTGGCGAAGACACAGCTATACTAGAACGAGGAGTAAGGAATAAATGGCGCTGGGCATGGATAGAGGAGAGTAGTGACGGGAAGCCTTATGGGACGTGGTGCCTCAAACTGAGGGAGCCGGGTGCTTGTTTCTGTACGCCGTGCTCAAAGAAACTCGTCTATGGCAGTATAGTATATAGTATAGTAGTGGGAAGAAGGTTATTGCTCGACATGCCTCAGATCCCGGTCACCAAGCTTCGGTTTGAGCGCTTGCTCATACAACAACCTTGCCGGGAGCGACGGCTACAGGTAGCCTACCATTTCATCTTCAATGACCGACCGTGTTTGCGAGCAAAAGATCCGAGTGTGCGCGTTTATAGCTGAACATGATCTGTCGATTTGTGCAAGAAGCTATCAGAAGACAAAAATGCACTGACAAAGCTGTCCGTTTCCAATCAACACGCCAGCTATTTAAACACACATGGCCTTTGTCCCGGAATTGAAAAAACGGCTGTGTGAAAAGCTTAAAAAAGCAACGTTTTCAATGAATATCGACGAAGCTACTAATCTTAACATGGACAAAATCCTCAATGTCCTTGTTCGATTTTTTGATGATGATCTGGCCAAAGTAACAACACCTAGTCAGCAGGAAAGTAAACATCGCCAACTCGTCAGCCCTCATGCAGGAGCTCAAAGATATCCTGGAGTCCAATGGTCTTGACTGGTCACTAGTCATCAGTATTCTACTTGATGTAGATCTATTGAACTATTGTTATAGTGATAGTGGCTTAATAAGTGATGCAATCAGTTTGGCCTTAAGTGATTTAATCAGTTTGTTCTTTTAAAGACATCTAAATATATTATTTTATTTTGTATTGAGTATAAAACAGTATTAATGCATTTTAACATTGAGACATGTATTTTGTATTGACTATAAAATAGTATTAATGCATTTAAACATTGAGACAAGAAGCTGTCTTCTGTACCCGCTCTCCCAATATCTCAAACTGTGACCCCCCTCCCCAAGAAAAAGTTTCAGGCACAGGATTCTTTCCCACTTTAAGCCCTGTGTTTGTCTGTGTGTGTGTGTGTGTGTGTCCCTCTGTGTGTATGTTCCTGTATGTTTGTCTGTGTGTGTGTGTGTATGTTCCTGTATGTGTGTATGTGTGTGTGTGTGAGTCACCTTCAAGGCCTTGGCAGAGTTGGGCAGCCCCTCCTCCACGTCGTCCAGCAGCACGCCCCCCAGGCCCAGCTGGTCGTGTTTGTCCAGCAGCCTCAGCAGGGCTTTCTTGTCCTTCAGGTGGTACTTGGGCTTGAAGGCGTATTTACCGTCCCTCACCTCGATCTTTGGGTTACTGGCCAGGGCCTGGGGAGGGTAGGGGGAGAGAGAGAGAGAGAGAGAGAGAGAGAGAGAGAGAGAGAGAGAGAGAGAGAGAGAGAGAGAGAGAGAGAGAGAGAGAGAGAGAGAGAGAGAGTGTGAGTGAGAGAGACAGATAGAGAGAGACAGAGATTGTAAGAGCGACAGAGAAAGAGAGAGACAGAGAGAGTGTGAGAGTGAGACAGGGTGTGAGAGACGGACAGATAGAGAGAGAGACAGACAGAGAGAGAGACAGACAGAGAGAGAGAGACAGACAGAGAGAGAGAGAGATAGACAGAGAGAGACAGACAGAGAGAGAGACAGATAGAGAGAGAGAGAGACAGACAGAGAGAGAGAGACAGACACACAGAGAGAGAGAGACAGACAGAGAGAGATAGAGACAGACAGACACAGAGAGAGAGAGAGACAGACAGAGAGAGAGAGAGACAAACAGAGAGAGAGAGACAAACAGAGACAGAGAGAGACAGACAGATAGAGAGAGAGACAGAGAGAGAGACAGAGAGAGACAGACAGAGAGAGAGAGTGAGAAACAGAGAGACAGATAAAGAGAGTGTGAGAGACAGAGAGAGAGAGAAATAAAGGGTGTATGAGATAGTGAGAAGGGTGATGAGGGGGCTGTATGTCAGCAGGGACAGTTCCAGCAGTAACACTCAGGATCAATTTAGACATTTCAGTTTATCGATCAAAGTTTTCTGTCGCCAGACCAACATATCGCATTGACCCTGAGTGTGTGTGAACACTTAACTTCTACACACACACACACACACACACACACGCACACGCACACGCACACGCACACGCACACGCACACGCACACACACACCTCAGTCATCAGCCACTGTTTCTGCTTCATGCCGATGTCCAGCAGTTTGGTCTCATCCAGGATCTCCTCTAGGGTCAGGTGGTACGTGTCCCCTCGCTGGTGTCTCGTCTGAGGACACACACACACACACACACACACACACACACACACACACACACACACACACACAGGAGAGAGCTTCATAAAACACACTGATTGCCTTCCTTGGTCAACAGCCGAGTTAAAGCATTGAAAAACAAATTCGGGACGGAATTCTAGAATCCAATTATATTATATAAGTTATAAGTTAATGACTACTTTTGAAACTAATTACCCACAGTGACACTTTCTTACCCGAAAACCACAACAACTCTATAATCTATGCAATGAAGCTAGCTCTTCTTAATTAAAGCAGAGACGGCACACGGAGCCTTCTGCCAATCCTGATGGACAATTAATATTTCACACATGCAGATGGAACTGTCACAGCTCGGTGTGTGTGTGTGTGTGTGTGTGTGTGTGTGTGTGTGTGTGTGTGTGTGTGTGTGTCTGTGTGTGTGTGTGTGTGTGTGTGTGTGTGTGTGTGTGTGTGTGTGTCAACACGGGCCGGCGTTATGCAGATCCAGATGAGTCATGACACTGGTGTGACAGAACGTACCGTGCTGACACATGTACAAGCACACACAGAGACACACACACACACACACACACACACAGACGTGCAGACACACACACACACACACATACACACACAGAGAGACACACACATACATACAAAGACGCGCAGACACACACACACACATACAGAGACGCGCAGACACACACACACACAGAGACGCGCAGACACACACACACACACACAGACGTGCAGACACACACACACAGACACGCACGCACACACACACACACACACACACACACACATATACAGAGATGCGCAGACACACACACATACAGAGACGCGCAGACACACACACACACAGAGACGCGCACACACATACAGACATACGCAGACACAGAGAGGCGCAGAGAAACGCCCACATACAGACAGACACACAGACACACAAAGAGACACACACCCACACACACACCGGGCTGTGACACAGAATGGTCAACAAGATGTTTAGTTCCAAAGGAACGCGTGCTGAGCCACAGTGTCGTGGGAGTGACAGGCTGCACAATAGAACTGTGTCAGAACTGTGACAGCTGGTGTTTCTGCAGGGAGAGAGAGAGAGTGTGTGTGTGTGTGTGTGTCTCTCTGTGTGTCTCTCTGTGTGTGTCTGCTAATAATTCACCAGTATGTTTCTATGGTACCAGCGCAGTGGCCTTGTGGTTAGGGTGTCCACCCTGAGATCGGGAGGTTGTGAGTTCTCCCCTCCTCTCTCCACCCCCCCCCCTCCCCCCCCCCCCTCTAACCCTAGCTGCAGTGGTGAGAGAAGAGTGTGTGACTGGCAAGTCCATTAAAGTGGGGGTGCTGCTTACCTTCATGTAGTTCACTATCTTGGCCAGGCAGCCAAACTTGTATCCAGAGCTGCCTGTCAGAGCCTTCAGGTTAAAGTTGCCATTGCTGGAGTCTGAAGAGGGGGAGGGGGGAGGGGGGTGAGAGAGGGAGGGAGATGAGGTTAGAGATGGAGGAGCAGAGGGAGGGAGAGAGAGAGAGACAAGGGAGGGAGAGGTCGGGGGGGGGGGGGATGAGGGGGGGGGGATGAGGGAGGGGGAGAGACGAGGGAGGGAAATATGAGGGACAGGGAGAGATGAGGGAGGGAGAGAAAGAGAGAGGGAGGTAGAGATGAGGGAGGGAGAGAGATGAGGGAGGGAGAGAGAGAGAGAGAGAGAGAGGAGGTTAGAGGTTTATGTTGCAGTGACTGGAATCTGAGGAGAGAGAATGTGACAAGTCCAGGTTGGGTGTCAATGTCATTCTGTAGAGCGAGCCAAAGGCCATCTCTGTGAAGTCACATTTGTCAGAAGGGGTAACCACATTTCAGACTGTTTACTACAAGCTGGGTTCTGTTGGGAATTTGTATTAAAATAACTAGAAGTGTTAAATCATGTACTATGTGCTCATTTAAATAATATGTGAATGCGGTCAGTTGAGAACAATAGGAAGGTCACGCAAAGCCAAAAGAGAGGTTCTGTTTTTGAGCGACAAGAAGAAATACAAGCTCCTGACTAAAAGAACGTTTTATGATTCAAACTGCCTGTAAATTACTTATTTTTACCTATGTGCTAACAACCATTTTACACCTGCTGTTATAATATTCTATTTTTCTGTACTTTCATAACTAATGATTAATGATAAGTCTATTCTTCTAACTTGTAAATCAAATCCTAATATTACTGTGTAACTTCAATAGTTGTGTTTTCACAAGACATTCTGATAAGGACACTGACACAATGCTCTGCTCATACAAAGTACGATATCACCATGGGAACGAGACGCTAGCAGGACACTCAAGCTGATAACATACATACACTCTCGCACCCACACAGGAGGAATTGAAGGCCAATGCTAACGAGAAGACTTGCTGCAGCTGCAACGGATTTGTGCTGGACACTTGGAAAACTACCAGATAGAGGGGGGGGGGCATCACCCAGCCCAAAATGTTTAATTAATTGTATAAAGGACTATGTACGGAGGTGAGAGGGACTCTTGTTTTTGGTGGAGCCACTGCAGTTAACTTGTTGACGGCTAGCTGAGATAGGCCTGCAGAGGTGAAGCTAGATAAGACACTTTTCCATGGAAATGAACTATTATTGCTTGCTGTGCTTGAATAAATATTATCTTAATGAACAGTTCAGTAGTGGTGCCTAATATTTGATTGGATCATATCATCTTAAGAAGTGATATCAAGGACGTCTCGTTGAGATTAAACGAACTCGCTTGTAAGTGACGACTCAATTAAATCGATTCTGGAGAAGTTGATCGCCTTACAGTTCCATCTGTTTTCTCATAAGCATTGGTGAATGACGAGGTACAATAAAAGGAAAGAATCAACATTGGTCGAGTAATCCTCTCAGCACTGTTTGCTCAAGCTAATTGGAGCCTTCTCTCTCTTCTGGAGTCAAGTCAAGATGGTGCAGCTCTGTATGTGTGTGTGTGTGTGTGTGTGTGTGTGTGTGTGTGTGTGTGTGTGTGTGTGTGTGTGTGTGTGTAGGCCTGTAACAATTATGAAATAATTGTCTAATGGCAATTCAATTATCTAATGGCAGTCTAGACTCTAGACTGTGCTCCAACACGCTAGCTAGCTAACAACAAAGAACATGGCGTTAGCTAGATAGCTGCTCTGCATGTTAAGCACATCACAACGTGCTGATAGAACATGAACATGCTAAAAACACACAACTAGATGACACACAGTCCCTTTTTTCTATTGACGAGGATACATGTACCGGTATGTTTTATGATGATAAAGAGGCATGGTTTACTTCATAAGTTGCTGTGTTATTATATATGTGTGTGTGTGTGTGTGTGTGTATCTCCTAGAGTCAGTCAAGATGCTGCCTCTGTGTGTATCTGTGTGTGCATGCGTGCGCCTCTGTGTGTGTGTGTGTGTGTGTGTGTGTGTGTGTGTGTGCGTGCATCCTTCTGCCTTCTGCTGCACTCTGGGCCATGTCTAGGGGCCAGCCAATCAGTGCGCCCCGCTGACTCATGAATGATTCAGTATGTGGGCGGGAGAGGCTGCACCCTGCCAGGGAGGGGGAGGGGCCTCTCCTCTGCCAGGATAATCGGCCAATGGCGGAGGCGAGGCAGGACCTGAGCCCAGCCAATGGCAGGGCGAGTTTAGACTGAGAAGATGAGCAGAGCTGCAAGGAGTGGCAGAGAGAGAGGGAGGGAGGGGGAGGGGGAGAGAGAGAGAGGTGGGGGGAGAGAGAGAGAGAAGATAGAGGGAGAGAAAGAGAGAGAGGAGGCAGAGCGGGGGAGGGAGGGAAGAAAGAAAGAGCGAGCTAGAGAGAGAAAGAGAGAGAGAACATAGGGGGAGAGGAAGAGAGAGATAGGAGGCAGAGCGGGGGAGGGAAGGAAGGAAGGAAGAAAGAAAGAAAGAGCTAGAGGGAGAGAGGGCATCTTTTCCCTGCATCCTCTTGGCAGACGTACACAAACGCACACAGGTGAGACTGCATGTTCCTCTTTCGTGTGTGTGCGTGTGTGTGTGTGTGTGCGTGTGCGTGCTTCAACCAGTCTGTATTGTATACGGTTAATCAAGGGATTATACCCCATAGAGACATTGAAGGAAGACAGACACAAACACACACACACACACACGCACACGCACACGCACACGCACACGCACACAACGAACCGTCTATAGCTAGGCATGCCTCTGCTTACTAATCCGTCCACTGTGCGTGTGTGTGTGAGTGTGTGTGTGTGTGTGTGTGTGTGTGTGTGTGTTGGCATTTTGTCTGCGATGCATCCACACATTCAGTCTAAGATGGTGGTGGTGTGTGTGTGTGTTCCTCTACAGGGATTTCAATTGAAATAACATGTTTCCATGTACACAGTTTAATATAGCATGACCGTAGTATGTATTGTACAGTTGTGTGAGAGAGCAGACTATCATAAAAATGTAACGTGCACACACACACACACACACACACACACACACACACACACACACACACACACAGCATCTTCACGTTTCTAGAAGAGAGACAGAGACACAGACACACACACACAGACGCAGGATTTCAGATTTGCGTTGGCAAACAGAAGATGATGATGATGACTGGGCTGTTTTCATCAAGGGCCTTCAAGAACACTCGGTTTGGCTGGCTGAACTCACTCCCATAAGACTGCCAGGGAACAGAAATCAGTGTGTGTGTGTGTGTGTGTGTGTGTGTGTGTGTGTGTGTGTGTGTGTGTGTGTGTGTGTGTGTGTGTGTGTGTGTGTGTGTGTGTAGAGGCCTGGCTGTCAGTATACTGCAGGCCTCTGGAGAAATCAATGCATGAGTGATGGTTGAGAGGAGCCAGCCGGAGAAAGACATTAATATATGTGTGTGTGTGTGTGTGTGTGTGTGTGTGTGTGTGTGTGTGTGTGTGTGTGGCCGGTTGGAGCCCCAATGCATGAGCAGTACTGGGGTCCTATAGGGAGGAGGTAGAGGGGTTATGGTTGGGGTGGGGCAGAGAGGAGGGGAACCCATCTGTCTGTTTATGGATGGGGGTGTGTGGCTGGGCTAAGACGGTGGGTGTATATATATATATATATATATTAAGAAAACTATCTATCTATATCCCAAACTATCTAGCCTATGTATCTATCTATCTATCTATGTCTAAAACTATCTATCTATCTACCGGTATATCTAAAACTATCTATCTATCTATCTATATCTAAAACGATCTATGTATCTATCTATATCTAAAACTATCTATGTATCTATCTCTCTATATCTTAAACTCTATATCTGTACAGTATATCACCAGGAAAATGCAAGGAGATGTGTTGAGGAGGGCTGTGGAGGAGAGCGGCCGGGGAAGATGCAGACAGCTGCTGCCTGACAGGAAGCAGCACTTTCCTTCCCCAACTCAATTACCAGCTCACAGGAAGTGTAAACCTTCATCTCAACGTCCACTCTCTTCGCTCCATTGATCTGGCCTGATGCACTCTATCATGCCTCCAGCAGTCAGCAGTTTAACTGGGATTGACATGACCGATGTGACAGCAATGGAGCGCACCAAAGACACACACACACACACACACACACACACACACACACACACACACACACACACACAATCAAGTAAGCACGCTCACACACCATGGCAGGCCTGTATCATGTTACACAGATGACCATGTGAAGTGGATATCCCAGTTACTGTTAATGCACTCACCGCTCAATTGTCTCTATTCACACACACACGCGCACACACAGATGCAAGCACACACACACACACACACACACACACACCATGGCAGGCTTGTATCATATTACACAGATGAGCCTGTGAAGTGGATATCCCAGTTCCTGTTACACAAGGAGCACACACCAATCAGTTTGGTCTGTTCACGCATGGACGCACGGACACACACACACACACCCCCAGACACACAGACACACACACAGACCCAGACAGACAGACACAGACAACCACAGACTGTCTGAAAGAGGACCACATTCCCAATCCCGACAAACTCACTCTGATCTCACACAATGCTCTCTCTCTCTCTCTCTCTCACACACACACACACACACACACATTTGAATACTTTATTTGGTTCCACAAATTATATTATACAAACAGGGAATCAAATATTTCGGGGCTAAGCAGCACTGAACACTTAAGGATACACATAACACCTCCTTCTCCACACGGCCAAGCTGCCAATAATAGCTGAGACAGAGCAAAATTTGGCAACCTGTTTGGCCTTTCTTTTAGTCATTGCAGCAATTCTCAGACCCCTCATGGTGCATTTATATACATGGCCCAGACTTCCAAATACAAGTATGCTAAATTTGCACTTGTACCCAAAGCTGGTTATCGTACCAAGTAGTGGTTGGTATTTGATATACTTGTCCTGGAAAGTCTGGTCCATGTACAGGTCAAAGGGGCAGCCTACTTCTATAATCAGCACCTCCTTGTGGCTGGTGTCAACAAAGATAACATCAGGTGTATTTGGGATGTTGGAAAAAACGTCATTGGCAAAACCAAACCACTCTGGTAACACTCTGGCATGCTTGTACATAACTGCGCTAGATGGTAAGATGTTTTGTACTGTATCAGACACAATGTCCACAATACGGTCATGACGAGCTATGTACAGGTGTTTGTATGCATTACATCCATTTGTTATGTGTGCAATGGACTCTAGGTGTTGTGAATCCTGATGGTTTAAACAGAATGGACTGTGAGTGTGGGGATACCAGGTGGACAGATTGTACTTGGTCGGTAATACCTGCAGTCTTGCTTTGATGGTGAATTTCAGAACATCCTCACCAACAGCGACGTTCTTATACACTGAGTGTGAGACTGAGTGGTCAGCGAACTGCAAACAGGCTAGCTTTCCCTGTAGTCTGAGTCCACACCAGTGCTGCCTGATCTCAGACTGCTTCAGGCTGAGCAGAACCCTCCTTGCAGAGTCTCTGTGCAGTCCGACAGTCTCTTCCTGCGGTGTTGTGATGTCGGCCTTCACAATCACACAGGGGTCTGTGATCACCTCATCAGAGACAGGGACTTCAGTCTGTGTGTTAAGTTCTGTCCATTTTAGCTGAACTCCAGTCTGGTTGCAGAGGTCATTGAGATCCGGCCAGTCAGACCAGACCCCGAAGCCCTTGGCCTGGGAATCCAGTTTCCCAGAGTCTTTCCTCCTGAAGCCGAGGAAGTCGTTCTGGTGTGCGCTGGCCAGGGGGATCTTCCTTCTGCGTAGATCCAGTAGGAGAGAGGCCCTGGCCATTTCTCTAACGGTGGCATCATCATTATTAAGCATATGGAGCAGGTGGGCTAGCCTGGTGGCTATGTAGGCCCACTCAACATTGGGGACTCCCAGCCCTCCCTCTCCACATGGGAGAAAGATCATGCCCCGTGTGGAGTGTGTGTTGAGGCCCACCCACTTTCTGACCAGCTGGACAGTTCTGTTCGTCATCTCTCTCAGTGCTTTGAGAGGGATGTGCACATTGGCGAAGAGGTGTTGGATTTTGGCCAGAGCCACCTCTCTCACAGCCTGGAGCTTCATGAGGATGGGGAGGGGGGACAAGTCAATCAGGTGGAGACGATGGAGAAACTCTGTAGTGAGCTCCTCGACCTGCTCGCTCCACTCGCACACACACACACACACACACACACACACACACACACACTCTCTCTCTAGTTTGACTACTGTAGTGTGTGACACTGAGTCTAGCTGAGAGCCCTTCAGGGTTGGTGTATGTCTGTAGAGGCCAGCCCATTTCCTCCTCCTCCTCCCCATCCCCCCCTTTCTTCCTCTCTCTCTCTCTCTCTCTCTCTCTCTCTGGTTCACTCAACCGAACTGGGTCAGCAGTCCCTACCAACCCTCTGGGGGTCTTGTTTGTCTGTCTGTGTGTGTGTGTGTGTGTGTGTGTGTGTGTGTATGTCACAGTGAGTGGTTGGTTAACATCTGAGAAAGAGCTGTAAATACAACGCTGCCTCTCTCTCTGGTCATGCTCCCTGGGGTGGATGCACACTTCCATACCCTCTAACTCCTTTATTGCCCCCCCCCCTCCCCCCTGACTCTCTCTGTCTCTCTCCTCTCCTCTCCTGTTTCTCTAAACGAAAGCTGCATGGCATCTCTCTCTCTCTCCCTCTCCCTCTCCCTCTAATCCATCCCACCCCAAATGAAATGTGTTCACTCTCCCTGACGGCACTACCGTTTGCCCCTTTAAGGCCCGCCCCTTTCAATTTGTTATTTATAGTTGTGTGTAGATGGGGGGGGGGGGTTGTTATGTTTTGTGATGCTCACAAAAACATGAGGCCGTGAGCATTGACGAGTTTTATTTTGTTTGTATTTATTTTTTTGTTATCTGTTGTTATGTATGTGGATGTCTTTTTTCTCCTTTGTTATATATCTTATGTTGATGTCATTCTTCCTTGTTATATGTGCAATATGACAACCCTAGTCGTCTTATCTGTACAGTATAGTATAGTGGATAGTGTACATAGCCTTTATTTATGTAAACCAGCTCCTTTCCCTTCTTGTTTTTTTAGTTTTTTTTTCTTTCCTAGCACCAGGGGAGCCACCCCTCCCAAATTTCGTTGTTTGGTACCTGTACTATAGCAATGACAATAAAGACCATTCATTCATTCATTCATTCATTCATTATATGTTTTCATGATGATTTCTTGTATGTTTTTGTGTCGACCCCAGGAAGTGTAGCTGATGCTTTGCGGAGAGAGAACTGATGCTTGGCATCAGCTAATGGGGTTCCTAATAAATTAAATGGAAAACTTTAAGGCCAGTCCCTTTAACACTCTCTTGCACAGATTAGGTACCGAATGTAGTTCTCTAGTAACTCTTTGCTGCCCTCCTGTGGCCACACTGGACATCCAAAACGGCAACGTTGTTCAACGTTCCATCATTTCTCCTCGTCTTCTTGCTGCCGATGTGTCACGCCGTAGTATTTTGAGCCTTTAAAAAAAAAAGTGTCCATCTTCCGTCCTGGTCCTTTTAAAACACTCTCTTCTTCTCTCTTCTTCTCTAAAACTCTCTTCTTCTTCTCTCTCTCTCTCTCTCCCTCCCTCCCTCCACAGACCATGGCTGGCATCAACACCACCACCATCACCGCCCTCTCCTCCTCCACCCCCTCTGGGGGCCTCCTCCTCCTCCCCCTCTCCCTGGTCTCCCTGCAGGTGCAGGAGGTGTACCCCTTCCACGACGGCTGGAACGTGGCGTGCTTCGTCATCCTGGTGCTCTTCATCGTCACGGTGCTGGGCCTGGTGGCGCTGGCCTTCCTCTACGAGCTGCTGGACTGCGGCTGCTGTGCCAAGGGCAAGACCCACAGGCAGCTGCAGGAGGAGGGGGGCACCTTCAGGAGCATGGTGGGCGCCCTCAGCCCCTCCCACTCTGACTCTGAGGTGGTGTAGGGGAGGAGGTGGAGGAGAGGAGGAGGAGAGGACCTTCAGGAGCATGGGTGGGGAGCCTGAGTCCCTCACAGTGGAGGAAGAGGAGCATGGTGGGAGGGCACCTTCGCACACCAACTCTGAGGTGGTGTAGGGAGGGGAGGAGAGGAGGAGGAGGAAGAGGAGGAGGAGGAGGAGGAGGAGGAGAGGACCTTCAGGAGCATGGTTGGGGAGCCTGAGTCCCTCATAGTCCAACTCAGAGGTGGTGTAGGGAGGGAGGGAGGAGGAGGGGTGGGGTGTAGGGTGTAGGAGGGTGAGTTGGTTGGAGATGAGGGGTTGTGGCCCCGTCCTGAACTTTTTAAGACCGGGCTGGGTGACTTGACTGTGTTAGCAGACACCATGTAGATGTGTGTGTGTGTGTGTGTGTGTGTGTGTGTGTCTGATTTTGTGTGTGTGTGTGTGTCTGATTGTGTGTGTCTGGTTGTGTGTGTGTGTGTGTGTGTGTGTGTGTGTGTGTGTGAGAGAGAGAGAGAGAGAGAGAGTGTAAATATGTGAAAAATGGGGACATATCTGTATAAAGCACATCAGAGGAGAACGGATGGGGGGCGGGGGGGGGAACAGGGGGGACCTGGGGTGGAGCATTGTTCCTCCTGTCATAGGCTACAGCCTGTATGGGTGTATTGTGATGTCATCATGCCACTCCATCCACCACCCACCAGAGACACTGATCCACTATGTGCTGCACCACATCCTTCTAGAACCCAACCGAAAGAATCGAGAACCCAACCGGATGATACTGGAACCCAACCGGATGACTCTAGAACCCGACCAGAAGACTCTAGAACCAGACTGTGAGATTCTAGAACCCAAGCTTCGCCACAACTGAATGTAGGCCTATGTTATGTACAGCTTCAACATCAAATGCCCAAGAGTGGAATAATAAAGTGTAAATCTGAATGGTTGTTTAAGGGAAAAGACAATTTTACGGCCAAGATGTCAAACAGAACAGACAGCATAATAAACCCGGCGGGCCACTTCTAATATAATATACCACTCTGGTGTAATCATCTTGCCTGTGATGTCATCACTATAACATTCCTTTCACCTCATGATGTCATCAGAGGGCGACACCGGGGCACGCCGCAGATGTAAATACTTGCATTGAGCACACGCTGTACTTACTGCACTTGCCTTAACAACAATCATGCCTGAAGATTATGACCAACAAATAAAAACCACAAATAAAAACCATTAAAAAATCACAATAAACTGTGTGTGGCTTCTTTCTTTACAATTTAGCAGGTGATAGCCTAACTATTGTAGTGGTATAGTCTAATATAGCATTACTACTGCAGGGCTCCACAGTGCGACCATTTCACTCGCATTTGCGACTAAAAATACATCTGTGCGACTAGAGAAATAAATTCACGAGCACACGTGCGAGTACAGATATATATATTATTATTATTATTATTATTTTTTTTTTTAAATTCTAAAAATAAATCTGCGCGAACCGTGTGGCCACATTTTAAGCCGTCAGCCAGCCCGCTACGACCACGGGAAGTCATGTTAAAAGTGAAGTTACTTCTGTTAAACTGGCGCTAAGCTAACATCGCTAATCGCTAACTCCCTTTTGGGCCTTAAAGAGACAAGCGCCCTTTTCTCATCTCAAGCTTCATTAGCTTCATTAGCTCACCACATCTACAGATTTGGTCCCACACACTCCAGATTTGAACCCAAGGTTACAACCAGGGTTAACTACCCAGAAGAAAGTAGAAAGTAGAAAGCTCTCAGACCTTCAGAACCCATTGAAAGTAGTGGAGGTACTCCAGAAGTCCAAATGCATCTCTAATCCTAGGAAACCCTAGGAAGCAAGTTGCCTAATGGCATGAAAATGCAACATGTTGTACTTGAGTGTGGCAGAGAGGTGGGACCCCCGGGGATGGTGGTGTGCTAACAGCTAGCCGCCGCAGAGGCACCGTGCTGGGCTGGCCACCTCCACATGTCACCACCCCGGGCAGCATGGGGCTGGGGACTGGTCATCTGGATGTGGGGTAGTTTAATACCCCTAGATGTGGAGTTGTCTGGCCACCGTGTGTGACTGATGTAGCCTGACCCAGCAGCAGGGAGGTGGGCAGCATGGAGACAGACCTCTGCATGGCCTGGCTGGGCTGCTAGCTGACAGACCTAGCCCTAAAGCCTGGCTGGGCTGCTAGCTGCTAGCTGACAGGCATGACATGGATGAATGAATGAACTTGCTGCTAACCAGGAGAACTTGACACAGCTAGTTACCATAATACAATGCCATCAACTCTGCGTCTAGTAGGGCTGTAGGCATGGGCCAATGTGTGATTTTGGTGCAAAAATTGCAAAATCACTAATAAAAATGTGTCATAATTACATTTTTCACTGTGCTCCTAAATTTCTTTGTGTGCCCCTAACATTTTTCATTTAGGAGCACATGTGCTCCTAGTGAAAAAGGTTAGCGTAGAGCCCTGTACTGTATTGGTATAGTCTAATATAGCATAGCATAGCCTAACTATTGTATCGGTATAGGCTTGGCCTTTTCCAACTTTTTTATACAGTTAAACTGTCCCCAAATAAGGCTGTGATTTCCTGTATCATGACTATCATTATTATTTTCACACAACAACAAAAATGTGCCTATAGCATCTAGTAGGCTTATCAAATAATAACGGAACAACAATAAATAACAAAAACTGCAGTAATGAAAATGGGCATAAAAGCATATATCCTACAACGTTAAGGCTATTCTTCAAGCCTATTCTAGGTTTTTCATGGATTTGAGCTTTTACAGAGGTCTGCGTCAGTCACATGACTTCACTATAATAGCACAGTACAGCATCACCAAACTCATGTTCTACAACCATTTAAGAAAGCAAGGAGTTCAGATTCAAGGACACTTTGGATTGTCGGCTTGCATTTGTTTACATCTTACTCTAGCAAAGCAACAGTGTAGCGCTGATTGCTACATGTCTGTATCACTTCCCAGGTTGTGTGCTAACTACGCTCTGGAAATCTGCTCTGAGCGCTGTGGTTTACGAAGGCACACCCTCTATAGTGCCAAGGAGTATTGTTGCTAGGTAAACACCACATAGAACACTTGGAACGCTAGGTGGTGAGTGTTCTGGAATTCTTTGTCAGTTGTTGAGTTAAGGATTCACCAATGGTTTATGTTGGAGGTTCGATTCCCAATGGGACCATATATACTGAAAAATATATGCATGTATCCACTCACTGTAATATAAGTCGCTGTGGATATAATCATAATCATAATAAGTCAACTGAATGGCATAACTTAGAAGTAGGGCTGCACGATTTGGGGAAAAAAAATCGAATTGCGATTATTTGGACAGATATTGCGATTGCGATTTAATTTGCGATTATAATTTTTTTAAATAGCAAAAAAAAAAAAGGAAGTTTTTGTAAAGTGTGGCCATATCTCCGGCTAGGAAGGTCGTATCAACGTGCAGTTTGTTTGTACGTCTTCAGGGGACTTAGAGGCTCCCTCCTCTAGCACCCCCACAGCCCGAGCTACGAGTGAAAGAACTAAACTTACATTGGGTTGCTTTAAAGTTGGGTTGCTTTAAAATCAAGCTTCAGATTAAAACATGTGATGGAGCATTACTAACCTGACTCAGGTGGTTTGTTTCACACAACCATCTAGGAAAGCTTAATTGGAAGCTGTTTGGAAAAGGGCAGGTACTTTCAAAAAATACTTGGCAGGTGATTGGATGAATCTGTCTATCACCTTCTATCATGGGCTAATTTCAGAGAGCATTACCACATGATACCATCAAACTGTTAACTGCTCTTATGCCATCAAACTGTTCTAATGCAAGGATGAGAACTTAAAAGATATGAATTGGAACAACATATTTATGTATGGTTTTTTTAAACAGCTGCCATTTTGTTTCTCTCAAGTGTCAAATTTTTTTGAACAATTCCAATATGAAAATAAAATAGGACCTTTCTACAAACAAGGTTATTTAATTATGGCTCAGGAGCAGCATCTAAATATTGCACATACTGCAATCAAGTTAAATAAAGTGATAATAAAAATGTCCAGTAAAAAAGAATAGGTCCTTTCTGTAAACATTGAAATAGATAAAGCTCTTCAACTCGTCGTAATGTAGGCCTATGTAAGTGCACGGCTCGACCGCAGATCGGTTGTTGTTGCATAGTACTCCACATGTTTCAGCTCCGTACGTGCGGGATGGAATCACATTATCGTGGGGTAGTGGTGGTCTAGTGGATAGTGAGTTGGACTTGTGATCGGAAGGAGTTCAAATCCCGCCTGAAACCACACCACTACTAGTGTGCCCTTGAGTAAGGCACTTAGCCTTCAGTTACTCCAGGGGGAATGTCCCTGTAATTCGTAATTGTAAATCGCTTTGGATTAAAAGCGTCTGCTAAATGGCAAAAAAAAATAATAAAAAATTTAAAAAATAATCGCAGGCAAATCGCAGGCTTTGCGATTAGCTAATCGCATAATTTCAAATCGCGATTTCGATTTAAAATCGATTAATCGTGCAGCCCTACTTAGAAGTGTACAAGGTGGCATGGGGTGGTCCAGTGGTCTAGCACCAAGGTCTACAGTGCACACATATGCCCATGTTGGCATGGGTTCGAATCCAGCTCATACCCTGCTGACATGCCCTCTCTCCCTTCTTCTCCTTACTTTCCTGTCTGTCTTCACTGTATCTGTCCAATAAAATAAAAAATATGAGTGGGACTGCCCCACTCAGAAAAAAACAACGTTAAAAAAGTGGACAAGGAGAGGGTAAGAACCTACCAGCGCCATGTTTGGACCCTGAGGATCCATCCCTGTCAACCTTGGACTTCTTCTTCTTGGAGCCAGACTCGGAGGCCGCGGGCCTCTTCTCTACGGTGGGCTGGGAGAGAGCTCTCTTCTTGAACAGCTCCCTCTCTCTCAACAGGGCTGGGTCCATCTGGGAACACAGTAGAGGTGTTAAGACTTCATCTACGTACAAATCTCTGTCTCTCTGTGTGTGTCTGTGTGTATTTAGAAAGCGTGTGTGTGTGTGTGTGTGTGTGTGTGTGTGTGTGTGTGTGTGTTTCAAATGACACTTGTTTTCCATGTTTACTACTGTAACCATGAACAGCTGGAGATGTCGTGCCTCCAGGCCTATCAGAATCAGAATAGCTGAATCACAATGTACGGGTACACAGACAGAGTAACATTCCTGGGTTCAGGTGGTTATTCGACATTGGCATTGCAGCAGGATATCAAAATCAATAATAGAATAAAGCAGGATACAAAACCAACTCAATCAACAATAGCAGCAGAATACTAAAGCAACAACAATAGAATGAAGTAAAATAAGTAAGGTGATAACAGAAAACAGGTGTGTTAGTACTAGTTGTATTACAGTGGGACCAGTCGTGCTGCTGTAGAACAGTCACACTACTGTGTAAGTCTTGCCTCACAGCAAATTATATTGTAGGTAGTCTAGGTACTAAAACCTGGACTGGACACACTGCTTAGGTGTCAATGACCTGACCTGTGACCTGTGTACCAAGCAGCGTGTTAACCCCCAAACTGTCTAAGCCCCTCCCACATTGACATAAGCCACTCCCCCTAAGTGTCTAAGCCCCTCCCACATTGACATAAGCCCTAACTGTCTAATTAATGCCGTCACAGATGGGTCTAGTGCGTTTGTCCTTGTCGGCCACCGTAGTCTAGCATCCTCTGTCAACAACATGATGCTGGCTGGCAAAAAAACAGTTCAATCAATCTCTGTCTCCCATTAACTTACTCATATCCTAGTGATGTAATATAAATAGGCAATAGCATTCTCCAAAGACATAGCTAGCTAGTTAATAACGCCAGGTATTTAGCCAGAATCATCATTCTAACCTCAATAACAAACCTCACAATGGCGTTAGCTGGTCGGCTAGCTGCTAGCTAGTAACTAGTTTGTTTGTTGCTTGGTTACCTTGGTCACTCTGTGTTCCTCCTCTTCAGATGATCTGTCAGCTGAACTGACTGTTTTAGTAGCAGGAAACGTTCGTTAAACACAAACAGTGGTTATTTGGGTTATTTTGGTTGATATTAAACGCAGATCACAGACTAGTGACTGCCTTTCTCTTTCCATCGCGCATCCTTCCGTTTGATTGTTTGAGTTCTCGGTAATCGACAGTTGGTTCTGGATTCCTTGTTAAGGTTGCCAGATGGGATTGACATCTTCCAGCCTTATGTGTGTAATGTATGCAGCTACTAGGGTGTGTGTTTTAACTTCCCGCATTTTGTAACTTTCAGGCACTGACATTTTGATACCGCCTAAATGGTATTTATCCAGCCTAACCGCCCAAATGCTTTTTTTTACGGGCCCAGTGTGATCAAAAGTAGCCCATTCGGAGGTAATCTGCCCCATCTGGCAACCCTGATCGTTGTCATAGAGGCGGAAACGTTCCATCCGGCAAAGCCTCATGCATCTACTGCCACCTACCGTCGGTTCACAGAAACTGCAACTATTCCCAAAAATATCCTTTCATCATATTCTGTCTCTCCTTTGCCTCTCTGCCTACCCTGGTCTGTGCTATTGTGTCCTCGAAATCTTCCACATGTGTTTTCTTCAAGAAAACCTGTTTTTTTCAAGAAAACCTGTTTTTTTTCAAGAAAACCTGTTTTTTTCAGGCCATCCCCATGTTTGTGTAAACACACTGAGCAATTTCTTCTTCTTCTTCTTCTTCTTCCTCTCTTTCCAGGCAGCTTAGACACCTTGCCCCATCCACAGGTTATGAATGGCATTTGAATTGTACAGGACACAGAGAATTCCAAGTTAAACTAAACCTGAAACATTATGAAGAAACCCACACCGTCTAGACTCTAGAGCCTCTCCAACAGAACTGAACAATAACAATATCCCACTACACCCAGCCACCCTGAACACCAGCCTCTCTCTCACAAGGGGAGGCTGGTGGAGGTAGAAATCGGAGGACAGATGGGACTGAAGACCCATCTCTTCAGGTTACACCTTAACTGCTCCTCCCGAGACATTACCACCCCCCAGCACTGCGTCTCCTGAGACACCTGCGCTTCCCCAATACTCTGCCTCCTAAGACTCTATTGCCCCCCTTGTACTGTATCTCCTGTGTCTATAAAAAAATACTTTTTCACTGCCAGTGGCCCCGGGCATGAGCTAGATTACACTTCCTGCTAGAACTGGTGAATTGATGATTCACTTCCTTAGTCAATTGTATTGATCGTAAGTCGTTTTGGAATAAGGCGTCTGCTAAATGCCCAAAATGTAAATGTAGGGCAGGCTCATGCATGGCATGGAATGAGGAATGGCGTCAAACATCAAATACAGCAGCGTATCAAACAAGAATAGCTAGGTTGCAGAAAAATCTGCAGCAGTGTGGTTTGAGGGGGGTGCAGGAGGTCAAGTGCAGCAGCTTTGCAGGGGAGGCTGCTGAAATGAGACACGGTACCAAGAGATTGTCTGTGCTGCAGGCCCTGGCCATATCCAATTTTCCGCGACTTTTCTTTTTCCCGACTTGAGCAGTGCAGTGGATCGCCATGGTGATAAAGGCCATGGCTAAAACTCTCCCTCTATCTGCCTCCTTTCTTCCATCTCTCTCTCCGACCGGTAGTTCATCACTTCGTTCATTCATTAACTCATTCATTCGTTAGTTCATTCATTAATTCATTAATTCATTCATTAGTTCATTAATTCATTAGTTCATTAATTCATTAGTTCATTCATTCATTAGTTTATTCTTTCATTCATTAGTTCATTCATTCACTAGTTCATTAATTCATTCATTCATTGATTCTTTAGTTCATTCATTAGTTCATTCACTAGTTCATGCATTCATTCACTAGTTCATTCATTCATTACTTCATTCATTACTTCATTCAATCACTAGATCCTTCCTTCCTTCCTTCCTTCCTCCCTCCCTCCCTCCCTCCCCCCTCCCTCCCTCCCTCCTCCCTCCCTCTGTACCATCCAACTTCCTCCTTTTGTTCAACTTTTCCCTCTCCTTGTCGGTGTGAAACTAACTAAACAGATTAGAAGTAAGTGAGACGAGGAAGAGGAGAGTGTTTCTAAAGTAGGAACAGAACATCTGTTAATGTTGTGTCACCTGGTTAAGCTCGGTCGCCATGGTAGCGCGCCTCTCCATGAATCCAGGCGACACAGACGATCCAGGAGCCCCAGACAGGAGCGCCACTTCAATTAGCCTGAGGTGACTCATAGCAGAGCGGGAGAATTAGAGGGGTGAGGGGTCGTGGGAGGGGAGGGGGGGGGAGTGGGGGTGATTGTCTTCATCATCTTCACAGGATCAGAAGGGCCCCCGTGTCATTAGTTCTCATTCACACAGAGACACACGCACGCACGCACGCACGCAGGCACACAGGCAGGCAGACACGGATGCACGCACACACGCGCGAGCGTACCCAGACACAGACACAGACACTCACACGGACGCACACACACAGACACTCACACGCACGCACACACACACACACACACGGACGCTCGCACATGGACGCACGCACACATAGACGCACACACACACACAGAAGATATACATAGTTCCCCCCCCGGTTGTCATGGTGACGCTGATGGCCACTCCATTATCGCCATGGTAATAAAAGGTGAGCCCCTTAAACACGTTTGGGGCCAGTGGTTTTGATTGGCCTGTAATCACCACGGTAACATCGCCGGCAGAGCAGAGAGAAGGGGACCTCTCTGCATACTTATGCTGCTCTTG
>NC_137676.1:70800722-70835722 GCF_963989245.1 Nansenia antarctica
TCAAAGCCCTCTCCTTCACACGACACGCCAACCTGGTCACAGAGAGGTCCACTCCACATGCGAGTCGAGGGGTTAAAGGTCAAAGGTTAAACACTCCTGTCAAGGACTCTGAGTCTCACCCTTGGACTGAGGAGAAGGGTCTGAATGGTAAACGGACGACCGCGCTTATATAACCTACAGCCTTATTCCAGAGCGCTTTACAATGGCCTCTCGTTCACCCACCCACTCACCCACTCACACACACACATTCACATACTACACCAATGGTGGCTGAAAGTACGACACAGAGACCTTATCACAGAGAGGTCCGCTCGAGTGTGTGAGACGACAGGTTAGCGGTTGAAGGTTAAACACTCCGATCAATGACTCAGCCTCTCACCCTGAGGCTGGAGAGGGTCTGGATGACAGGAGAATAACCAGAGAGGAAGGGCAGCTAGATGATGGAGGTCAGTTACACTCCGACAGACTGAAGGGATCGACTCTACTCTGGGAAATGGACTGCACTTCTTCTATAGCGCCTTACAATGGCCTCTCATTCAACCTTTCACACACACACACACACACACACACACACACACACACACACACACACATATTCACACACCAATGGCAGCAAGCTACCATGCAAGCTGCCAGCCCCGCTCATTGGGAGCAAATCTGGGGTTCAGTGTCTTGCCCAAGGACACATCGACACGTGGCCAGCCACCGGGGATCGAACTGACGAACTGCAGACCTTGTGATCATTAGACACCGGCTCTACCTCCTGAGCCACAGCCGCCCAGGGCAACTATTGTTTATATTTGCATGTATTCCCATTTGTTGTGTGTTGACGGTCCAGGAGGAGAACAGGGGGGGTATTCCATCAACGTCGCTAAAGGAAAATCCAGACTTCTTTTTGATAACTCTCGTGAGACTTAGCAAAATAAGCCTGGATTTTCCTTTACCGACGTTGATGGAATACCCCCCAAGGAGGAGAACAGGGTCAGTTACACTGATAATACATATATGGGTCGTCTACGTTTCAAAGACTGGGATCCAGAGGTGAGGGAATCAGCTCTGTTGGCAGGGTTCTGGTTTTGGTGGAAAGAAGCAAATGTAAAAGCAGATTCTCTTTTTCTAATCATGATGTTTTGATCTTCCTCTACAGGCTTGGAGGAGAGAAGGACCTGACCTCGAGAAAGCCAGGTGATGCTGATTGGAGGAGGAGGAGGGAAAGAGATAAAGGCCTGGCCAAGAGAGGGCCAGCTGTTGCTGATTGGAGGCTTATAGCTTTTAACGTTTGGTCTTTGCTGCCCCTGTTTGATTTTGTGTAGGCCTATACTACAAAGTATTAAAGATACATTTATTCTACTTTTGGGAAACCTGGAATATGGAATAAAGCCATTTGGAGTTTGACTTTAATTTCATTTTTGGACATTCCTCATTTCCTTTTCAGCACTATCAATCAGCCCCCACAAGAAAGCACACAAGGTCACTACAGAAGCGTTCCAGTGGTGAGAGACATGTCTTTGTTGCGTATCCTTTGTGTGTTATTGTACGTCAGTGTGTCTTTTAAGTTAACAATCACAGTCCTAGAATAGAATCATTGGATTGACTTGCATCATTTCCTAGAGGACATGAGTCAGATATGTTATACCAAAATATATCTGAATAATAATAATAATAATAATAATAATAATAATAATAATAATAATAATAATAATAATAATAATAATACTAGCGGCTAAACACAGACGCAGTACCTGCAATCTCACACATATCAGGAAGAGCAGCGCTTGAATACAGTTGCAGTAATAACACTTTTATCTATCTTTTTATTCATTGTCTTATTATGTTGTTAAATGTTTATCTATTTATTTTGTATATATTTTTTATGCTATATGTAAAGCACTTTGAATTGCCCCTGTTGTATGAAATGTGCTATACAAATAAACCTGCCTTACTGCTGCTACTACTACTACTATTACTACATAATAATACTCATACTAAAGATTTAGGCCCTACTTTGATTGATTGATTGATTGAAAACTTTATTAGAAGATTTGCAGAAGTAGGTACATGAAAGTACATATTACATACAAGGTCAACTAACAGGATAAAAACCCAAGAAAGCCACTGGCTTATTTCAATTGGGGTCCTTGATTCTCAATTCATCGTTACATGTAAGACAGACAAAAAAACTAGTACTATCTACAAGATAATACAGACAAATAACTATTACTATCTACAAGATAAACATACATCCATCATGGGAAGAATAATACAACAAAACATAAGGTATGTACAGCGGGTAGGACAGGTGGGGACATACACCACAGGTGGGGGCGGGGGACAAAACACAAACTACTGCTGTACCGCTGTACTGCAAAATACTGCTGTACCTAATGCCACTAATTCCACTACCTTTACATTTAGATTGCATTCATTTTCACGAATGGTGATTAGTGCATTACTAATGATTGATGATTATGTATTTACTCAGTTAATAACTTTTGACATAACGTCCCAGGGTTACCAGATGGGGCGGATTACCAAGGTTACCGCCGAATCGGCTACTTTTGATCACACTGGGCCGGGGGAAAAAGCATGTGGGCGGTTGGGCTGGATAAATAGCATTTAGGCACATCAAAATGTCAGATATACAGGAAATAGGCACCTGCCCAATAGTAATTAGCGGTTTTCAGACAATAATAGGTTTTGGGTTGGTGTTTTTTGGCGGATTTAGAGGTTTCTAGACTGTCGTTAGGCTGGAAATTGTCAATCCCATCTGGCAACCCTGACCGTTAATTGGCTCTAGATTGATTGATGCCAGCAGCTGGAAGCAGATAAGAGGTTTGAGTTTCGGACATGAGTCGATTTGTTTGATGCTGGAAATCTTATGTTTTCGTGTATGTATCTTATCTTATGTTTTATTTTATTTTTTAAAATGTTGGACCTGTCACAATTGCGCATTTTACATGTGGAATTCAGTAGAAAGAGACTCTGCTGGTTTGTATTAATGATGGACCTCGACTTTGTTTGCATTGTGTTTCAAGTTAATTAACTGCAGTTCATGAAACAACGCTGTCAGTTTGCATAGTTTTCTTTTGACTGACTTCGGTAAGTGTTAACAATAATTGTTATGAAGGCGTATTTGACAATTCTAAAGTAGCCTAACTACTGTACAAAGTATGTTCAGAGCTTATTTAAAATGGTTCCTCAACATTATTTTATGATAGTGGAAATGTGTTTTTGCCTAAATGTTAAGTATGTTATGTAAGTACACCGGGCTGGTCCTAAAACAGTGACACTCCTGATGAGAGTTTTAATTTATTTAACCAGGAGGACCAACTGCATGGAGATGGTTTTCAGTCCCGCTGACACCAAGCTGTCCCACTGCGAGACAGGGTCAGGTCAGGGCCTGTCCGTTAGTGTGAGGGGGGTCTGACAGCCACACCCCACCCAGCTGCTACAGGTGGGGAGTTTATGACGCTGTATTCTCTGCTGCACTTCAGCCAATGTATTTACTGAGGTACTAACTATTGCAAAGAGATTTTATGTGATTTTTATGTTTTATGGGAATGCAAAATAACAGCATCCGCACACTCAAACACTGTGCAAAAAGTTTATTGCAAGGTTAGTCACTATAGGTGATTTTTTTGTCACAGGTGTTGTGCATTGGCTAAATCAAGTGATGTTGTTTTGAACCCTTAAAACCACTGCATTCACTTGTCTGCTTTATGCCTGAAGAAGGTCTATGACCGAAAGCTCACAATAAACACGTTTTTTTGCACAGTGTTTGAGTGTGCGGATGCTGTTATTTTGCACTCTAATGATACTCTTCAGTTCCAGCACCTCAGCAAAGTCTGATAAAGGATGAGCGGTGGTATTTTCACTTTTTGGATGTTTTATGGGAATGACATGGATTATCAAAAGTTGAATCCAGTAGGCTTTATTCAACTTTGAGAACTCATAAGTCAATTACCTATCATGCCGTGCAAAGGCCTTACTTCATATTTAATCAAATTACTCAAATGTTTTAGTAGAAGAGATGTGTGTGTCACCTTCTTGTGGGATATATACAGAGAGTGCGTTCGTAAATTCGCTCAGAGCGCAGGGGCGCACACTGGGTTCAACATCATAGAGACCAAGTAATTTGATCGGGTAAAGTTCCATCTATTGGAATCCATTCCATGAGTGCTGATCAGATTTCCAGAGTGTCTTTATGAACCCCCCCCCCCCCCCCCCACCAGTATGCCCTCATAGCTCAGTTTGGGGTTTGGACTTAATAGATTTCCTTTTACACTTAAACTATATTGACTTGTGTGAAGAGATGACGGGGATTGGGCAAACAGTCTATGAAAGAGGAACAACACTCCAGGTACTCTGTGTGTGTGTGTGTGTGTGACTGCTCTTCCATAATTACTTCAGTAAATATTAGCATCAGAGATGGCTGTGTGTAGGACACGATCCTTCCTCTTCTGTCTATAACACACTTCCCCCCGGCTCCCCTCCTCTGCCACAGAACATGAATTATGTCCTCTAGATAGAGATGGTAGGAGAAAGCGTCTGGCAGCTATAGTTAACCAACTAACTAGCTAACCAACACTCTACCAGCGGACCCCACCTGCCGTAGCAACAGTATGACACACAGGGTGTGTATATGACACACAGGACGTGTTAGAAGGATTTGATAAAGGATGATTTCCCTCATCCAGTACAATGCTGTCCGCCGGGTGTGTGTTAACTTCTGGTTGGTCAGGGGGGTATTCCATCAATGTCACTAAAGGAAAATCCAGGCTTATTTTTGATAACTCTCGCGAGAAATATCAAAATAAGCCTGTTTTTTGTGTGTGAGACATATCAAAATAAGCCTAGATTTTCCTTAAGCGACGTTGATGGAATACCCCCCAGATGTGTTAGAGGTGTAAGCAGTGGTGGTTGCGTAGGGCCCTATTGCTTAACAACAGTTGTCATTTTTTCATCAACCTCTGTCAATGGTCAAACCCATATAAAATGTAATACATTTTAATATGGAAAGTCATCATTAAATCGTTAAGGCAGAAGTGCGCTATAGAATGTGCTCTATAGAATGTTCTCTCACTTCTTCTTCAGTCGAACCTCCCCGTCAGTAAGGTAGTGGTGAAATATCCACCGTTAAACAACGGTGATCACTAGGGGCGGCTTCTCCATGGAGGATGTCATGGCTACGTTCGTTGAACCCAGTGTGCGCTCCAGCGCTTTCAGAGTGAATTTACGGACGCACCTCACGAGTTTGACAGACGGTGTTCATAGTTCAGTCTTGTATTGATCTCTCTCTGCTAGATGGGGTTGAACTGAGACAGAGGGTCAGGGCTCCATGCCCTCTACCCCCCTGTACAGTATCTCTACTGTATATACAAATATTAAAACGTAATTCTTCCTCCTTCTAGTGTTATGACTGCCTGAGCAGAGATTACGATGACTGAGGGATAGATGATTCACTTACTTAGACAAATGTATTTTGTTGTAAGCCACTTTGGAGAAAGGCGTCTGCTAAAATGCCCAAAATGTCAAAGTAAATAGTACCTAAATGAATAGTAACAAGAGCTGGGAATTGTTCGTAATTATGTTTCTCCAACCACTGAATGCCAGACCTTGTGTGTCTCATTAACTTGATTGATGGTTTTGAATGCGTGTTTACAATCATTTTCTACACTCTTTTCATTTCTTCAGGTCTCAATCCTCAACTCTAAGAAGAGTATGAATGTTGGGGTCTTTCTGAAGCAGTTCAGGAGGTAAGGAGATGGCAGAGAAATGGAGGTCAAGCAGAATTGCTTTTACTACTATCTAATGTACGGGTACACAGAGTACAATGCTTAGGTTCAAGTTCTTTGACATTGCCATTGCAGCAGAATACAAAATCAGCGATAATAGAATAAAGTAAGGTAAAATAAGTAAGGTCATTAATTAAAACATTTATAATAAGGTCAAAGTGATAGTTGAACAGTAGTGCAAAAATGCTGTGCGGGTTACAATGAGATGAAATGCAATATCATACAGTATGCAATAATATAGTTCAGATATGATACAGTACAGGAAGTTCAAGTAGTAGTCAGATGGTGCGAAAGTGCTGAGCAGATTACAATGAGATGATATGCGATATCATAACAATATAGTACAGTACTGTACATCTCTAAACGACTGTGCATGCCTTACTGTACCCATCACTATCATTGTCATGGTCTTATATCACTATTTGCACTTCTGGTTAGATGCTAAACTGCATTTCCGTTGTCAAGAACTCTGCAATGACAATACAGTTGAATCTAATCTAATCACTGCCTATGTAACGATGGTCAAACAGCCAAACTTCTTTCATTTAATTCGTTTATTTGACCTGCAGAGAAGACATATAGAACACAATTCTTCTCTGGTCTGCTTGTGAATCCATTAAGCTGGCGGCCATTTTCTCGGTCCACCGTCTATGTACATTTCACATCAGGACAGTTTGTTCACAGAAAGAACACAAACTTCCCTCAAACATTACAAATAACAATTACAAACAACATGTGGAGCGACATACCTGCAGAGAAGACATATAGAACACAATTCTTCTCTGGTCTGCTTGTGAATCTGCACGTTCAAAACAACATACAATAAATGTTCTGTTTCACATCATCACAATACATCACAATACATGTAAAAACAAACAGCACAGTACTACACCAACATTTTCACCCTACATTACAAGATTCTCCATACAAACAACAAAACACGAGGAGCGTTTTACATGCGCACATACCCATTAAGCTGGCGGCCATTTTCTGACGCACCACCGCAAGTACGGCAACAAGAGAAGGACAAACGAACATGCAGACCTGCAGTACACCCAAACTCCAAAGGGGGGCTCCAACAACAACCAGGGCTGCTCAAAGCACGGCGAAACTCATCTACATTCACCACAGCTAAACATACATTCCCAACTCTGTTACACCCACCTCCCCTGAATTTCGCCAACCTTGAGCAGCAACTATACATTTAAATACTACTTTTTACTTTTTACACTATTACATAGGGCCGCCAAAGGACAGGACAGCCAACTTGAAAAGTATCCTATAAGGATGAAGTGGAAAGAGAGGTAAACTACCTCTCCAACCAACTACTGGCGGTAGGATGCGTTCTACACCCCACAAGACCCTATTTTCACTGTGTATTACTAGCCTTCAAGAGGCCACAACCTCTTATGAAACAATCAGAATAACGAACAAACCTATATGTCATAGGATGTCAGTGTGCACAGTGTATACATGCACTGAACTGAGCTTCGGCTTATCTAACTGTGGGAAGCCTGGAACACTGACCTGCAAACAGCTCGAATGTTTGACTTAGTGTCTTGGATAATGTCTTGTCCTGACATAGTATAAATCAATCTGTCAACTGGTTTGATAAGGCGACCAAACTTGGACTTGACCTGTGTGACTGTACTAGGATGTTCACACTGTGTGACAGAAGCTAAAGTGTCAGTACGCTGTGTGTCACTAGCATCATCTGTCTGATTTGTGTTACCAGAAACATCAGTACAATCATCAGCGCTAACCACAAATCTAGAATCAGAGTTAATGGACTGATCTACCATTTGCTCCTCAGCCATCTGCTCGGGAACCCTCTGAGGGGCAAACGAGACTGAAGACACTACAGTGTTAGTAGCCTCTGTCCGTGAGTGGTCAGGGAATGGTAACTGGGTGACCCACTCCAGGGTTCTTCCCTTGGGATCCTTGGGCTCTGGAACAGTCAAGGGAACATCCCTCTCCCGAACAGCTCTTCCCCCATACTCCATGTCTTCAACCTCCCCTCCCTCACTCCCAGGACAGGAATCCACTCTCTCCGACTCGAACGCGGTTCCTCTACTCACTTCCCCAGGCAAGGAATCCTGTTCCACTTCCGATACGGACATGTCACTTGGCTCATTTGATGTATGAACAGCAGACAGGGATGAAACTGGGTCAGAGATCACACTCGTATCATACACCGGCAGAAAGTTCACCAACAACAATAGATTACGGTGGACTACCTTCTCTCGTCCAGTGACAGTGTCTTGTATCCTATATGTGTGAGTCTCAGAGTTCCTATCCACCACAGTGTATACAGTAGACTCCCAACGATCAGCCACCTTTCTCTTTCCTCTCTCTCTCTTGTTCGCCAACAGCACACGGTCTCCGACGTCAATGGTGGGCCCTTTTACTCGTCTGTTGTAGAGCTCTGTGTGACGGTGCTGTTCTTTTATGACATGTTCCTGGGCTATGACCATAGCTTCTCTCAGATCCTTCGTGAGAGACATCACATACTTGTCGTAGCTGACCACAGCTGGATCATTCAGGACTGTCCGGAAGAGTATATCGACAGGGAGACGAGGAGTACGCCCAAACATCAGATAGAAAGGTGCATAGCCAGTTGACTCATGCGCTGTGCTATTGTACATGAACGTCAGAGTTTGCAAACGCCTCGGCCAGTTGATTTTTGCCTCTGGTTCAAGCGCTCGGATCATGTTACCGAGAGTTCTATTGAAACGTTCCACACTACCGTTACCCATCGGGTGATACGGGGTTGTGTGCGACTTTCTGACACCGGAGACTCTGAGCAGCTCACTCACTAGTTGACTCTCGAAGCTAGCTCCCTGGTCGCTGTGGATACGTTCTGGGAACCCAAAGACGCAGAAGAACTTGTCCCATAGAACTCTCGCCACCTGTTTGGCTGACTGATCTTTGCAGGGGAATGCCTGGGCCATTCTTGTAAAATGGTCAGTAACAACTAACACATCAACTGACTTGTTCCTTGAGTCCTCTGCTGACCAGAAATCAATGCAAACCAGCTGAAGTGGCCTGGTTGATGTGATACTCTGCAAAGGCGCCCTCGCAGCAGGTTCAACAGTCTTACTGACAATACACCGCTGGCAGTTACGGACGTAGTCTCTTACGTCTCTGTCGAGGTTGAGCCAGAAGAACCTCTGTCTGGCCAAGCCAAGACTCCTGAACTGACCTTGATGGCCGGCATGGTCATGAACACCTCTCAGAACTTCAACTTTCTTAGACTCAGGAACCACATACTGGCGGCGTTTTGACTTCACGACTTGATCCCTCGAGACTCTGTAGAGTATCCCATTGCTCACAACAAGTTTCTCCCAGCAGTACACCCAAACTCCAAAGGGGGGCTCCAACAACAACCAGGGCTGCTCAAAGCACGGCGAAACTCATCTACATTCACCACAGCTAAACATACATTCCCAACTCTGTTACACCTACTTCCACTACGAGTGTGCCCATTACTAGCCCAACACACCCATTACCTGAAGTGGCTTTAATGGGAAAACAATCAAAACAAGCTTTCAACACATCAACCCAGGCAGGTGTTTAGCCACGAAGGAGAAAATGCGTTTGTTGCAAAAACATCACACATACCAGTATATGACCTCTTCACCCTTCGGAGGTGAGAAGTGGTGGGGGTGGTGTTGATGTTGTTGCAGTGTGTGACGGCTGCACCAGATCGCCGCACATTGTGGCAGTGGCAAGCACACTTGCAACACACCTTTCCTGTTCATTCAGTTAGTTTGTAACATTTATGTTTCAGTACACATCACCACCACCCCATAACAAACAGACCTTGGTTTTGTTTTACACATGGTCATTCCTTTATTAGCATTATTGATCACATGTTTCTAAATTGAGTGCACACATTTTAGTTAACATGGTTTTATCATTTTGCTGCAATGGATCACCACCTTCTGTCTTTTTCCTCCATAGTCCACATGTGTCTCACCGGGAGTTGTCCGCCACCTCCTTTGGCTAGGCAAAGAGCGAGCGGCCATTTTGGACACTACTAAATACAGAGGGTGGGGGTGGTGGACTGTACCATCTCCCGGGAGACTACAGGGGGAGGGATTAGTTTAATTTAACTGTTTATATTATTTATCTAACATTAGCATTATGTATGCAAGTAATTCAAATGGCATAAATGTATGTTGCATGGGTTGGTTACTTGTGTTAGATTGTTTTGAATATAGTTGTTCATTTGTGTATAACTTAATTGATTGATCCCCTGCTTGATTTAAATGTACCTGGCTAGGTCTATATATACCTTGAGGTCATCAGTGTCAGGAGGCTCGTGTTCTGTTCTTGTTCTGTTCAGTTATCCGTTAATTTGGGCCCGTCCATTATGTTATTTATTTTCCTTTGTAACCCACTGTTGGTTTTTGTTAACCCTGTATTATTTTTGGGTAAATAAAAACCCTTAATTTTCACATTTTCCCTGTGTCCTCGTGCCTATACTTGCTCGGTCCATCACACAGTGTGTTTTCTGAATGACAGCCTTGCGTAGACGCAGTCTATCACGTCTGTCCATATGGACGGCCTGTTGCCATTAACCCACTTAACCCTCGTCATCGTGGCTGCGTTCGTAAGTACGCTCTGGAAATCTGATCAGCACTCATGGAAGGCCTCTTTGTCCAGTCAAATTACTTGGTCACTCTATGACGCTCTTGAACCCAGCAGTGTGCGCTCCGGCGCTCTCAGAGAGAATTTACAAACGCACCCCGTGTCTCTTCTAACCTCTAACCTGCTCAAGGTGAGTCAGCCTTGTCAACTTGTGACTAACAACATATACAGGCACCTCAGTGGTACAGTAGGCTATACAGTTATTGGGTATATTGGCTCCCATCATATTTAATCTGAACGGATGTAAGATTACCGATGACCATATGGTTCAAAGATATTTTGTGCATTGATTATTGTATTTCAGTTTGAGCCAGATATTTACTTATCTACAGTATATCTATCTCCATTATGGTCTTTGCACTCTACAGTATATTGCATGTAGTTATATGGTTCACCAAATGACCACGTGAATAATTTCATCAAAGAGAAAAAGAGAGCATTTATGCACACTTAAAAGGTGAAAGAGTGAGGAAGCTACTCAACCACAGTTATAAAACTAGGACAACTTTTCAATTGTGTGTCTCTCTCTCTCTAGCTAAAAGACAGCTCCTGGATAACAACTTGTGTGTTTCAATTGTACAAACGTGCTCGCAAGGTCGGCAGATCGGCGGTTCGAACCTCCGGCTGGCCACATGTCGAGGTGCCCTAAGGCAAGACACTGAATCCCCCAAAATTGCTCCCAATGAGCGGGCCGGCGCTTTGCATGGTAGCCTGCCACCAATGGTGTGTGAATGAGTGTGTGAATGAGAGGCCATTGTAAAGTGCTTTGGAATAAGGCGCTATATAAGTCAGTCCATTTATCATAGTTTTTTTGTGAGTTTTTTTACTCTAAACTGAACTCAAATACTCAGTGTGAGACTAACAGTATGATTGTGTTGTGCATCTGTTGTCCAGGTGAAGAGTGTTGCTGTTCAGCGGAGACCTGTCCCAGTTATGTGATGAGGCAGACCGCTTCATGGTGCTACTAGTGCCTGGGTGAGGCTGGCTCCATGAGGAGGAGGAGGAGGAGGAGGAGAAGATTGTACTGATTGTAGTGGCAAATTTCAAGAGTTCAGGTACCAATATAGCCTAATAGCCACTGTGGAGGCCGCACGGGGGATTTGTCCTGACGCACGGAAATCAAAAATAAATCCAATGTCCAAAGGAATAGTTGCAAAAATGGTTTAGTTTATTCCAGTCAAGATGTTACAGAAAATGTAGAAAAATAAAATTACCTAGCTTAAAGCTTAACACTAGAACAGCCATGGATGGGGTCATTTGACCCTTTGAGTAAAGAACATTTTATATATTTGCCCTCGATCAAATTTCAGGACCCTCTTTCATGACTTTTCCTACATGTGCGTTCTACCACCCCAGTATCCTTACATTTTCAAAATCACATCAGGATAAGCCAGTATAAAGCTATTTTGCAGTTTTTCTGTGTAGGAGGCAGGCTAATTTACTAGCCGTTCAACTAGTGGTCTTTGTGTGTAAATAGCAGCTTCCCAAATAGCAGCTTCCCATTCCCTATGGTCATTTGACCCCCGAGGCGGCTCTTATAGTAGTTAAGAGTAGGTCATCTTATAATAGGCACGGCGTTGGCTGCTCTAGTGTTAAACAAGCTTAAACAAAAGGCTCTTTCTGTGGTCAAAAGACTGCGCTCCCCCATTACAGCCACACCCCAGATGACCACCTCTGGCCTAAGTAGGTCCTCCAGCCTACAGAGGGCGCCAAAGCTCGCGGGATAATTAGTGCACACTGACATGAATGATACCATGCATAAAAGTAAATGAAAACTCATTTATTCTCATTCAAAAATCATAATTTTGGCTCCTACGATGATGTTGTTGTTGTTGTTGTTGTCTCGTCTCTCGCTATGAAGAGCGTCTGAGGAGTTGTTTCCCCTCATGGATGACTTGAGACACTCCATCACTGTCATGATTAAAGCAGCTAATGGTAACACACACACACACACACACACACACACACACACACACACACACCCACCCACCCACACACACACACACACACACACACACACACACACACACACACACACACACACACACACACACACACACACACACACACAGCCCCCACTCTAATACCACTGTTTGTTTGTTTTTGTTATTTATGGGTTTACGGGTTAGACGGTTACATGTTGGTCATTTAGCATTTTCTGTTGTTTTCTGTCTCACCTCCTCCCTCTCTACCTTTATGGATCTCTCTCTCTCTCTTTCTTTCTCTCTCTCCCTCTCCCTCCAGAGCTGTTGGACTGTGACGACCTCCACTCCGTCACACCCCTGGTGGTGAAGGCAGGGAACTACATGAACACCGTCAGTATCCTCCCGCACCATGTGCTTGTTTCAGTGTCGTCAGAAACACACTGACTTTGTGTGTGTTGTTTAAGTGACAACTGGGGGTAGTGGTGGTCTAGTGGGTGGTTGGGAAGGTTGTGAGTTCAAATCCCGCCTGAAAACACCACCGCTAGTGTGCCCTTGAGTAAGGTCCTCAGTTACTCCAGGGGGGAATGTCCGTGTAATTCGTAATTGTAAATCGCATTGGATTAAAAGCGTCTGCTAAATGGCAAATTCCTAACTGCTCCTCAAATGTAATTGTGTGGATGTGCAGGGTGGGTAGGTAGGAGGTACAAGGTCAGTAGATCTGTCTGTCGTTTAGGGCGGGTACGCGGGTAGTGCCGTCAGCTTCAGGATAACCTCCCTGCTGAATCTGATGGACACCAAGGCCAGCAAGCCTGCTTTGAACCTCATGCACTACGTCACCATGGTGATGGGGGGTGGCTCTGGGATGCACTGATGCACAGCCACTCTCTTAGAAAAAAGATTTAAAAACGTTTTTTTTACCATTTAGCAGACATTTTATCTGCGATTTACAACTACAGATTACAGAAACAGTCTCCCTGGAGTAATTTAGGGCTAAGTGCCTTACTCAAGGGCACACTAGTGGTGGTGTTCCCAGGTGGGATTTGAACTCGTGACCTTCTGATCACCAATCCAACTCACTATTCATTAGGCTACCATTACCCTTTAGATTTTCTGTTTCTACAGGGTTTCCGCGGATCCTTAAAAAGTCTTAAAAAGTCTTAAATTCATGTATATAAAATTAATGCCTTAAAATGTCTTAAATTCATTACAAATGTCTTAAACTGGTCTTAAATACTTTACCCAAACGTCTTAAAATTGTCGGGGCAGGACTATTTAATTTTACTTTTTCTCGCGGCATTTTTCTATTGAGCAAACGTTTAATTTCATTGAGTAGCGCGCAGACTCCTCCCCCTTGCGTTCCTTTGGTTATAGTCAGCTGCAGTGCTTGCTACCTAGCATTAGCCAGTCTGCGAGATGGGGAAGTGCAAGTTCAACGAGAGGTGGCTTGACGACAGAAGATTTTGCGATTGGCTTAAGTCCACCGGCTACCCAGAAGAAGCAAGATGCACTGTGTGTAGGAAAACATTCAAACTCGGCACCATGGGCATTAAGGCGGTTGAGAGCCACCTAAAAAGCGAGAGGCATAAAACGGCTGCTAAAGGCCAACAGCAGACGCCAGGAATCTCCCAGTTCTGCGTGTCTGCCCCGGGCTCAGCGCCCCAGACAACGGCTGCCGCTGCTAGCAGCACTGCTAGCGATCTCAGAGCAACGTTTGGTGGAACACCTACACTGAAATCGGAGATTGTGTGGGTTCTCAATACAGTGGTAAAGCACCAGTCCTACTCCTCCAACGAGGGGATTGGAGATATCTTTCGGATTATGTTTCCCGACTCCCAAATCGCCACTACATTTGCTTGTGGAAAGGACAAGGCGTCATACATAATACGTTTCGGATTAGCTCCTTACGTCAGAAACGAGCTGATCGCGAATGTGAACGAGTCAGTTTTTGTTCTAATGTTTGACGAGAGTTTGAATCATGCCACAAAAAACAAGCAACTCGACGTGCACGTGCGGTATTGGGTCGGCGATCAAGTGGAGTCGCGTTACCTGGGCTCGCAGTTCATGGGACACGCTAAAGCTCAAGATTTACTGCAACACTTCAAGGTAAGTGCATTTTGTCAATGACAAAGTATTAGCTTTACATTAATTTTGGCAGATACTGGCAATGTCATGTAGATTCAGTATAATAGTAGGCGTACCATAGGGAATGATGCGGTGTAGTCTAGTCATTTCCACGTTATAGAGAGCCACAGAGAGGGAGAGGGGACGCGGGAGCGGGCGGGGGGATGGTGGGGAGAGAGAGTATCTAAGGGCGTAGGGAGAGGGAGTAGATGGATGAGTTATAGTTTGTTAACTGAGGATGTGTGCAGACAGAATGTTAAAGTACATTGAACCATTGGCAATCATGCTATTATTATTGTTATTATAATCATCATTATCATCATCATTTATTATTATTGTTATTATTCTCATCATATTCATGTCATTCTCAGGAGTGTGTGGAGAGACTGAACCTGAGGAACATGGTGTCCATCTCCATGGATGGACCCAATGTTAACTGGAAGTTTCTGGAGCTTCTACAGCAAGAGCATGCTGAGCAGTATGGTGGTGCCCAGCTGGTTGTTGTGGGTAGCTGTGGGCTCCATACCCTACACAACGCATTCAAGTGTGGATTCTCCATGTGGCAACTGGAGAAGGTAAGATGATTATAACTATGAGAAGTAATCTTTCATTTGTCCCACAAGGCAAATTGGAATATTACAGCAAGTGGACACTTGACAGGATTTAAAGAGAGCATGAATTTACAGATGTTTCATACTATTAACTCCTAAGTTATTTTTCTAAGGGTTTATGCAATCAAAAGTGTCTGCACACATTATGTGTACAGTTCAGTCATTCTGTCAGTTTAGTTCTGGTATGTGTCTGTGTGTGTGTGGTCTACTGGGGAGCGCTGCTGGTTGAGCAGTCTGATAGGGCAGTGAGGAAGGACCTGCAGTATTGCTCCCTTACACACTTTGTGTCATTCCCCATGAGAGATGATGGCTAATTCAGCATTCTCCTCTCTCCCACCAAGGTGTTGAGAGCAATGCACTTTGTTTTCCACAATACACCAGCGAGGAGGGATGACTTCATTGCCCTCACCAAATCCTCAGTCTTCCCATTACCATTCTGTGGCCATCGGTGGATTGAGAACCTGCCAGTTGTGGAGAGGGCTATAGAGGTAATTAAAATCTTGATTTATATAGCACCTTTCTAAACAAAGTTACAAGGTGCTGCACAATGTATGATAAAATAGACATGCATGATAAAATAATACATACACATGGTGGAATTAAAGGTATGGCCATCACTGGTGAAGTATGTGGATGCAGTGAAGACAAAAAAGTTGCCAAACCCTGGGACAGCGTCATTTGACACCATCGAAGCAGCCCAGGGAGATCCGCTCATCTTGCCCAAGCTACAGTTCTTCATGGCCATCTCAAGGACCTTCACTCCCTTTCTCACAAAGTACCAGACTGACACACCAGTCATGCCATTCCTTGGCAAAGATTTGGCTGACTTGTCCAAGGTAATCAAATTAATAATGAACAATCAACAACAAAAGCAAAACAAGTTGAGTGTGTGTGGGCATGCTGAATGTGTGTGTGAGCAGGGAGAAATGGCAGATGCTACTGGGTGGCTTGATTAATTAAACTCGTCCTTAGTCAATACATAAAATTACTGAAAGATTATGTTTTGGCTAAGTAAAGGTTACTTATCATACTGTTATTGATATATTGCATATGTGATATGATATTATTTTAAATAACTATATAGAAATGCATTTCATGGTTAATGTGGTTATCAAAGGTACTTGCTTTACAATCATCATGCATTTTCTTGTTACCCTTTCAGAGTGTGCTGAGGCGTTTCGTCAAGAGGGAGCATCTCAATGACATCACTCCACTGCAGCTGGTCAGGCTGGATGTCGCTGATCAGAAGAGCTGGGTCAACCCGAAGGAAGCCGACATAGGCCTGGGTGCTGAGGCAGCCCTCAAGGTAATTTAGATGTATTACTTAACTTTATATCAAATGATGGTCCATATACAGGCAGGAGAGAATACTGTGTTAGGCCATTCAGTTGTATTTAAAACACATTACCCATCTGTCAGGACCTCCAGAGAAAGGGGACCGTAGGGGAGCTCACTGCCCTAGAGTTTAGGAAGGACTGCATGACGGGTATGTCAAATATCCTAAAGAAAGTCCAGGACAGGAGCCCCCTGAAGTACCCCATCGTGAGACAGATGGCATGTCTGGACCCCACAGTCATGTACGCCAACCCAGACGGATGCCAGGGAAGAATGAAAAGTCTAGTGCAGAAGTTACTGCAAGACAAGCAGTTGTCTGGAGGTGTCTCTGCTGGTATGAATAGTTAATAGAAAAGCTGGAAATGTTGTCCCTGATTATTAGCCAATGGACAATTGGACATAAGCCTGTCTGCTAATCAGGATTAATCATGTAAATAATATTTCACATATTTCCTTTCATCTGTTTTGTTATAGGTGATGTGATTATCCAACAGTTTGGGAACTTCCTGTCTGTTGAGGCTAAAAACGAGCACTTCCTGTCCTTCCGGCCCATGGAAACCAGGCTTGACGTGTTCCTGCATGGCTACCTCAGCCAACCCTACCCTGAGCTCTGGGGTTTCTGTCAGAAGCTTCTTCTCCTATCCCATGGGCAGGCGACAGTCGAGAGAGGCTTCTCCATTAACAAGGAGGTGGAGACCGTTAACATTCAGGAGGACACTGTCATTGCCCAGAGACTGGTCTGTGACTATGTTGCAGTTTGTGGGGGGGTTGCCAATGTCCCTCTCACCAAGGAGCTGCTAACCTCGGTGGGATCAGCAAGGTCAAAGTACAGAGAACACCTAGACCTGGAGAAGAGGAAGAGGCAAAGCGCTGCACAAGGGCAGAAAAGAAAAGCAGCAGAAGAGCACATCATCGAGCTGAAAAGGAAGAAGCAAACTCTTCTAGTGGTATCTGATTCTCTGGAGAAGGATGCAGACAAGTTTGCTGAGCAAGCTGAGGGGAAGTCCGGCACCTTGATGGCTCAGCTCATCACAAAGTCTAACGTCCTCAGGAAGAGATACAAAGAAAAAATGTGTGATTTGAAAAAAATAGAGGCAGAACTGGAGAGTAAGGCCACAGAATTGAGGCTCATGCCGTGAGTGTGTTAAGTAGATGGGGTTTTTTTGTTAGATGTTTCCGACCAACTAATTGCACTTTTAATTTAATTAAGTTATTGAACCAGAGCTTTTATGTTCAATAAACAAAACAAGTAAACTTGAATGAGTCTCATTGATTGACATGCTATGCTTGTATTGTAGTACAGTGGAATCCCCTAACCATCGCATATATATATTTTTTCGGTCTTAAATTCCATTTAAAGTGGCATTAAAAAGGTCTTAAAAAGTCTTAAATTGAACTTGCTGAAACCTGCAGAAACCCTGTTCTAGCCAGTCTTATGCAGTCTTAAGCTTTTCACCAATGATATTACACTTTTCCCCCCTTCCCCTCCGCTCCCCTCACTTCACTTCACTGTTTTCATCTACAGCAAGCACAAGAGATTGACTTTGCCTTGTTGAAGTTTCCCAGCTGACTTGAATGCGTTGTAATGGCTGCATGGTGGGTGGGTGCATGCTTCATCGTAAACCAGCCAAGTAAAAAAGAGTTCACCAAGTGTGTTTATATACATATAATGTGTATGCATTTACATGTCCTTTACATGTCTCTCAGCTTTAAATGTGTCGGTTGTTTTTTTAATTGATTTTCCACAATAGTTTATGGTGTGAATTAAATGAAATGCATGCAAATGTTGTTGTGTATGTAGGTGGAGACTGACCTCCAGAGAGAAGGACAAAAGGGGAAGGAAACCAAGATGGATGCTATCAGGCATTCTGACCTGCAACAAGATGGATGGCACCAGGCACTCTGACCTGCAACAAGATGGATGCCATCAGGCACTCTGACCGGCAACAAGATGGATGCCATCAGGCACTCTGACCTGCAACAAGATGGATGCCATCAGGCATTCTGACCTGCAACAAGATGGATGGCACCAGGCACTCTGACCTGCAGCAACAGATGGGGATATTTCTCATGGTGAGATGCCCCATTCTGTGTTATCATTTGCGACAGCTGCTGGTGAAAGTGGTAACAAGTCAGCAGCCGATTTAATGTTCATGACTTAGATCTTTTTGAAAAGTGTAAATACATTTCAGCTTTGTTGAAAATCAATGACACACTCGCTAGTCAACTAACACAGCTTGTTTTGTGAGCCTGCTATCAATGTAATTGCTCCAGGGTTGCCGTCTATGGCCGACCCCTTGCTTAGAGCATAAAATACAGAATTCCAACAATTGACTGACAATTGATTGCATGGCAATAACAATGTTGTTCTCTCTCTCTGAGGGCTGAAACCAAGCCATCCTTTTATTATTTTGTTGTATTTCATTCAACATTCTTCCAGGATGAGTTTTTGTAAACACGCTCCATCACAATCACATTTTGTCAATAGAAATGTGACGGGGTCTGATGAAAAAGTCCCCAAGTAGGGCAAGGTCATTTCTGTTTTTCAGATTATGAAAGGGCAGATTGTCAGCTTTCAAATAATGTGTCATACTTTTAACATTGAAATCTGAAACAAGTTGAAGAAGTTATGCGTATTTGAATGTTGATACCGCCCAAATCAACAAACAGAGAAATTCAGCCTCAACATTGCTAGCATTGCTGCTAGGCTAGCCTAGAAGGCATACACACAGCTTAGTAAATAACAAATGTAACTCACACTTACCTTCTGCTTTGTTTTTGGTATGTCGACAGGCCACAGTCCCGTGAACAGTATGTTGATCGACAAAACCTGTGGATCAGAATCAGAATCAGAATCAGAAGACTTTTATTGCCATGACATGTAAACATGTTAGGAATTTGGTTTGGTACCATGGAGCACGGTTTACAGAAGGACAGGTGCAAGACAGGACAAGACAGTGCAACCAACATCAAAGTGCAAGAGTCATAATTAGTATAAATATAAAGTGCAGAGATTCAAGTGTTCAAGTGTTCAAGTGTTCATATCCAGACAGTGCAAAGCTCTCTGGGTGGGGGTGGAGGGAGGGTAGATAGATAGGGGTCAGGTCAGGGGGGGGGGGGGGGGGGGCCAGCGGCATTTAGGAGCCGGATGGCTGTGGGGAAAAAGCTGTTGGTGTGTCGGACCTTCACAGTATTTATGGACCGCACCCTCCTGCCTGAGGGGAGCGGGGCGAAGAGACCGTGTCCTGGGTGTGCGGGGTCAGCCATGATCTTCCTGGCCCTCCCCAAAGCCCTACTTTTAAACAGGGCCTCAAGGGGGGGCAAAGGGCAGCCAATCACCCTCTCCGCCGAGCGTATCACCCGCTGCAGCTTGGCCTTGTCCTTGGCCGCTGCAGCGGGGAACCAGATGATGATGGCGGAGGTGACGATGGACTCAATGATGGCCGTGTAGAAGTTCACCAGCGTGGTCTTAGGAAGGTGGAATTTCCTGAGCTGCCTCAGGAAAAACAGTCTCTTCTGGGCCTTTTTTGTGAGGGCGTTGATGTGGGGCCCCCACTTCAAGTCCCGAGAGACTGTCACCCCAAGGAAGCGGCATGACTCCACTGTGGTGACTGGAGTGCCTCCCAGTATGATTGGAGAGGGAGGGGGTGGGTTCCTCCTGAAGTCCACTATCAGCTCCACTGTCTTAAGAGCATTTAGCTCCAGGTTGTTCCGGGTGCACCAGGAGACCACCAAGTCAATCTCGCTCCTGTAAGCAGATTCATCCCCCTTGGAGATGAGCCCTACCAGGGTGGTATCGTCCGCGAACTTGAGGAGCTTGACCGACTGGTGGCTGGAGGTACAGCAGTTGGTGTAGAGGGAAAACAGGAGGGGAGACAGGACGCAGCCCTGCGGGGAACCGGTGCTGATGGTCCTCAGCTCAGAGATGGACTTCCCGAGCTTCACCCGCTGGGTCCTGTTGGACAGAAAGTTCGTGATCCACCTGCAGGTGTAGTCAGGCACCTGCAGTGCAGAGAGCCCACACTCCAGTATGGGTGGCAAGATGGTGTTGAATGCCGAACTGAAGTCAACGAACAGGATTCTGGCGTAGGTCCCGGCCGTGTCCAGATGTTTTAGGACATGGTGTAGGGCCATGTTGACTGCGTCCTCTACGGACCTGTTGGCTCTATACGCGAACTGCATGGGGTCTAGGAGAGGGTCTGTGATGGACTTTAGGTGGGCAAGGACGAGGCGTTCAAAGACCTTCATGACTACAGAGGTCAGGGCAACGGGTCTGTAGTCATTCAGGCCTGTGATCCTCGACTTTTTGGGGACAGGGATAATGGTGGAGGTCTTGAAGCAGGCTGGTACCTGACAGCACTCCAGGGAGGAGTTGAAGATGTTGCTGAACACAGGGGACAGCTGGTCAGCGCAGAACTTCAACATGGAGGGTGAGACAGCATCCGGACCGGCCGCCTTCCGGGGGTTCTGTCTCTTGAACAGGCGGTTCACCTCTCTCTCTGAGACAGAGAGGTGTGAGCGGGCAGAGGGGGTGGGGCTCAGGGGAGAGAAGGGAGGAGGAGGGGAGGTTGGGGAGAGGGGGGGGGGAGGGGGGGCAGTAGTAGAGGGGGCAGACTGTGGGCGGGCAGAGGGGGTGGGGCTCAGGGGAGAGAAGGGAGGAGGGGGGGGAGGTTGGGGAGAGGGGGGGAGGGGAGGGGGGGCAGTAGTAGAGGGGGCAGACTGTGGATCGAATCTGCAGTAAAACTTGTTCAGTTCATTTGCAAGGAGAGTGCTTTCTATGGTCAGAGGGGGTTTTGGTTTATAGTTTGTAATTTGTTTTAGACCCTTCCAGACAGAGGCAGCGTTGCCATCTGAGAATTGTTGTTGCAGTTTCTCAGAGTAGCGATGTTTTGCTTGCTTAACAGCTGCCTCGAACTTGTACCTGGCGTCTCTAAAATGATAAAGTCATTGACAACAGCGTCCATCTTGTAAACAAACAGACACTCACAAACATGGCTGTTTATAGGGGTGTGGGTTGGGTAAAAGGGCATACACCCCCACACAAATACAAATACTACCCCCCACCCAAGTTTGCTAATAAAGTGTAGGTATTTAGCTAACGTAAAACTGTTGGTTATGATATTGCGTGGGCTCTTCATCACTTCAATTTTCGTACTATGCAAAAAACCCAAACTGTTTTTCACAACAAGACTTGTGTGACACAAATATGGATGATGTTTTCACCAAGCCGTGACACAAATATGGATGTTGTTTTGGAATATTGAGAGGGAACATTCTCCTGGCAGCCTGTTGTCACTGTCCCCTCTTCAACTTAGAACTATCTCCTACTGTCTCTCATCTGTTGTTGCTGTTGTTCCCAGTCTGGATGGCTGGCTGGCTGACTGCAACTGGAAACAGAGAGACAGTCTTTGTCTGCAGGGTGCATATCAATAGTCTGAAGTTGGTGCCTCTCTCCCTCATGTCTCCTTTCCCTCCTCCTACATTCTAAGCGAAAAAGAAATGGGCACAGGAAAGTAATTACCTGCTGGACATCTGCGGTACTGCTTTCGCTGTCTTGTCTTTAGGTCGTGTTCAGCGTTTGCCCGATGCTGATTGGTGAAAAGGAGATTAGGATAGGAAGCTGCTTCACACTAATGAGATGTCGCCTTTGTCTGAGTGTGGCCTTGCAGCATGGGGGGGGGGGGGGGGGGTAGAGGGAGAATTTAGCCTCCGTTGTCAGGGTAACAGTTTGTTTACAGTGTGAGCTCATTTGGCCGGTGTCACAGAGAAATAATACCCTCTGGAACAAACTGCCCCACACAGACTATCCTTTCATGCAAGACTGTTCCCTCCTTTCTTCCATCCCTCCATCATCTGCTTCAATGGAGCTACAGACTGTCCTCTCCTCCTTTTCAGACGATGAAAGGAAGGAAAGAAGGAGGGAGGGGGGGGTATAGAAGAGAGGAAGAAGTGAGGGACATCAGAGCAGAACTAGCTGAACCCGATGTAGCTGTATAATTAATCGAATTGATCTGTATTGCCCATTGTCCCATGTAATTTATTTGCAATGAAATATGCAGTGTTATGTAGTGATGAAAATCATGTGTTATTGTGGCTGCTAAATTAATAGCATAAACCACGACGTTCATTGAATCAGGCCTTGGACTAAAAGTAAAAAAGAAGAAAAATATATGTACAATACTTTTTTCCTGTCTCATTCCACTTAATTACACAACTTTATTTACATATGGACTTTAATGTTTAGATTTTTGGTCTGGATTGTTTGAGTTAATACCAAAGTCTGGTGCAAATTTCACTTGAATAGGCTCATTGGAAATACGGTACATTTACTGGACAAAATGTTGATGTGTTCAATACCCCCACTGTATAGTGTGTGTGTGTGTGTGTGTGTGTGTGTGTGTGTGTGTGAGAGAGAGAGAGAATCACTTTCTATGCAAGATAGAAGTCCCTGCATTGCTGGGTCGGTACTTGGAAGAGTTGTCAGAGGCAGATGACGTGTGGGTTGTAAAAGCACAACAGCACAAACAACCCATTGAGATTCTTTAGTTGAATAGAAGCTATATCTTATGTGAGTCAGCTCCTGAGGTGTGTGTGTGTGTGTGTGTGTGTAGCAAGAGAAACGTAGACAGGGAGTAAAAACTGAGAGGCGCAGTAGTATTGCGGAGCGAAGGAACATTCTACTAGAGAGAGATGGAGGAGAAGAGGTTAATAAAGAGAGAGATTAATTCATTAATGATGGGGGGATGAACATGCAGATGAACCAGAATTAAAGACAAGTGGGCTGAAAACAAGGTGAAACATGTCTGTTATCGGGGGCTGTGGCTCAGGAGGTAGAGCCGGTGTCTAATGATCGCAAGGTCGGTGGTTCGATCCCCGGCGCCTCCTGTCCACGAATCGAGGTGTCCTTGGGCAAGACACTGAAACACCCCAAATTGCTCCCAATGAGCGGGCCGACACCTTGCATGGTAGCTTGCCGCCGTTGGTGTGTGAATGTGTGTGTGAATGTATGGGTGAATGAGAGGCCATTGTAAAGTGCTATGTAAGTGCAGTCCATTTATATCTGCATTTTACAATGGCTTGCGTCTGGTTTGAACCCTGAATTTCTCTGGATCTGGAGATGGCAGTGTGACTTCAAAGATAATGGATGCATGTTGAGTTACTAAATGAACATAATATGGATGTTCTGACAGTTCATTTTGAGTTACCATCAATACTGTAATTCTCAGGTCCACGCTTGCTTCAGCCACTAAATGTGGCTAGTGTTTTACTGTAATTGTAAACTATAGAGGAGGTTTTAGCTTTGTAACACTCGTAAAAGATGTTTCATGCTCTAAGGGCTTGTTTCAGAGCCAACGGGTCTGAAATTCAATATCACAGTCTTCCAAACCAAACTGGTTATTTAAGTGTTTATCGTGAGCTGAGCTGTTTGCACCATGATACGGTTAGCAGTATTGACGTGTTGTGTTTGAGAATGTTACATTGGGAATCGGGGATGCCAAATCAGGAATGCTATGAGGCAAATACTTCTGTGCAGCAGATCTGAACTCCCTTGATTTATTTATTGTATGTATTTATTTTTAAGGAGTCTCCTTTCATAATGTTATTCTTTAAATGAATGCTGGTCTCATGCATGCGCTGTGCTGGGGGGTATTCCATCAACGTCGCTAAGGGAAAATCCAGGCTTATTCTGATAAGTCTTGCGAGAGTTATACAAGTTATAGAGTTATCCACTCCCTCCCGTTGCCTCAGGTTTGACGACCAAACCACCCTCAAGACCACCAGGACCAAGCTCCGGAACCTGGGGTGATGGGGCCTTTTCAGCCGCAGCCCCGTCCCTCTGGAACGCCCTCCCCAACCGCATCAGACAGGCCAACACCCTCCCAACATTTAAACTGGCCCTCAAAACCCACCTCTTCAAGCTCCCCTTCACCAGTTAACCCTCTCCCCCTCCCCTTCCCATGTGTCCCCATCACTACCTTAATTAGGCCCCTATACTTTCTTTTAGTTATTTTCTGTTTCTTTTTATTATTACTACTCAATCTTTTCAGTTTGTAAAGCGTCTTTGAGTGTCTAGAAAAGCGCTATATAAGTCTAATGTATAATTATTATTATGACAAATAAGCCTGGACTTTCCTTTAGCGAACCACCCCTGGTGCTGTGAGGAGTACTGCTCAGACACTAAGGCCGCATTTACACTGCCACGTAGAAGTGACACACTTCAGATTTCAAAAATATCACATTGAATCTGATATTCTCAGGTCCGATTCAGCCAGGCCGCAATCATAATGTGGAACAAAATCTGATACGAATCGGATGTCTGTCATTTCGACTGTGATCTAAGCGGACAGGTCGGGTATCCCTTGTAATTTTGCGACGATCTTCGCATTTTTATGACGTTTGACGTTAGGTTCGCTCACAACAGCTTCAATAAGGGCTCTCCTCTTTCTTGTCCGTCTTAAAAATGTGCGCAATGTTTTGCGGAACTCTAAACATACTTCGGAAAGCAATTCAAAGGATTCAAATTTCTGTCTCGTTTGCGTCAATTGTGCTGGCTGTCTACTTACTTTTGTTTTCCGCCTACCAAACCCTCATGTATGCAAGCGGGTTGTTTCAAGTGTTAAGCAAGTGTAAGCACAGGTATCGGATAAGGGACATTTTTAAAAAGTAGATGTAAATCGGATATAGACAAAAAAATGGGAACTAGGCATTACGACCTGCAGGGTATATGCGGCCTAAATGGTTTCCTTAAAGAAGGGGACTCATAACTCATTATTCACAACAACTGCATGTCAGGATTACTGTCGGGTCGGGGGGGGGGGGCGGCTTACTTCTGAGTGTTCTGGCAGAGACGCGTGTTCACAGAGCAAACGCAACTGTCTGGCAGCAGCACTCAGAGTAGAGTAGCATGTATGCTGGAGGAACCACACACACACAGGCATACACACACACAGACACACACACACACTCGCATGCACAGGCACACATTCACAAGCATACGCACGCATGCAAGGGCGCGCACACACTCACACACACGCACGTACACACATGCTCGCGTGCACATACACATACTCACGCATGCATGCACGCACGCACACACACACACACACGTAGACACACACGCTCGTACACGCATGCATGCACGCACACACACACACACACACACACAGTGACGTAGCTACAGGGGCAGATGTAAAATGGATGACATCTGGCTGCCTTGTATTCTCCATGTCCATTTCTGTCCTATTATCATGAGAGATCACTAGACCTCAACACACAGATGGGGGGGGGGGGGGGGGGTGATGAAATCATGCATTATCTCTAACACTGTCTGTCTGTCTGCCTTTTTTTCTGTCAGGCTGTCTGTTTGTCTGTCTGTCTGTCTGTTTTAGTGTCAGTCTGTCAGAAACAGTAAACGAAAATATGTGTTCCTAATATATGTGAATGACATGTCATCAGCATGTGATTGCAATTTGTTCCTGTTCGCGGATGACTCGGCTCTGCTGGTCTCTGACAGGGACATATTGCAGGTGGAAAAAGCGCTAAGCACTGAACTGAGTAGAATCTGCATCTGGCTAGCTGACAATAAACTATCAATACACCTAGGTAAAACTGAAACCATCCTATACGGATCCCCATCTAAACTCAGAAAGGCTGAACATTTTAAAATAAAAGTGGGTAACATTAATATCACAAGAAAAGAGGATATTACATACCTGGGCTCCATCTTAGAGGCAAATCTTTCCGGAGATAAAATGGCAGCAAAAGTAATCAAAAAAGTGAACCATAGAACTAGATTCTTGTACAGGATATCCTCACTTGTCAGTAAAAACACACTGAGGACCCTATCAGGAGCTCTCATTCAATGTCACTTCGACTATGCCGTAACATCATGGTACTATAGAACCACAAAGGCCCATAAAACAAGACTCCAGACAGCCCAAAATAAACTGGTTAGGCTTCTGCTAGGCCTCAACCCTAGGACACATCTAACCGCTGCTAATTTTTTGAGCCTTGATTGGCTACGAGTAGTTGACAGAGTGCAGCAGCTTGCACTGGGCCTGGTCTTCAAGATACGCTACACCACAAAGACACCCAAGTACCTGTCAACATACTTCCAAAAAGTGAACAGCGTCCACACATACAACACCAGAGGAAGCTCCACGAACCACGTTCAACCGCGTTGCACCACAAACAAGGGGTTAAACTCGTTTGCAAACTATGCAGTAAAAATGTGGAACGCCCTTCCTATAATCTTAAAGGAGTGCAAAACACTGCCCACCTTCAAAACCACTCTCAAAAAACATTTACAGGAGGCTGCAATCCGTAACTGGACCCTCTAAATCAAAAATCAGATTAAAAGACCCGAACTACCCACTGTACATACTTTGTGTTTTGTCCCCCGCCCCCACCTGTGGTGTATGTCCCCACCTGTCCTACCCGCTGTACATACCTGATGTTTTGTTGTATTGTTCTTCCCATGATGGATGTATTTTTATCTTGTAGATAGTAATAGTTATTTGTCTGTATTATCTTGTAGATAGTACTAGTTTTTGTTTTCTTTGTCTGTCTTACATGTAACGATGAATTGAGAATCAAGGACCCCAATTGAAATAAGCCAGTGGCTTTCTTGGGTTTTTATCCTGTTAGTTGACCTTGTATGTAATATGTACTGTCATGTACCTACTTCTGCAAATCTTCTAATAAAGTTTTCAATCAATCAATCAAAAAAAGAGAAGGGAGGAGGGGGAAGGTGATGTCATGCATTCTCTCTCTCTAACTGTCTGTCTGTCGATCTGTCTGTCTCTCTCTGTCTGTCTGTCGATCTGTCGCTGTATGTCTGTTATCTAACTTTTGTTATTGTCTGTCTTCTCTCTCCTGCTCTCTTGGGGATCGAAGTTCTGAGTTGCTTGAGTTGTTTGAAAGCTCTGCTGTGTGTGTGTGTGTGTGTGTGTGTGTATTTGCATGTGTGGGAGGTGACTAATTGAAGAGCAGGTGTATCAGGAACACAACAACAAATGAGTCAACTTTCATCACGCTGTGTGCTTGCGTATCTGTGTCTGTGCTTAAAGAAGGTATGATTTTTACAGAAACCTAAATTATAACTAAGACAAGCAGACAGATGGATGGATGGATAGACAGACAGAGACACACAGACAGACAGATAGATCGTTGCAGTCTAAAGGTCCTGTGATAACAGTAATCGTGCCATTACTTAATTTGGGGTTTGTTTTCTCCAGCCTCTCTTTTTTTTTTTGCTGCGTGTTTGAGAACTAACCAATGAGAACTAACCAATGAGAACTAACCAATGCCTGTTGCGCTTGTTGTTCATGAAGCGGATGTTCCAGTCGTGTCGTGACATCATATCCGGATGAATGTCTGTCAATTCCAGTAAAACACAGATTCCAAATGCGGCACACGAAACACAGACGTCGGAGGGGAATTTCTAAATGATGGACGTTAACTATAACACTACTTTACATTGTTAGCAGGCTCACAAAACAAGCTGTGTTAGTTGACTAGCGATGTGTCATTGATTTTCAACAATGTGGAAATGTATTCACATTTTCTGAAAGAAAACCCGGTCGTTACATCAGATCCCAAAGCATTAGAACGTGTCACATATCAGTAAGGCATTAAATTACATTTAAAAAGAACATGACCGAAAAGGTGTAGGCTGAAGCAAACAGCTTATACTGCCGACCTTTTTACATATTGGGCCTGTATTTTAAAACAAAAGAACAGACTGGGACAGGGGGGGGTATTCCATCAATGTCGCTAAAGTAAAATCTAGGCTTATTTAGAATTTTTAAGTATTGTGACATTGGTGGAATACCCCCCTGGCCGTGGGAGACATATTTTCAGTTTACTGTCCAGAGATGTGTGTCATCCTTCTGGATGCTGGGCTTCCCAATCTGTGTGCAACATATCTTACTCCATTGTACTCGTATATGTTACTGCAGCAGCTCTATGACTCTTCCTCACTCGTTTTAGTCAAACCCTCTGTGAGAGATAAACAACGGCAATGTCTTGGTACTGTTTTCTAACGTGTGTAACTCATTCTCATATTTTTATCTCTGGCGATGTTCACCCAAACCCAGGGCCTGCTATCGATAATCCCACCACTAATCTGTTTAATGATTTTTGTAAATGTAGTTCGTTACCTAAACTTGATTTTCTAAAATCCTGGGTACATACTGCTTATCCTGATGTTCTGGCTATCTCTGAATCTTGGCTCAAGAAAAGTGTTAGGATTCTTGAAATCCTAACGGGCCAAACTCACACGTGTCACCAACACTGCTGCCAGGATAATTGGACTCCCCACACCCAACCTCACAGCACTAAACAACAGGGCCATCTCACGCATCGCAACCACAATAGAACAGGACATCACCCACCCACTCAATCTGTACCTCGCCCCACTGCCATCCGGGTGTAGGTACAGAACGCTAAGGTGCTAAAGGGCTCCCTTTGGCAAAAGCCTGGTCCCCGCAGCCATTGTTGCCTTAAAAAATAGACCGCGCTGAGTGTGTGTACTTGTGTATCTGTCATGTGTAGTACTCTCTGTTTGTTGTCTGTGTTATACAGTGTTGTATGTATGTATATGTATACTGTACAGTGGTGTGAAAATGAATTTCCCCCTGGGGACAATAAATCTAATCTAATACCGGGTTATGTATTTCACCAGGATAGAGCCACTAAGGGAGGTGGCGTGGCGATCTTTGTAAAGGACCACTTGTGTGTTCTATAATAATAATAATAATAATAACTTTTATTTGTATAGCACTTTTCCTGCAAACGTTGCAGCTCAAAGTGCTTTAGAGCGCTGTCTAAGTCAGTCCCCAAGCAATTTGAACTGTTAGTGTTAAAGCTTAATCTAAACAAATCTTTCTCTCTTTGTTGCTGTCTGCTATAGACCACCCTCGTCCCCAGCCTGGACACTAATAGCCCTTATAGAACTTCTGGCTTCTCCTGAGTTTGTCCTTTTGGGTGATTTTAAACTGGGATATGGCTAACCCCCCATACACAGTTACGCAACAATTTTATGCTTGAAACCTCTTTCAAATTACTCTCTCTGGGCATCCCCTTGTGGCAGTACAGACTGTCCAGCTACCTTTCCCTCAGTACCATCGCACTACCTTATTTTCTGTCTTATTCTGCACTTTTAACCTGTGCACTTTATTTTCTACTGCACCAATGTATGTCCCTATGGTCACATACTCATTGCTTTGTCCTATTGTATTCTGTTTTTTAAAAAAATCTATTGTACGATTTTATGTCATGAGGACTGCAGATGCAAATTAGCTCACAACTAAATCCGGCATATTTACTGTCACCATACTCTGTATAAGTGACTGTTCATTATGTGTGCACTGTCCTGACTAAATAAAAAGATATATCTAGCTATCTGTATCTGCGCCTACTAGACACAATCTGAAATCTCCCTCATCTGCCACACTGATTGACATCATCCTTACTAACACTCCATCTAACTACCAATCTGGAGTCTTCAGTCAAGATCTGAGTGATCACTGTGCCATAGCATGCATTCGCTCTGGCTTCTCGGTTAAACGCCCACCAGTGATTGTGACCAAACGTTCTCTGAAGAAGTTTGATATACAGGCCTTTCTACATGACATTGCTGGTGTGAATCGGGACAGAATTAACTTTATCCCCTTCATTGATGATGCCTGCTCTTATTTCAAGAATACATTTAGCCTCATCTCATGATAAACATGCCCCGCTACAGCCCCTGGTTTTCTCATGACTTGGCTGACCTTATCCATAAAAAAAATGCCTTTTGGCGGAAAGCCAGTTCTTCTCAGTCTCCTGTCGACTGACTGGCCTTTAGGCAACGCAGAAATAAAACCAGGCAGGCGATTAAAAAATCAAAAATCTCTTAAGGAGAAATTCGCAACTTGTGGCTCTGATGCAAAGAAGTTCTGGAAATCAGTCCATGGAAAATAAGCTTACTTCTCATCTACCTGTCTCTGGTATTTGGTGACATTGTTGTCACTGATGAGCCTTGCATGGCCTCGCTCTTCAATCACCACTTTGTGAACTCAACCCATATTCTTTCTGCTCCGGCCCCCAATATTGCCTCACCACCACTCCTTCCCCACCTAGTGTCTCCAGCTTCTCCTTTCAACCAGTGTTGGTCTCAGAAGTTCTAGATGAACTCACTAAGCTGGATCCAAACAAGTCTGCTGGCTATGACGGGCTTGATCCTATGTTTCTAAAAGCAGCCGCTCATATTATTGCTGCCCCCATCACAAGCTTGTTGTTTAACCTGTCTCTTCCACTGTCTGTCTTCCTCCTTGACTGGAAATCTGCCATGATCTTCCCCCTCTTCAAAGGTGGCTCCAGCTCTGACCCCAACTGCTACAGACCCATTTCCGTCTTGCCTTGCCTGGCCAAAGTCCTGGAGAGACTGGTTCTGATTCTATGCTGGACTACGGTGACACAATCTATAAAATGGCATCAAAGTGTGCCCTTAGGAAACTTGACACTCCACCACTCAGCCATTCGCTTTGCCACTGCTACTCACCACTGGTGCACCCTTCACTACTCACCACTGGTGCACCCTTCACTACTCACCACTGGTGCACCCTTCACTACTCACCACTGGTGCACCCTTCACTACTCACCACTGGTGCACCCTTCACTACTCACCACTGGTGCACCCTTCACTACTCACCACTGGTGCACCCTTCACTACTCACCACTGGTGCACCCTTCACTACTCACCACTGGTGCACCCTTCACTACTCACCACTGGTGCACCCTTCACTGCTCACCACTGGTGCACCCTTCACTGCTCACCACTGGTGCACCCTTCACTGCTCACCACTGGTGCACCCTTCACTACTCACCACTGCGATCTCTGCATACTGGTGGACTGGCCCTCCGTCCATACGAGGCGGCTTCTTCACTGGCTTCAATTAATCTATAAAACAATCCTGGGAAAAACACCTCTCTACCTCTCATCTCTCCTGCACTTTTCTCACAACAGTTACCACTCAAGGTCCAGGGATCTCATCAGGCTCACCATCCCGCAACTCCTTCAGTTTTGCTGCAGCAAACGATTGGACCACTTTGCAGAACTCAAACTCACAGCACCCACATCACTCTAAAAAAATAAACTTCAGCAGATCATAGTTGACTGGTGGCAACTATAGTCCCATCGACAATCTCTGTAATTACATTGAACAACTTAACGCCTGGATGGCACAAAACCTTCTCCAACAAGGACAAAACAGAGATACTTGTATTCGGTGCACCTGACAAAAGATCAAAAGTCAGTGCAAAACTTGATTCTCTCTCTTCAAACTAAAAAGCTGGTGTAAAAATTTTTGAACACTTTACACCAATCCTGAGAGCCCTACACCAGTCTCTCAGAGAATAGAATTCAAAGTACTCCTAATTGCATCAAATCACGCCCCATAACAAATCAAACCGGCCCAAACCCTTTAAATATTTTAATCTAAGCTAAAAACCTTAATGTTTTGCAGCCGTTATGATTTAAACACTTCTATCAATGTCTTTTATCGATTAACTATTGTCTTATTAAACGTTTTATCTATTTACTTCTTATATTTGCTTTTATTCATTGTCATTTTTCTTTTCTTACTGTATTTTTGCATGCTTGTTGTATTTTTTAATAATGTATGTAAAGCACTTTGCCCCTGTCGTATGAAATGTGCTATACAAATAAACTTGCCTTGCCCTGACCCTAAACTGGCTTTTAACAACATCAGCTTGTCAAGAAGTACTTGACGGACCGAGGGAGGGGGAGGGGGAGGGAGGGGAGGGGAGGGAGCGGGAAATCTGACGACACAGCTGGCTGAAGAAGCATGCAGTTAGTTGGCGTTTTCATTAGCTGTTGACGAAAGCACTGACATTCTAATAGTTGTGCTTGCATTTTGTTTTGTGTTTGTTATGTGTGCAGGGATTGCTCCATGGATAAGGATGGTGTGTGATAGTGTCTCAGGGTGGGGAGAGATGTACTTGGTGTGTACAGGGCCAGGCAGAATCACTCTCACATCCCACTTTGTCCGCTGAGTAACCTCAACCACAACCTGACCAGTAAAGTCATGAACTGAAACAACCCTTATTTTGAGTATTATGTATACTACTTTGTATAATGTATTCTGTGCGTGTGTGTTTTCATGCAGCCACATGCTTATATGCCACAGACTATACATTAGATCAGAGCACATTGTTGTACCATAGTTCTGCCCCTCTCAACTGCGACCACAAGCTTAAACAAAATGTATGTTTGTGTGATGGTAAAAAAAAGAAAAAAAGAAACTCTGTTATCCACTTGAAAATGATGGTCTTTGGTGGATGAGTGATAATGAGGGTTTCTTAATCTCATAAATTCATGGGACTTATGTTATAATGCAGAGAGATGGGAGTGTGTGTGCGCTCACATACAGTATTGTTGTGTCTACGAACGTGCATATATATCAACGCACATACATTAGTTTTGGTTACCAAACTCATTTTAAAATAAATTGTACAATAGTTGTACAGTTGAATGTCTGCTTGCTGTTATTTTTCCTAGACTTCTGCTTTCAGAGCTAGTTATTAATTAAGATATGAATAAAACCAATAATAATCAAATGCAGAGGCAATTATGTAATATGGTAAAGAGTAGATACATTTAGTAACTTACAGTTACAATCAGCAACCATAATGCTGATGTGGCCTGGGATGAAATTGAGTTTGACGTTTGAGTCTTGATATAGAAGAAACAAAAGGAACAATGTTGAGTGAGAAGCAGTCGTGGTGCAGTGGTTCCCAGACAACCACAATGAATGCCACTATATAAAATAAATACTGTTATTTAAAGCTCCAAGATGCTCTAAAATGTGTATTTGTGTCAACTTAAATATATATTATACACTTTTAAAAGTTTTTCATGATTATAATGTCTTATTTTTAATCATTTTAGATGCCACTGTCAGTGAAGGAAAAAGCAGCCCAAAAACAAATGTCTTATAGATATAGATACTTGACAAAGATTTCAGTTCAAATCAATAATAGGAAAATATTTATACAAATAATCGGTTTCGCCACCTGACATTTTTTGAGCAGTCAAGTTAGAAATAAAAAAATGTATTTAAACGTTATTTAACAAATGAGGCATGTTTAAGCACATTGTCAGACTAAAAAATAATAATTCTATGTATTTTGAACAAAGTAAAGTTAGAAGCCTTGTTTGTCATAGACCCGTTTGCATTTTGCTAAATATACATATTTATTTTGTGTTAACTGTTTTCAAAAGTTTAATACTGTTTCAAGAAATGTGCGAGAAAAAACAAGTGTAGAGCAGCTACACTGTCTTGTTCTTAAAACAGTTAACAACTTTGCTGACAGAGAACAGAGTGGCCTGTTATTTGGGATAAGGTATTGCATTAAATACTAATAAAAGAAGAGATTTGGTGAGGCTGCATTCTCATTTTATGCACCCAGATTGTGGAATGCACTGCCAGTTTACATTAGGGATGCAACCTCAGCAAATATGTTCAAGTCAAGACTAAAAACCCATCTTTTTAATATTGCCTTTAAATGACTAAATAATTAAAGTATGGTTATATAATGATTGGAGCACTTTGAGCTGCAACGTTTGCAGGAAAAGCCTATACAAATAAAGGTTATTATTATTATGATTAGCTTCAAAGCTTTCAGAAAACTGACCCCAGGACTGTACCCGGATTCAAACCTACAATCCTTACATTCAGAGGCACAGACGTTGTCACTCAACAGCACATAACAGCCACTCTTCACAACCTTATAGACAAGGCAGGCATCTAACCACAGAGCAACTCACTACTGCACATGTAGCTCCACCTGTTTTCTTCAGCAGACATTCTGAGTGGTGGAGAGTCAAAACATTTTTTTTACCAAGTTATGTTCTGAGTTTTGGTACGTGGAATTAAACCCTAGACTGTGAGTGGAGGTTGTATGAACTACTAGCAACCACTGCGAGAGAGCAAAGGCAATGCATCCCTACTGTGTCAAACTCCACACCCAACCGGGTACAATCATCTCTCACAACACATTTGAGAGGAACCGCAGGTAGGCAGGTAGCAGTCAAGGGTTTTTATGAAACTCCCAGGCCAAATCCCTATAGCCAAATAGGTAAAAAGAGAGGCAACTCATGTAAACTCAAATCTAGAACACAATCAAACAAAACCAAAGAGATTCTGTGACTTGTTTGGTGAAGGCAACAACTTCTTCAAACGCTGAGTGACTGATTGGAAATGAGATTCAGCTGGGCTCCTACGAAGGCTGGCTGGAGGGGCGTGGAAGGTGGGGTGGGGTTGTGTGGGTGTGTGTGGGGGGGGGGGGTCAGACTTTAAACACTCCCAGGGAACAGAGGGTTATAACAGTGCGTTCATGATCTCACATTCTTGGGAAGATGTCTGACACCTCAGTGGTCGTGTGGTTAAGACCTGCGCGTGTGTGTGTGTGTGTGTGTGTGTGTGTGCGTGTGCGTGTGTAGTCGACAACGTCCCTGGTTGAAACTAACTAAAATATTAAATGTTCTACTCAAT
>NC_137676.1:70848222-70853292 GCF_963989245.1 Nansenia antarctica
TCCTCTCTCCTTTTTGTTCTTCTTTGTTGGTATCTAATGCACTTGTTTACAGGGTCGTGGGGAGTGTGTTGTGGACAGATAGTAGAAGCCATCCATGTATAATGTAGATCTAGAGCCTGGAACACACCGCAGGCCTGTGTACACACACGTGTGTGTGTGTGTGTGTGTGTGTGTGTGTGTGTGTGTGTGTGTGTGTGTGTGACGGAACTGCTGCGGCTCTCACGCTTGCAGCTTCCCTACTGGCTGCGTGTCTCCTGTGGCTCTGACTGCGTTGCTGCTACTGCCAGCCCTGTACACACTACACTGTACATTGAGGCCGCGTTCGTAAATTCGCCGGAGCGCACACTGGGTTCAACGTCATAATGGGACCAAGTAATTTGATTGGACTAGAGGCAGCTCACGTGGACGCCAGTGGCGTAGCGCAAAATCCCGGGGCCCCCCCGCAAGGTGGCGGCGGGGGCCCTTTCGCAACGGAGGTTTAAAAAAAAAAAAAAAAAAAAACGTGCGTTTTTTAGAGTCCGATGGGTTATTGACGTTGCGAAATTTCGCAATATGCACTCTACATTCTAAATGCTTGACTTAGCAAAAGGTACAAACAAGTGAGAGCAATAGCCTATAACTAAAACCAAATGACTACATCAGTAGAATGTATTATCAGTAGAAAAGTACAAGCTTTATTTCTTTTAACAAAGTGTGGTGTGCACAGCAGCGCGATATCTGTAAACATACAAGCTGTAGACTCTCCGCTAAGGGTTGCCAGATGGGATTGAGAATTTCCAACCTAACCAATCTAAAAACTGCTAAATCCACCAAAAACCAGCCAATCTGGCAACCCTGTCTCCGCTGCATCAGAGTCTACTTGTTGCGCAAAATAGGCCAGGGTTAGTCAAATCCTTTGTTGGACATCTCGTTTCTTAAGTCCTGGTATATTGTGGCATTTCTTTACTGTTTGCCATCTGGAATACCCAGGGAGACGCAGACAGCAGAAGTAGAATAGAATAGTAGAATAGAAAAAGAAACCGCTATAACCAGCTGAATGATGTACCTGTATGATGCACTGGCAGTCTGTGACTGTGTGCACCTGCCCGGACCCTGCCCTTCTGCCTGAGTTTGAGTAGGATGCTGCCCAAATGAATGTTATTGTTTCGTGATGCTGCCCAAATAAATGTTATTGTTTAGTGCTGTACGCTTTCGTGGTATTATATTGTGTGAATTATCATCTGTATGTTGTTTTCTTTCACTCGACTAACCGCCGAGATAATACTTGAGACATGTACTTCCGTAAGCATTAATCCAACTGTCCTGCAGTTCTAATTTGACGATGTGTCCCTCTACCATGGCAGAGTGGTCAATAACAACTCTCAAAAGGCTTTTGACGGACGCGAAAAACGCAGAAAATCGAACCTGTTCCGATTTTTTGGGGGGGGATGGACGAATATTACTGATTCGGTGTGCAAGCGTGATTGACACAACATGAGTTCTAATTTATTTTTTTAACGGATGTAAAAAACGCATTGGTGTGCAAGGGCCAGAAGCTGCATTGGGTAAAAGAAAATATGACATTTTTCGAAGTTTCGCTGAATTTTGTTCCTTTTTATAGGAAAGTTCCTGTTTTTGCGCACCGCTGAGGTATTTTCGCTTGCTCATTTTCGTGTGACGTCAAAGTCATGTTGCTATTGGATACGGCTAACTATGTTTATATTTTTTAATATAGGCCTATATATTAAAATTAAGGTTGACACAATGAAGGGCCACTTCTTTTCTTTGTTTTATAAAAAAAAATAAAAAATAAAAAAAAATGTGGGATCCGATGTTAGGGGGCCCCCTAGTGGCTGGGGCCCCCCCGCGGTGCGTCGCTTGCGGGCCCGTCCGCTACGCCACTGGTGGACGCTCCCGCGCTCTCAGAGCGAATTTACAAACGCAGCCTGAGTTTTGTCTGTAACGTGCGCGGCACGCAGGGAAGAATAGGCGAGAGTCCGATTTTCTAACTGGCGTGACACGGCAGCCAGCGTGAGGCCCGCTTGAGATGCTCGCTGTATGGCTGCTCTGACCCGTTAACATGCAGGGTTCGACATTAACTTTTTTTTACTTGCCAGGTAAAGTAAAGTAGTTGCGCGACAGCGATAACGCTGCTGGATCCTGGATCTGTGCGTCGGTGTGCAGGAAGAACAACAGACGGCGCAGGCGCCAGACCAGACTAGATGATATGTGGAGTGAAGACCAGCGCACTCGAACCCTGACATGGGCACCGAAATGAAACGCACACGCGCTGCTGAGGTCGACGCTTGCGGTGTAAACCGGCCTTCTCTACAGATCTCATCTACAGATCTCATCTACAGATCTCATCTACATATCTTATCTACCGGCCGGGGGAAGGTAGAAATCAGAGGACGGGGCTCATTGTGATGCACGGAACAGACATGAGGAATGAGGAATTCCACACATGTGAAATTATTCATATCAAGTCCAACACGTTATTTCGACACCATTCCTCATCCCGTTCCATGCATTTACAATGAGCCCCCCCGTCCTCCGATTTCTACCTCCACCAGCCTCCCCAGCCGGCTCTCTGTAGATACAGTACCGTACACGGACAGCCATGCTGCCGAGGCCCGCGGGTGCCTAGCCTAGCACGTGTGTTTGTAGAACAGAGAAAGGGGCATATCTTATACTCTGTATAATGTATAATTGCGTCAGCGCCTGTAGCATTGATGCTGCATCATTAGTCAGTGACAAGCTCTTCAGGCTGGGAGAACTTCCTCCTCCCAGTACAAAGCAATGAGGTGTGTGTGTGTGTGTGTGTGAGTGCGGGAGTGTGTGTGTGGGGGGGGTAGGGAGGGGTTGTGCGGGTGTGTGTGTGTGTGCGGGTGTGTGAGCGTGTGAGTGTGGGGGAGGGAGGGAGGGGGCAGGTGTTGTGCATGTGTGGGTGTGTGTGTGTGAGTGTGTGTGTGTGGGGGGGGGAGGGAGGGGGGGGGGGTTGTGCGTGTGTGTGTGTGTGTGTGTGTGGGGGGGGGGGCTTTAGTACAAAGGAATGTGCTTATCCACTATCGAAGAGCCAGATACCTTCTCAGTTGAAGGTGAAAAAGGAGAGAATGTGCGTAGGTGTATTTCTGTGTGCGTGTGTGTGTGTATGTGTGTACATGTGTGTGTGTGTGTGTGTGTGTGTGTGTGTGTGTGTGTGTGCGTGCATGCGTGTGTACATGTGTATGTGTGTGTGTGTGTCTGAAGGGTAATTGAGGCGGCTCATCCCTGAGATTTGATAACGCGACTAATGGTGCATGCGGTTGTCATGGAAACCTTTGTTTGAACATAACTTCTTCTTCTTCTCCTTCCTCTTCTTCTTCGCTACACAACACACAGATACACGCCTCTCACTCTCTCTTCCTCCCCTTCCTCCCCCTCTCTCTCTCTCTCTCCATCTCTCCCTCTCTCTCTTCCTCCCCCTCCTCCCCCTCTCTCTCTCTCTCTCCATCTCTCCCTCTCTCTCTTCCTCCCCCTCCTCCCCCTCTCTCTCTCCCTCTCACTCTCTCTCTTCCTCCCCTTCCTCCCCCTCTCTCTCTCTCTCTCCATCTCTCTCTCTCTCCCTGTCTCCCTCTCTATCCCCCTCCCCCCCCCCCTCTCTCTGTGTTCCCTCTTCTCCCTTTCCGCTCTTTGAGGACTCACTTCTGGGTAGCGGTGATTAGAACGAGTGTGTGTGTATCTGTGTGTGTGGGTGTGCGAGTGTGTGTGTGTGATTACAAACGAGGAGGATGTGTGTGTGAGGATGAAGGGTACTCATGTGCATCTCAACAACCCGCTGGTTTGATGAGGGAGCGTTGTGAATGTCAGCGGGAGAGGCTGGACGCTCACCTGTTCACCTGTTCACCTCCTGAGCACCGGGGGGCGACGCAGGTCAGACGAGCAGCTGGTGTTTTTGAAGGAGGGTGGAGAGGAGTAACAACGTAGACACGCATGCTCGCTCACACAGACAGACAGCAAGACGCACGGATGCACGCCTGCACAGACACACTAAAAAGATGACACACACACAGGCGCTAAAAAGATGACACACACATGCACGCGCTACAAAGATGACACACACATGCACGCACACTAACAAATGACACACATATAGACACACACACACAAAAAAGATGACACACACACATACACACACAGACACACATTCACATACAAAACAATTACACACATACACACACAGTAACAAATGACACACATACACATTCACACACACACACACACACACATACACACACACACACACATACTAAAAGGATGACACACATGCACACACACTAACAAATGACACGCTCACAAACACACATACACACACATGCACATACACATGATAAGGACACACACACACACATAATAATAATAATAATAATAATAATTCATTGTATTTATACAGCGCTCATCCGGGGCTCAGAGACACTGACAATATGGGGGAAACTGAAAACACAGAAACAACAAGCAACAGGTAACATGAGCACATAGAACACAGAGTTAAAGAACAGGCACAGGGAACAATTAACACAGCAATGTCCAGGGGGGCAGGGGGGTGACAGGGTTAGGGGAGATGGTTAGGGGTAGGGAAGGTTGTATGCATGGGAGAACAGGTAGGTTTTGAGGTGGGATTTAAAAGTGGAGAGTAAGGGTCAGTCTCTGAGTGGTTGAGGGAGAGAGTTCCAGAGGCAGGGTGCAGCTCGTTCTCCGAAGCCTTTGAGTTTCGAGGGTGGGACAGTGAGGGGAACAGTGGATGAGGATCGGAGGGTACGGGTAGGGCGGTGGGGGAGAAGGAGGTCAGTCAGGTAAGGGGGGGCCAGGCTATGGAGGGCTTTGTATGTGAGGAGGAGTACTTTGAATTTGATACGTTCTTAGATGGGGAGCCAGTGGAGAGAGTGGAGGACAGGAGTGATGTGGTCACGGGAGCGGGTGTTTGAGAGCAGGCGGGCAGCTGAGTTTTGGACCATCTGGAGTCTATGGAGGGAGCGGGAGGTGATGCCGGTGAGTAGGGAGTTGCAATAGTCAAGGCGGGAGGAGATGAAGGCGTGGATGAGGGATTTAGCA
>NC_137676.1:70853492-70855992 GCF_963989245.1 Nansenia antarctica
GGAAAGAAAGAAGAGAAACAGAATGTTGGGAAACAAGTGAGTGTGGAAACAAACATGTAAGGAGTAAACAGTCTGAAACAGAGGCAGATGGGCGCGCGGGTGTTGTTGACAAACTCTGAATGTGCTAATGTGAGTGAGTGTGTGTGTCTGTGTGTGTCTGTGTGTGTGTGTGTGTGTGTGTGTGTAAGCGTGGGCATGGGCATGGCTGTGTGCGTGTGTGTGTGTGTAAGCGTGGGCATGGGCATGGCTGTGTGCGTGTGTGTGTGTGTGTAAGCGTGGGCATGGGCATGGCTGTGTGCGTGTGTGTGTGTGTGTGTGTAAGCGTGGGCATGGGCATGGCTGTGTGTGGGTGTGTGTGGGTGTGTCTCATTTTTCATGATGATATGACATCAATTGCTGCAGACTTTCCGGTCGCACTTTCAAGCTGAGAATCTCCCGTTCCACCACATCCCAAAGGAATTCTATCGGATTCAGATCCGCTGAACTCTAGAACTATTGTCCATTGTTCATGAAACGACTTCTGCTTTGTGACACGGCGCATTATCACGCTGGAAGTATCCAATAGAAGACGGGTAAATTGAGTCCATGAAGGGATGAACACGGTCAGCAACAACACTCAAGGCTGTGGCATTCAAGCCATGATTGATTGGTATTGATTGGTAGCAGGCCCCAAGCGTGCCAAGAAACATCATTACACAAAGGTGAAGGTGAGGTGGACATGTGTTCCTCATAAAGTGTTCAGTAAGTGTATAGTATAGTTTATTTTTTATAAAAGGTTGTTTTTGTTTGTTTGTTTGTTTGCATTCAACGAACACTTAGCCTCCCTGGAACCCGACGTGGCCTTCTGCAATTGTAGCGCCTTCCGTGTCAAGGTCTGACACGTCGTTGTGCATTCTGAGATGCTTCTCTGCTCACCGCAACCGTACAGAGAGGAGGTGGTTATCTGAGTTAGCGTAGCCGGCCGTAGCCTCTCTGTCAGCTCCAACCAATCTGGCCTTTCTCTGTTGACCTCCCTCATCAACCAGGCGTTTCCGTCGGCAGAACTGCCCGCTCAACTGGATGTTTTTTTCTTTATCGTACCGTTCTGAGTAAACTCCAGGGAGAGAGAGAGACTGTTGTGCGTGAAAAATCCCAGGAGATCAGCAGTTTTTTCGAAACACTCAAACCAGCCCGTCTGGCATCGACGATCACGCCACGGTCAATATCACGGAGATCACATTTTTTTCTCCTCCATTGTGATGGTTGATGTGAACATTACCTGAAGCAGCTGGGCCGTATCTGCAGGTTTTATGCATTGAGGTCACTGCCACACGATTGGCTGACTAGATAAATGCATGAATGAGAGGTGTACGGGTGTTGCTAATAAAACTCAGTGAGTGTAAATGTGTCGGCAAGGTCGGCAGATCGGCGGTTCGATCCCCGGCTGGCCACGTGTCGAGGTGTCCTTGGGCAAGACACTAAACCCCAAATTGCTCCCAAAGAGCGGGCCTGCGCCTTGCATGGTAGCTTGCCGCCATTGGTGTGTGAATGTGAGTGTGAATGGGTGAATGAGAGGCCATTGTAAAGCGCTTTGGAATAAGGCGCTATATAAGTGCAGTCCATTTACCATTTTCCATCCATTTATCAACATATCCACGCTAGTTAACACTAGAACAGCCGTTAAAAATGTTTTATATCTTTGAACTCAATCAAATTTCAGGGCCGTCCTTTCATGACTTTTCCAAGATATGTAACCACCCAGTATCCTTACATTTTCAAAACCACATCAGGATAAGCTAGTATAAAGCTATGTTGCAGTTTTTCTGTGTAGGAGGCAGGCTAATTTACAAGCTGCGCCAACTAGTGGTCTTTGTGTGTAAGTAGCAGCCTCCCATTCTAAAAAGCCTATGGTCATTTAACCCGCGAGGCGGCTCTAATAGTAGGTAAAAAAAAAGGCACGGCTGTTCTAGTGTTAATCTGTCCCTCCTCCCAAAAACAACACATCAAAAAATCTATCAATCAAATGAAGCCAAAACAGCACAGCCCACCTGTAGGTGTTTGACGGTGAAGATCACAGGCTCAGACAGGTAGACCTTGTTGCTGTCCTTGTTGATGGAGGCGGTGATGACAGGGGAGTTGACGATGACAGAGTAGTTGGGGTAGACGGCGTCCCCGCCCAGACGCACGCTGGCGTTCTCCGTCGACAGGTAGGCGCCCAAGTTCCTGTAGAGGACAAACGCCATGCGGATCTCACCTGCCGGGAGAGAGGGAAGGGAGAGAGGGAAGGGAGAGAGGGAAGGGGGAGAGGGAAGGGGGAGAGGGAAGGGAGAGAGGGAAGGGAGAGAGGGAAGGGAGAGAGGGAAGGGAGAGAGGGAAGGGAGAGAGGGAAGGGGGAGAGGGAAGGGAGAGAGGGAAGGGAGAGAGGGAAGGGAGAGAGGGAAGGGAGAGAGGGAAGGGAGAGAGGGAAGGGGGAGAGGGAAGGGAGAGAGGGAAGGGAGAGAGGGAAGGGAGAGAGGGAAGG
>NC_137676.1:70860992-70875992 GCF_963989245.1 Nansenia antarctica
AGACTCCAAATGTTTTATTCTTTATTCTGTTTCCCCCCCTCGTCTTCTGAAAGACTTGAAAAAGGGGCTTAGAATCACAGGGAGGAGGACAGAGGGGATGCAGGGAGAGAGAGAGAGAGAGAGAGAGAGGAAGAGGGTGTGGGAGGGAGGAAGGGATGGAGAGAGAGAGGGGAAAGGAATGGGGTGGAGAGGGAGAGGGAGGGAGAGGGAGGGGGGGGGGGGGTTGCCGGTGGTTGCCGGTGGTGTTGGATGGGTTTTGAATAAGGGAGCTCGGTAATCGCTGACGACAGAGGGGATGGAGGGAGAGAGAGAGAGAGAGGAAGAGGGTGTGGGAGGGAGGGATGGAGAGAGAGAGGGGAAAGGAACGGGGTGGAGAGGGAGAGGGAGAGGGAGAGAGAGGGAGGGAGGGAGCCGGTGGTGTCGGATGAGTTTTGAATAAGGGAGCTCGGCGGTAATCGCTGAGGATCTGCCCACTGGCTTAGCTAGCAGGGAAGATTAGAGTCACAAAGGCAGAGAAACAGGGAGACAAAATAGTCCTGTGGTAAAAAAAAAAAAAAAGAAAAGATAGTTCCCTTCTTTCTCTCTTTAGTTCTTGGGTAATGCGCCGGCCTACATCTCCAAGGCCTGTTTACGTAAGCGTATTCATGGGCCGTGGTCACGACTCAAGGCGGCCTGGAGAGGATTGGAGTACTAAGTGGTTTAGAGATACAAGAAGAACAACTCGGTGCTCAAAGTTGTTGCTACTTTGGGAGAAAGTGAAAAACAAAATGGTGGCGTATGCTGGGGACGTTAAAAAGATGGCCACACACACACACACACACACACATACTTGCCTGTACAAGCAAACACACACAGACACACACACAGACACACACAGACAAACAGAATGGTGGCGTATGCTGTGACGCTAAACGGAAAGTGTTCAGAAAGAGTTCAATAATAAAGCTAGGGTATGAATATATACACGCGCACACACGCATGCAGACTAGGGGTGTAACGGATCACGGATAATCCGTGATCCGTTCGGATCGCCCTCCACGGTTCGGAACGCATGTGTACCGCGGATCAATAGCAAAATCGTTTTTTTTTTTCTTTTTGTTTTTTTCTTTCCTAACACCAGGGGAGCCACCCCTCCTAAATTTCGTTGTTTGGTACCTGTACTGTAGCAATGACAATAAAGACCATTCATTCATTCAAATGTAACCGGTAGAAAAACAATCATGTGCGCTTTATTCTCACTCTCTGCATGTGTACTGAGTTGACAACAACATTCATTCACTCATCTCTGTCCCAATTATATCACGTCATATCACCCGCTAAGCAGCCTGGGTGATTGTGTAAACACTCACAAAAAGTACTCTGTTACTTTGCAGCAGTGATGTTATATATATGTTGTTATATATATGTTGTTATATATAGATGTTATATATATATATATATATGTGATATATATATCAGTTTTGACATCTTGAATGTTGTTTTTTTGTTTCACACATTAAAAGTGGTGTTTTTACAGAATTCAAGGAAAAAATATATGTTTTGTGTTGATCCGAAAAATGATCCGATCCGTGACTCAAAATCCGTGACACGATCCGATCCGTGAGTTAGGTGATCCGTTACACCCCTAATGCAGACACACACAAACACACACACACACACACACACCCACACATTCTTGCCTGTACACGCAAACACAGATACACACAGACACACAAAGACACACACAAACACAGTCACACAGATGCACACAGACACACACACACACACACACACAAATTCTTGCCTATACACGCAAACACAGACACACACAGACACACACACACACACATACACACACACACACACACACACACACACACGCCTCAACACACCCCCACACACAGACACATAGACACACACACACACACACACCCCCCCCCCCCACACACACACACACACACAGACACCCACACACACCCACACACACACACACACACACACACACACACACACACACGGCTCAACACACCCCGACATCTCCTACATAAAGCCCAGGCCAGGCCAGCGAGCTCCGGTAATAGACAAGGAGGAGGATGTGCAGGAATGTGTGAACGTATCAAATCATGGAGAGAAAGAAAAAAAAGGAAGAAGGAGGGATGGTAATAATAATGAAAGACGGAAAGAAAGAAAAGACCCGTTTTAGAGATCCGCCGCTCAGGGCCAAGGAGAGGAGGAGAACCATCGCTCACACACTCCATCATCCGGAGAATGAAAAGAAAGAAAGGATGAAAGAATGATTTTTTGCGGTCTCACGATGTTCGGGTTCTCAGAGCAGCAGCGGTGGTTACGCTCCGGACTATTCTAGGGGGCTTGATGATGATGGTGATGGAGGGAGCGGAGGAGGAGAGGAGAGGGGGAGAGGGGGAGGAGGAGGAGGGAGACAGGGAGGAGAAGAGGAGAGACAGGGAGGAGAGAAAGAGACACGGAGAGAGAGAGAGAGAGAGACAGAAGAAGAGAGATATACAGAGAAAGAGAGAGAGAGACACAGAGAAAGAGAGAGAGACAGAAGAAGAGAGAGAGAAAGAGAGACACAGAGAGAGAGATACAGAAGAAGAGAGATATACAGAGAAAGAGAGAGAGAGAGATACATAGAGAGAGAGAGAGAGAGAGAGAGACAGAGAAAGAGAGAGAGAGAGACAGAAGAAGAGAGAGAGAAAGAAAGAGAGACACAGAGAGAGATACAGAGAGAGAGACAGAATGAGAGAGAGAGAGAGAGAGACAGAGTGAGACACAGAGAGAGAGATACAGAGAGAGAGAGAAACAGAGTGAGACACAGAGAGAGAGCGAGACAGAACAAGAGAGAGATACAGAGATGAAAGCACAGGTGGGTATACCTGCTGGGCATTGCTGCCTGTCGCACCTCCGACGGTGCCAGTGGGCTGACTGCAGGGTCGTCAGCCGGGAGCCACCCTTCACTGATGTTTCGCTCCTTTAATCCCGGAACATCTCAAGGTGGTGGAGCAGTGACAGGGACGTCTCCCTGCCACTCCCTGCAGCCAGCCCTAGGATCCTCCTTTCCCCCACGCCTTGTCCTTTCTTCTGAGCCAGAGCCAGAAGCTCCCTTGTTCAGCCTCCTCCGCCAGGTCTTTGAGCGCCTTTCTCAGCTTGGATCCTGTGATCCCCAGCGACCTCAGGAGCCGCTGTGTAGATGTTCCTGTATAGCCTCTGCACCCAACTTCCACAGGATAGGTGACTGCCCTCCACCCTGCTTGCGAGCACGCAGCTGCCAAGTCTGTGTACTTTTCCTTCTTTCTCTCGAAGGCAGCCTCCATCCCCTCTTCCCATGGAACGGTCAGCTCCACCATGATGACTGTCCTCATCGGGGTAGACCAGAGTACGACATCTGGCCGAAGGGAGGTTGATGTGATCTCGTGTGGGAACTTCAGCTGTCGATCGAGGTCAGCTCTCATGTTCCACTCTCCTCCAGGAGACAGGAGGGACCACTGCTTCGTGCTGCTGCCCTGACTTTCTCCCCCTTGCCGGACAAACTGGATCCGCTGCTGTGATGTGACTGGGCTGCTCTTGTTTGATTCCAGTCTGCGTGCTTCCAGAATTTCTGCTAGTTTGCGCAGCACCCGGTCGTGCCGCCATCTGTACCGACCCTGCGTCAGTCCCGCCTTGCATCCAGAGAGGATGTGTCGCAAGTTTGGGTTGTTGGCGTTGCAGAGTTGGCAGGTCTCCTCTGTGCCGTACCAGAGGTGCAGGTTCCGGGAACTGGGAAGGGTGTCGTAGGTGGCCCTGATCGAGAAGCTCAGCCTTGCTTGGGGCAGCCTCCACATATCCTTCCATGTGATGGCTCTGTTGATCACAGCCTCCCACGTTGTCCACCTTCCTTGCTGTTGTTGGCCCACGGCTCTGATTTTGTAGCACTCCTCTTCGATCTTTACGACTTCAGAGATCACTAGATCTTTCCTTTCCTTCCTCGTTGCCTTGGACCACATCTTGGGTGCTGATCCCCATCCAAAACCAATCCTGCCTGGCTGCAGCACCCCGACGATCTCCTGGTGTTTCAAGCGATTGATGGCCTGGTCAACTGCCTGCGTGGCATCCCACTTGCGTCCTGTGCGAACCTGGGCCTTGCTGTGTTGGACAAACGGGTCGGGTGAGTCTCTCAGCTCGAACACAAGTCTCACTTTCTCCTGTTTATAGCCCAGGCTGATGGATTTCAGTGGGAGCTTCAGTGTGGTTCTTCCAAACAGCGCTGTATTAGTGAGGCAGCGGGGAAGGCCCAGCCACTTGCGGATGTAGTTGTTGGCTTTTGCGTCCAACTTCAGCACTGTTGTTAAAGTGATGTCACACAACTTCAGGGGCCACATGAGACGTTGGTATAAGGTGAACTGGTAACACCACACCTTGAATTTCCCTGGCAGGAGGCTTTGGTCGATCTTCTTCAGGCCGTCCAAGAGCTGGGAAGTGACAGAAGAAGCCATGTGCTTGTCAGAAAGGTCAGCCGTGTAAAGCCTTCCGAGGCTTCGCACAGGATGGTCCACTAGCAGCGGGATCTTCTCGCCATCCACTGAGAAAGAGATGTTGTCATTCCGGACTCCTTTCCTGATTGAGAGACTGCGGGACTTAGTTGGTTTTATCCTCATCCGGGCCCATTTTAGGAGCTCCTCAAACCTCTTCAGAAGTCTCGCTGTGCACGCTGCTGTCTGAAGGAGTGTGGTGACATCATCCATATAGCTCCGTAGGGCTGGGAGTCGCAGACCTGACTGGGATCTGATTCCTCGGACCATCTGTCTTCCGCCGATTAGGATGATCTCAAACGCTGCTGTGAAAAGGATGGGGGAGATCGAACAACCCATCGCTATCCCTTTCTCCAGCCGGTGCCAACACGTTGAGAACTCCTGGGTTGTGTAGCATACATGGAAGTTGTTAAAGTAGGTTGCTAGTAGGCTCTGGATGCACGGTGGTATGTGGAAGAATTTGAGGGCAAAATGGATGAGCTGGTGGGGAACAGACCCATATGCATTTGCAAGGTCCAGCCAAACGACGTGCAGATCTGATTTGCTCCGCTTCGCTGTCTGGATCTGTTCCCAGATCATAGCCGAGTGCTCCACGCAGCCAGGAAATCCTGGGACGCCTGCCTTCTGACAGCTGGTGTCGATGTAATTGTTTGCCAGGAGGTAGCTGGTCATGCGCTTTGCCATCACTGAGAAGAAGATCTTCCCCTCCACATTCAATAAGGCTATGCCTCTGAATTGGCTGATGTTATGGGAGTCTTTCTCTTTCGGGATGAAGGTAGTGACTGCTCTGCTCCATGCTGAAGGGATGGATTCTGTTTTCCAGGCAATGCCCATTAGTCTCCACAAAAGCTTCAGGGTCATTGGGCAGTTCTTGTATACCCTATAGGAGACGCCATTTGGTCCGGGTGCAGATGCAGCTCTCGCATGCTCCACCGCCTGCTTAACTTCAGACCATCTGGGGGGAGTGGTGTCAAACTGAGAAGAGGGCTCGGGTGGGAGCGGTACGTGCCCTGGGGAACCAAGGGGACTCTCCTTTTGGCTGTCACTGAGCTGGTCCTTGATGTGTTCCTCCAGCTCCTGCTCGGTGGTCTGCAGCTTCCCCGATTTCGTCTCCTCAAGCAAACCCCGGGCGTACTTGAACGGGTCCCGGAAGAAGTTCGTCCTTGCCTTTTCCTTGTTGCTTCTACGTTTCCTGATCCTTTCAGCTCGCCTCAGGTGGGTGAGTCTGGTTCTGATCTGACTCCAGAGGTTCTGCAAGCCCTCCTTCTCCTCTTCCTCAGCTCTCCTCCATGCCTTCCGCAAACGTCGCCGCTCCTTTACCAGCTGGAGGATTTCTCTCTCCCGTCTCCCGCTCTGCCTAGGAACGGTCCTCCTCTGAGGCATCTCTCCAAATCTTCCCTTGCCTTCCTCATAGATGATATGGCCGAAGATGTTCAGCTTGGACGTTGTGCTGCCTCTTAGACTGTTCTGGAGGGTGGTATGTAAGCTTTCGTCGAAGTTTCTCCATGAATCCTTGTCGCTGGCCTTTGGCCACTTGATCTTGGGTTTCCGGTCTGGCTTCTCTGGGGTTTCCTTGGTGGATTCTCTACCTGGCGTTCTGCTCTGATGCTCCTGTTGTGGGTCGTGCAGATGTGGTTGCAAATCCTGCTGGGGAGGCTGTTCTTGCTCTCTCTCACCGGATGCAATGGTGGGATCAGTAGCACTGTGGTGCTCAACCTGGCTCTGATTCCTCCTTGTCTGACCTGCTGGCGCAGTGCAAGTTTGCATCTGATAGCTGCCGCCGCATTTTGTCCTCCCCTGGTGGATCCGCAGGCCCAAGTAGGTTGTTACTTTGGACCACCCACAGCTGCATTCTCTCAGGATCCTTTGATCGTTAGAGAGAGAGAGAGAGACAGAGTGAGACACAGAGAGAGAGATACAGAGAGAGAGAGAGAGAGAAACAGAGTGAGACACAGAGAGAGAGCGAGACAGAACAAGAGAGAGATACAGAGAGAGAGAGAGAGAGAGACAGAATGAGAGACAGAGAGACACACACACACATACACACACAGAAAGAGACAGAGAGACAGAACGAAAGAGAGAGAGCGAGAGAGCGTGAGCGTGGGGGGGGGGGGGGGGGGGGGGTGATAGGATGTTCAGGCACCCATGATAACTAGCTCTGTTCTGCTTTGTCAATTCCACCGAGCATAAAGGAAGGGAAATTTATTGTCTCTGGCAAACAATTTATCCCTGCATTAGAGGCCTCAAGGCCAGTTTCACATGCATCTTGTTAAAGGGATACGGCGTACCGCGGAACAACCCCTTTAAGGCCAGGGGGGAGACGTTTTTTGGGTTTTTTCTTTTTTTTGCATGGCTCACTTAATCATGACCGCCATGATGTTTTTACAGCATCTGTCTATTCTGGTTACTCCGTTTCTATTCTCCAACACAGAAGCAGCGATTTGATTGGATTAGGTCTGCTCTGGGGCGCCGCGTCCCGCCTGTGGAAACTGAACCGGAGCGTTTGCGTTGCCGTGGCCTGGGGACAGAGACATGTACTGTGTTACTGTACACCAACACTCATAACCTAGAGTCGTCTAACTGTCTTATTCTATTTGTTTGTCGACTGTTGTTGTCGTTTGTTTGTTTGTTTGATGTGAAGTGTATTTGCCTACTGATAAAAGTGTTGGAATTTTTGTTTCTTATAATAATAATAATTCCTTCTTTTAGCATGATGACTGCAAATGGACCCTGGCTTGAGCATTGATTACTTTTCCTGCTACGACCGGTGAATAGATGATTCACTTACTTAGTCAAATGTATCGATTGTAGGTCGCTTTGGAATCAGGCGGTTGCTACATGCCAACCATGTAAATGTAATGTTTTATTATTATTATTATTCTTATGAATAATTTTTATCAGTAGTAGTTACACATCATACATACTGATATGCTGCACTCATTACACGTCTCTGTGCTGTGCCGCACCAGAGCAGCTCGATCACAGACAAACGTACAGCGCCGTCCTGGTTGAATGGTAAACGGACTGCACTTATATAACGCCTTATTCCAAAGCGCTTTACAACGTCCTCTCATTCACCCATTCACACACACATCCACACACCAATGCCAGCATGCTACCATGCAAGGCGCCGGCCCGCTCATTGGGAGCAATGTGGGGTTCAGCGTCTTACCCAAGGACACCTCGACACGTGGCCAGTTGGTGTTCGAACCGCCGATCTGCCTTGACCTTGCGATCATTAGACGCCGGCTCTACCCCTCTACCTTCTGAGCCACAGCCGCCCCTGGATGATCTTCACACACGGTAAACTGACTCCTGCGTGTTACACGGCCATCTAAAGCCTTCACAGTTAGACGGTACAGTCCAGGATACCCTTCCTTACCACGGTGAAATAATAATGCAGCGCAGACTGTTTAATAACAACAACAACAACAACAAAAAAACTATTGATTTCATAATTACAGTTTTCTCAAAACACCATTGTTAAAAACAACCTACAATAAGGCGCTGTGCAGTATTCTGATATGGAAGGTAATTTATTGCTCCGCTCAGCAGTATCGTCTGAACCACGTCGGGGCCGAGGGAGACCGAGGGCTCATTCAGGGGGTTGTGGTGGGGGTCCCAGGCTCCACGTCTCCACACGTTGGCTATTGTTTGTGACGGGGGGATCCTGTGTTGTTGCTCATGTATGTTGCTGCTGCGGTGGCTCATAATCCGGTGTGATACGGCTCATCCCACACGGATATAATCCTGCTGACACACACGTTTATACTCTCTCTCTCTCTCTCTCTCTCTCTGCCTTTCTACCCTCTTCCCTCTTTCTTTCTCCCCTCTCCCGGCCCTCCCTCTCTCTCTTTCTTTCTCCTCTTTCTTTCTTTCTCCCCTATCTTTCTCTGCCCCCCCTTCTCTCCCCCATCTCTCTCTCTCTCCCCCCATCTCTCTCTCTCTCCCCCCATCTCTCTCTCTTTGTCCCTCTGCTCCCCCTCTCGCCCCGTCTCTCTCTCCCCCTCCCGTCTCCCTCTCTCTCTCCCCCCCCCCCCCTCTCTCTCCAGTGTTGAAGTGATAATATTATCGTGCCTCGCTCCTGTCCGTGTTTAGTCACACATGTGTGTTAATGGTCACATGTGTGTTACAGCTCAGAGGCCTGTAAACCCAGGTAGTGTTTAATACGACCCAGAAGTCTGTTATGAAACACTTATGTCAGAAGTACGACAACTGCCAACTCACATACGATTGACATCATGTGAAAAAAAATATATACTTCCGTCTGGGCTTGTGTAAGAAGTTTTTTTGTTTTTTTTGTTTTACTGTTTTGCAAATAACTGCATCAGCACAGCCTGATGAAAGTCTATGACGGAAAGCTCGCAATAAACTATTAAACTGTTTTTTGCACAGCGTTTGAGTGTGCGGATGCTGTTATTCTGCACGCTATCGATACTCTTCAGTTCTCAGCACCTCAGCAAAGTCGGATCACGGATGGGCGGTGGCGTTTTCACTATTTGGACATTTTAACTGTTTAACAGATTATCCAAAGTGACTTACAATTAGAGATTACAGGGACAAGTCTCCCTGGAGTAACTTAGGGCTTTAAGTGCCTTTACTCAAGGGCACGCTAGTGGGGGTGTTCTCATGACCTTCTGATCACCAGTCCCTCAAACCGCTAGGCCGCCACTATCCACGCTGTGCTAACGTCGCTGTTTTGGTTGCGATATCAGTTTAATCCGCTCTGAAATGTTTACACCGTAGTGAAGCCAAGTCGACAACGTGGTCCCACACCTCTCACGAGACATCCTTTGGGGAGAACTCTGATCTTGACAATGTCATGAATAAGATTAGATTATATTAGATCAGATTCAACGTTATTGTCATTGCAGAGTACAAGTACTGAGACAGGGAACGTCGGTTGGCATCCGTCCAGAACCAGCGCAAATCGTGGCAAAACACATGATTATGTAGTAGACAGTGCATGGTACCACAGTATACGGTCGAAACTCATCCCTCCCTCTCTCCCTCCCTCCCTCCCTCCCTCCTTCGCTCTGCCCCTCCCACCCCCTCCTTCCCCCCCTCTCTCCCTCTCCCTCCCCCTCCTCCCCCCCCTCCCTCCCTCTCTCCCTCTCCCCCTCCCTCCCTCTCCCTCTCCCTCCCTCCTCCCTCCCCCTCCTTCCCCCCTCCCTCCATCTCTCCCTCCCCCCTCCTTCCCTCCCCCCTCCTTCCCTCCCCCTCTCCTGCCCCCCCCTCCCTCCCCCCTCCCTCCCCCTCTCCCTCCCTCCTTCCCTCTACTTACAGATGTTGTCTGTGCTCTCCCTACCCCTCTGCCTCCCTCCCTCTCTCCCCCTCCCCTCTACTCATGGATGTTGTCTGTGCTCTCCCTCTCCCTCCCTCCCTCCCTCCCTCCCTCCCTCCTCCCCCTCCCTCCCTCCCCTCTACTCACGGATGTTGTCGGAGCTCTCCTGCACGGTGTCGGTCTTGAGGAGGTTGTCAGCCAGCATGAAGGCCCCGGCCTCCACCGTGTCCAGCAGCAGGGTGGCAGAGTGCGCCTGCTCCGTGGTGGGCAGCTCCCGCCAGGCTGTCTGGGGCCCGCGGCTGCAGCAGGTTGTTCACCGTCTCCACCATGGCCTGGAGGGAGGGGAGAGAGCAGGGGGTTAGACCAGGGGGTGGGAGGGGCCTAGAGGGGGGGGGGGAGAGCAGGGGGGTTAGAAAAGGGGATGGGAGGGGGGTGGAAGGGGGGAGGCAGGGGGTGTTAGACCAGGGGGTTAGACCAGGGGGTGAGACCAGGGGGTGAGACCAGGGGGTTAGACCAGGGGATGGGAGGGGGAGACAAGGGGGATGGGAATAGGCAGAGGGGGGTGAGACCAGGGGATGGGAGGGGGTTAGACCAGGGGGGTTAGACCAGGGGGTTAACACTAGAACAGCCATGGGTGGGGTCATTTGACCCAGTGAGTAAAGACAATGTTAGATCTTTGCACTCGATCAAATGTCAGGGACCCTCCTTTCATTACTTTCCTAGATATGTGCGGTTCTACCACCCCGGTATCCTTAAATTTTCAAAATCACGATACTCAGATAAGGTATAAAGTATAAAGCTGTTTTGCAGTGTTTCTGTGTAGGAGGCAGGCTAATTGACAAGCTGTGTAAGTAGCAGTGTAAGTAGCAGCTTCCCATTGTAAAGAAGACTATGGTCATTTGACTCTAATAGTAGGTAAAATAGGCATGGCTGTTCTAGTGTTAGACCAGGGGGTTAGACCATGGCCTAGGAGAAGAAGAAGGTTCAACCTTTGGTCGTTGCACATCGAGTACAACGAAATGTATTTCATGCTCTAGGCAAGGGGGGTCAGAGCCATAGAAGGCGACCCTGGAGCAATTAGGGGGTTCAGTGCCTTGCTCAAGGATCATTAGAGCCACAGCCGCCCCTGTGCATTGCCGTGGTAACGGGGGTACGGGGGGGGATGTATGGCTGAACATTTCAACGTAATGATGTTTCGTATTGTTGTAGCGCAGTGGGAGATTGGGTAGTTAATGACACCATTATAACTTAACGACCGAGATTATTATTATTTTTGTGGGAGAGGGATGTGGTGGATCTGGAGTGAAGATGCTAGCATGTAGTTAACATGTTGGTACGTAGTTAACGTGTCAGCGAGGGGTATGGATGTATGACCTATTTATTTTCTCTGTATTAAACAAGAGTTGTTTTCTTTTCTTTTTTTTATCTCCGGTTCAGTTCAGCATTCCATTCTTTTTCTCTCCGCTGTCCTCCCTTCTTTATGTGCCGATATAAATCTCTACCTCATGCTGATGCTGAGAGATGGATAGAAATAGAGAGAGAGAGAGAGGGAGAGGGGGGGGGAGAGAGAGAGAGAGAGAGAAAGAGAGAGAAGGGGAGAGAGAGAGAGAGAGATTGAGAGAGAGAGAGAGGGAGAGAGAGAGAGAGATAAAAAGATAGAGAGAGAGAAAGAGAATAAAGGAGGGAGGGAGGCTAGGGACGGTGATAAAACAGCAGAGTGAGTTCATGGTGACAGGCATCCGTAGGGAACGAGGGGAGAGGAGGGGAGAGAGAGAAGCAGCAGCAAAAAAAAAAAAAAACGAATGCAGGTGCTATCAAACATAACAGCCAAAGGGTTTTCCTCTCTCTCTCTCTCTCTCTCTCCTCTCTCTCTCTCTCTCTCTCTCTCCTCCCTCTCTCCTACCCCCCCCCCCGTCTCTCTCACTCTCACTCACTCTCTCTCTCCTCCCTCTTCCCCCTCTCTCTATCTCTGCCTCTCTCTCACTCACTCTCTCCTCTCTCTCCTCCCTCTCTCTTCCCCTCCCCTCTCTATCTCCTCCCTCTCTCTCTCTGTCTCACTCTCTCCCGGGGAAGGAGGGGAAGTGGAAAAAGGAACACAGGTGCCATCAAAGATCCACAGGGTCTCCGAAGGGGGGAAGGAGGGGCGGGCAGAGATGGAAAGAGACATCATGTTATTGATGTTTCCCACACCACCCGTTTGACTCCCTGTCCAGCCATCACTCATGATTAGGGGAAGGTTGGAGATGGATGGAGGGAGGGAGGAAGGAAGGGGGGGTGTGTGTGGGGGGGAGAGAGGGGAGAGGGAGGGGAGGGGGGGGAGAGAGAGACTGAGAGAGGGAGGAGAGAAGGAGAGTTCTGTTGTTTGGCTAACACATGAACAAAGGGACTCTCTGATTCGCTATAGCAACACTGAGGGCAACACTCCGCACTCCGCTGGCAAAAACAGGGCCGAATTAAGTCGTTCTCTCCCTGTCTCTCATTAGCATTGTTCACATACTGTCAACGGATTACATAATTAGCATATCACTCAAATGATGGGTGTCTTATTTTAATATCCCGACATGCTAATACGCTAACATGCTAATAAGCCCTTTCCGCCTTTCATAGCAAAGTGTTTGTTTTAAAAACAGTAGGCTACCATGCTAATATGCTACGCTATGCTAATCCATTCCTCTTCAACCCGCAAGTAGCTAGTGTTTTTTTTTTTTTTTTTACAGGACAACATGCTAATACGCTAATCCTTCATCTTTTATAGTGGGAAAAACGAATGCTTTTTAATAGGCCAACATGCTAATATGCTAATCCTTCCAGCTTCATAGCCAGGAGCTCATTGGGTTGGATTGCATATGGAACAGGAAGTGAACGCATGTAAACAAAAGTGAATTAAACCACGGCTCCAGGGAATGGAAATGAGCTGTATATGGTGACACACACACGCACACACACACAAACACACACAAACACACACGCACACACGCTCGCGCACTCATGCAATGCAAGTACACACACACACGCACACATACATGCACACGCACGCCTGCATAAACACACACACACACGCACACGCTCGCGCACTCATGCAATGCAAGTACACACACAACGCAAATACACACATACACATACATGCACACGCACGCCTGCATAAACACACACACACACACACAAATGTTTTGTTTAAGCTCAGTGAATTCTGAATAACATAATATCGTCAATGCTGTTGACTGTATTTAGATATCAAGTCATTATGTAATCATCATTTTAGTGTCTAATTATTTGTGGATAATAATTCAACCACACACTGATAACTGCAGAGCAATAGGAAGTTCCAACTGTGCTGTTTTGATTACAAGTACCACTGTGTGTCCTATCTACACACACAGGCATGCACACACACACACACACACACACACACACACACACACACACACACACACACCACACACACACACACACACATGCATGCATGCATGCACGCACACCACACACACACATACACATACACACACACACACACACCACACACACACCGCGCACACATGCATGCATGCACGCACACCACACACACACATACACATACACACACACACACACCGCACACCGCGCGCATGCATTCACGCATGCACACACACACACACACTACTCTCTCTTCTGACCTATCTAACACGCACAGGCATGCACACAACACACACACACACACACACACACACACACACACACACACTACTCTCTCTCCTGACCATGTCAGTAAAATACTGTACAGAAAGAAGGAGCAGCCCTCCCTGAACCCTCCTTACAGAACTGAGTGATTTAACAGCCTTTCTTTACTGTCACACTCTTGGGGGCTGTGTGTGTGTGTGTGTGTGTGTGTGTGTGTGTGTGTGTGTCTGTGTGTGTGTGTGTGTGTCTGTATGGGTGTATGTGTGTGTACGTGTGTGTGTACCTTATTTGTGTGTGTATATGTGTGTATGTGTGTGTGTGGTGTGTGTGTGTGTGTGTGTGTGCGAGCGTGTGTGTGGTGTGTGTGTGTGTGTGTGTTGTGTGTGTATGTGTGGGTGTGTGTGTGTGTGTGGTGTGTGTGTGTGTGTGTGTGTGTGTGTGTGGTGTGTGTGCGTGTGTGTGGTGTGTGTGTGTGTGAGACACTGGGTGGAGCATTGTTGCGAATCATTCTGCTCCACTTGCACTGGCAGCGGGGGTGACACAGCGCAGGGGAGCAGAGCTTGTACACACACACACACACACACACACAGATACACACACACAAACACACACACACACAGACACACACATGGTACACACTCACACACACACACACTGAGAGTGAATCCCACCAGGGGAGGCTGGTGGAGGTAAAAATCGGAGGACGGAGGCTCATCACATGGAACGTAATGAGGAACAGTCTGTGTGTCTCGCCCCACCTTACATCAAGGACCTCCTGGACCAGTCTACCTCCTCAAGGTCCAGACCCAGGCTCAGGTCCGACGCCCAACTCAGCCTGAGGGTCCCACGTACCAACCTCAAGAGGAAGGGTGGCCGTGCCTTTGCGGTGATAGCACCGACCCTGTGGAACGCGCTCCCTTCTGCCATCAAGTTTGCCCCCACTCTGGACTCCTTTAGAGCCAAGTTAAAAACCCACCTCTTCCTAAATGATATTCCCTAAATCTACTCCCTATTTGTTGTGAATTGTATGCCTGAGATTTACGTTTAAGTCGTCTGTGTCTGATTGCTCTCTGTGTTCCTTGTCTTTGTCTTTATCTGTTCCTTTACCTGGGCTGCGCCCCGGGCCGATGTAAAAGTTGGATGGGGGCGCATTATAAATGAAATTAACATAACATAACATAACAGGAACGGTATCAAACACATCATCGTTCCGTGCGTGACAACGAGCGCCGCCCGTCCTCCGATTTCTACCTCCGCCAGATTTCTCTGTGTGCGATTTGTGCGATTTCTCCCCAACCCCCGAACCATGACGTCCAAACGACCCGTGATGCGTTCTGCCCTACCCGGGCCTTCAGCCAATCAGAACAAGGGTGTCGACACACACGCACGACAAACGCGCCATCATCATCGCGGGCCAGGATTTATGTTTATGCATATCCTGGTTACCACGGGAACCTAGATTAGCATGTAAACAGCCTCGCAGGGAGCATTACCTCACGGCCGCCCCTCGGTTACGCTGCATAATCACTGTGTAATGAGGTTGCAACCGCTTTT
>NC_137676.1:70880992-70883371 GCF_963989245.1 Nansenia antarctica
CCCCATCACCCACAAGAAGGGAGGTAACTGGAGTAAGTCACCCTAGCCAAAGGAGGAGGAGGAGGTGGTGGTGATGGTGGTGGTGGTGGTGGAGGTGGTAGTGGTGGTGGAGGTGATGGTGGTTGTGGTGGTGGAGGTGATGGTGATGATGGTGTTGGTGTGGTAGTGGTGGTGGAGGAGGTGGTGGTGGTGGTAGTGGTGGTGGTGGAGGTGGAAGAGGAGGAGACTTACCTGCACGAAGAACCTGCAGGACCTCTCTCTCTTCTGCAGCTGCAAAGACAAACACAGTCGTTAGCGAGTTGGTGTAGCGCGCTCTGCAAAGTTCATTAACAAACAGCACAGGCTGGCTCATTAAGACAGGAAATTGTCATTCACAACAGTGCTCCTTCCCTCCCTCCCTCCCTTCCCACCCTCCCTCCTTCCTTTCCTCCATCCCTCACTCTTTCCTTCCCTCCCTCCCTCCCTCCCTCCCTCCATCATCCCTGTCATCCTCTGCATCTAGGAATTAATGTATAGTACCTTCATTGCTAAACCACTCGTGAATAATTGGAAATATTCTATATCCTGATTCCAATTAGCATAATAATCAATTACTCAATTAGTAATTTAATTTCTTCATGAACGGAAGAAGGAACACCTCCTTTTGATGAGTTTAAGAAGCGTTAGGTCTATGAGGTCACCGTTTGCACTAACATAACATAATATTCGCATGACATCATGCAGTATGTGTAAATGAAAAATGTACACCAGATACGAATGTGTGTGTGTGTGTGTGTGTGTGTGTGTGTGTGTGTGTGTGTGTACAAGAGAGTAAGAGAGAGATGGAGAGACAGAGAGAGAGACAGAGAGAGAGAGATAGGGAGGCTGTATTAGTAGTGACAGCAGCTGTCACTCTCCACCCCTCCACTCCTCCACCCCACCACCCCTCCACTCCTCCACTCAATCGTGAACCACTGAGAAAGCACCCAGTACCTCGGCGACTGCTAAAACACCCATTTGAAACACACCCTAAGCGTCTTTAAAAAAAAACACAAACTGACTGATTTCTCTCTTCCCCTGTCCCCTCCTCCTCTCCTCTCCTCCCCTGTCCCCCCTCATCCTCTCCTCTGCTCCCCTGTCCCCTCCTCCTTTCCTCTACTCCCCTGTCCCCCCTCCTACTCTCCTCCCCTGCCCCCCCTCCTCCTCTCCTCTCCTCCCCTGTCCCCCCTCCTCCTCTCCTCTCCTCCCCTGTCCCCCCTCATCCTCTCCTCTGCTCCCCTGTCCCCTCATCTCTTCCTCTGCTCCCCTGTCCCCTCCTCCTTTCCTCTACTCCCCTGTCCCCCCTCCTACTCTCCTCCCCTGCCCCCCTCTTCTCCTCTCCTCCCTGTCACCCCTCATCCTCTCCTCTCCTCCCCTGTCCCCCCTCCTACTCTCCTCCCCTGTCCCCCCTCCTCCTCTCCTCTCCTCCCCTGCCCCCCCTCCTCCTCTCCTCTCCTCCCCTGTCCCCTCCTCATCCTCTCCTCTCCTCCCCTGTCCCCTCCTCCTCTCCTCTCCTCCCCTGTCCCCTCCTCATCCTCTCCTCTCCTCCCCTGTCCCCTCCTCCTCTCCTCTCCTCCCCTGTCCCCTCCTCCTCTCCTCTCCTCCCCTGTCCCCTCCTCATCCTCTCCTCTCCTCCCCTGTCCCCTCCTCCTCTCCTCTCCTCCCCTGTCCCCCCTCCTACTCTCCTCCCCTGCCCCCCCTCCTCCTCTCCTCTCCTCCCCTGTCCCCCCTCCTACTCTCCTCCCCTGCCCCCCCTCCTCCTCTCCTCTCCTCCCCTGTCCCCTCCTCCTCTCCTCTCCTCCCCTGTCACCCCTCATCCTCTCCTCTCTTCCCCTGTCCCCTCCGCCTCTCCTCTCCTCCCCTGTCCCCCCACATCCTTTCCTCTCCTCCCCTGTCCCCTCCTCCTCTCCTCTGCTCCCCAGTCCCCTCCTCCTTTCCTCTACACCCCTGTCCCCCCTCCTCCTCTCCTCTGGTCCCCTGTCCCCTCCTCCTTTCCTCTACACCCCTGTCCCCCCTCCTCCTCTCCTCTCCTCCCCTGTCCTCCTCTCCTCTGCTCCCCTGTCCCCTCCTCCTCTCCTCTCCTCCCCTGTCCCCCCTCATCCTCTCCTCTGCTCCCCTGTCCCCTCCTCCTTTCCTCTACTCCCCTGTCCCCCCTCCTACTCTCCTCCCCTCCCCCCCTCCTCCTCTCCTCTCCCTCCCCTGTCACCCCTCATCCTCTCCTCTCTTCCCCTGTCCCCTCCGCCTCTCCTCTCCTCCCCTGTCCCCCCACATCCTTTCCTCTCCTCCCCTGTCCCCCCTCCTCCTCTCCTCTGCTCCCCAGTCCCCTCCTCCTTTCCTCTACACCCCTGTCCCCCCTCCTCC
>NC_137676.1:70911071-70916071 GCF_963989245.1 Nansenia antarctica
AATCGTTTTATTATTATCAGCAGCAGAACTGAGCTGATGTTTGTCACTGAGAGAGAGAGAGAGAGAGAGAGAGAGAGAGAGAGAGGGGGGGGAGAACAGTGTCACGTCTGTCCCTGAGCCTTGGCTTGGGAAGAACATGTCCCCCCCTATTTTTCCGTTCGTGGTCACGAATTATGATGTTGTTGTGCATCGGAGAAGAAGAAGAAGAAGAAAAATAACTCGGGTTGACCTATAAGAAAACTGCTGAGTCGTAACGACTGCTGCCGAGCCTCATGAGCGCCACGTTGAAACTGCTGTTCGTGTCCCATGATGACGGCTGAGGAGAAAAGTAGGAAAGTACACCGTACCGACCGGTCGAAAGTTTGGACACACTTCCCCCATTCAATCGAACGGGGGAGTGTGTCCAAACTTTTGACTGGTGGCAACTGTGGAACTGAAAAAGTTTTCGCAACTCCTCTGGGTGGGCAGGCCAGACGGCTTTTCTCAGCGCACAATAAACAAGGAAGACACCCTCGCTATTCATAGCTTTCATGTGACGTCACAGCATAGTGGAAACGCCCACCTGACGGGCAAAAGGCACTTTTTGCGGGCAAAACCCACGGGCAAAACCCACTTTTTGCGGGTTAATAACTTTGATTTCCCGTGGGTTAGGAAAATAATTCCAACGTGTCCGGATAGAGTAGAAGACAGGGAATCCAACACTATTTGAATGGTGTCAATCCTCCACTCCTATCACCGTGGACACAGCAAGGAGCGAATTCCCGGATATAAATATTCCCTCGCTCGCTGACAGCGGGAGTTGGGAGTTTCGTCCAGCAGCCGGTGAACGCCCGGTTGATCGAGTTTCATATTAAAAGTATATCTTCTCGGGGTGTCAGCGCGGTGGTTAAGGGCTCAAAATGACCGTATACTGATGGTGAATTTAGCAACAATAGTCTTATGTTTGTACCACCTCCATAACCGGTGTTATTCACGGGAAAAGCCGGTCAAGGAGGCACCCTTTGCAGGTCAATAACTTTGATTCTCCGGGGGTTATGATAATAATTCCAACGTGTCCGGATAGAGTAGAAGACAGGGAATCCAACACTATTTGAATGGTGTCAATCCTCCACTCCTATCACCGTGGACACAGCAAGGAGCGAATTCCCGGATATAAATATTCCCTCCCTCGCTGACAGCGGGAGTTGGGAGTTTCGTCCAGCAGCCGGTGAACGCCCGGTTGATCGAGTTTCGTATTAAAAGTATATCTTCTCGGGGTGTCAGCGCGGTGGTTAAGGGCTCAAAGTGACCGTATACTGATGGTGAATTTAGCAATAATAGTATTATGTGTGTACCACCTCCATAACCGGTATTAACACGGGAAAAGCCGGTCAAGGAGGCACCCTTTGCAGGTCAATAACTTTGATTCTCCGGGGGTTATGATAATAATTCCAACGTGTCCGGATAGAGTAGAAGACAGGGAATCCAACACTATTTGAATGGTGTCAATCCTCCACTCCTATCACCGTCGTGTATCTTGAAAGTTCTTCATGGGTGAGGTGGTCTAAATAGTAGGCAGCCATGTTGAGCGATGTTGCTATGATACTTTTTGCCCGTCAGGTTGGTGGTTGCTAGGGAAGAAACCACGTGACTGAAAGCTATGAATACTCTTGTACTTTCGCTATTGCCTCTAGTGGATTCTTTGTTTTCAGTGTTCGAAATTTACACCACGATACTTTTCCCCATAACAAGAAAGTTATATTTGTTCTTCTATTTGTTCTGTCTTGTGGGCAGTCGGGTCTTTGTTCAGTGGCGTCGAATTTACACACGACGCCAGATATAATTCCCATAACAAGAACGTTGTACAGTTCAATCGAATTCGGGAAGTGTGTCCAAACTTTTGACTGGTAGGCTACTGTGTTTGTTTTTCTGTTTGTTCAGTCGCCTTGTGGGCAGTTGTAACGATGTGTACTGGAGTTGAAGATGGCGCCGGAGCATGGGACAAAGAAAAACACAGGTCTGGGCATACTGTAAGCCCATCAAAAAGCTATTTCTAACGCTCTCCAAGACCTAAGAAGTGTCTTAATATAGTGCTGTTGTTGAGGATAAAGGAGGCATCTCTGTCACTGTCACTGTTGACTAGACCCAGATGTGTTTGTCTTCAAACAGCCTTTCCACTGACAAAACACCACTTTCAGCACTCACAGTGACAGGGACAAAACGAAAACATTCTTTATGCTTTTCAACAAAGGGTAGGGGTGTGTGTGTGTGTGTGCGTGCATGAGTGTGTGTGGGTGTGTGTTTGTGTGTGTGTGTGTGTGTGTGGGTGTGCGTGTGTGTGCATGAGTGTGTGTGTGTGTGGGTGTGTGAGTGTGTGTGTGGGTGTGTGAGTGTGTGCGTGTGTGTGTGCGTGCATGAGTGTGTGTGTGTGTGTGAGTGTGTGTGTGTGTGCGTGCGTGAGTGTGTGTGTCGGTGGGTGTGTGTGCATGAGCGTGAGTGTGTGTGTGTGTGGGTGCATGCATGCGTGCGTGCGGGTGTCTGCGTGAGTGTATGTGTGTGTGTGTGTGTGTGTGTGTGTATGTGTGTGTGTGTGTGTGTGTGTGGGTGCATGCATGCGTGCGTGCGGGTGTCTGCGTGAGTGTATGTGTGTGTGTGTGTGTGTAAGGCACAAACTTACCTTTCTGTTCCACTTCTATTCCAGCCAATCGGGGGACGACAAGAAGACGAGGGGAGAGAAGAGGAGGGGAGGAAGAGAGGACATAATGAGTGATGCAATAATAAGAAGTATTATCATAATACGATCTCGGGGTCTCCATAATCTGTCCCATATTTCACCATAACCTTGTGAAAGTGCCGGGAAGTTCTTCGTGTGTGATTGGTAATAAAATAACGATAACGTAATCGTCCAAGGAGACCTCGACAGGGAGTTTTTTGAGCCCTGAGAGCTAATGCGTTTTACACAGACATCAGTTTTTTTGCGCACGCACGCACGTACGCACGCACGGACACACTCACAGAGTCACAGGCACACACACACACACACACACACACTCACAGGCGCACACACACACACACACACACACACACACACACACACACACACACTCACACACTCACACACACTCACAGGCGCACGCACACACACACACACACACACACACACACACACACACACACACACACACACACACACAGTATATGGCACAAGAAGAAAACAATGCAAATTAAAGTGACACACAAAGTGTGGTTTAATGGAATGTAGTGTATGTGTGTGTGTGTGTGTGTCTGTGTGTGTGTGTGTACATCCCAAGGAACTCAGAGCCTCCATTTGATCACTGGTACCATCTCCCAGCAGCAGGGCCAACACTGCCTCATTATAAAGCATCCTATTGTATACTATAGTAACAACAGCACAATGTGTGTGTGTGTGTGTGTGTGTGTGCGTCAGTCTTTGTGTTATTGTGTGTTTGTGTCTGTCTTTGTGTTTGTGTGATTGTGTGTGTGTGTGTGTGTGTCTGTCTTTGTGTTTGCGTGATTGTGTGTGATTGTGTGTGTGTGTGTGTGTGTGTGTGTGTGTGTGTGAGCGTGTGTCAAGACTACTGGAGTTACTCTCTCTCTGTTATAAAGTTTGAGTCTGAACTCTGATTTCAATACCCACTTTTCTCCTGTGTAATTGGAGTTGATTTGCATTTGCAATTGTTAATGTTAGTCTTTACCTCCCCTGGTGTTCTGTGCACAGACAGCAGCTACTCAAAACGCAACACAGTTACCTTCAAACACTCTATAGTGTGTATGTGTGTATGTGTGTATGTGTGTATGTGTGTGTGTGTGTGTGTGTGTGTGTGTCTGTGCGTATGCATCGTTGTGTGTGTATGTGTGTGTATGTGTGCGTGTGTGTGTGTGTGTGTATGTGCGTGTGTGTGTGTGTGTGTGTCAGTGTGTGCGTGTGTGCATTTGGAGTGCATGCGTGTATTCATCTGTGGCATGCATATGTGCGTATGCAAGTGTGTGTGTGTGTCAGTGTTTTCAAAGAGGAAGCCGAGCACTTCCAGTAAATACTCTCCATGGCCAGAGCCTCTCTCTGTCTCTCTCTCCCTCCCCCTCCCTCCCTCCCTCCCTCTCCTCTCTCTCTCTCTCTCTCTCTCTCTCTCTCTCTCTCTCTCTCTCTCTCTCTCTCTCTCTGTGGTATCCAAAATGTTGTCTTTAGTGTTTTTGCAGATAGGAGAGGAGAGGAGAGGAGAGGGGAGGGAGAGGAGAGGGAGAGGAAAGGAAAGGGAGGAAGGAGAGGAGAGGAGAGGAGAGGAGAGGGAGGAGAGAGAGAGAAGAGGAGAGGAGAGAAGAGAAGAGGAGAGGAGAGGAGAGGAGAGAAGAGAGAGAGAGAGAGAGGAGAGGAGAGAGGAGAGAGGAAAGGAGTGGAGAGGAGAGGAGAGGAGAACCCTGAAATGAAATACACACACGTTTCCTCCCTCTCTCTCTCTCTCTTTCGTCTTGAAACATATGAATTCCATTTCCACCTACAGGGCCCGTGGGGCCTGAAGGGAATGTGAACACGGTGGAAACCTCCGTCTGCAGAGCTAGCCAGCTGCTCTTAAGTCTTTTAAGGCTGTTTAACACACGGGGAGGTGGACCGTCTCTGGGGGGATGGAGGGATGGGAGGAGGGGGGGATCGGAGGGGGAGGGGAGGGGGGGATCGGAAGGGGGAGGGAGGGGGATCGGAGGAGGAGGGGGGGATCGGAGGGGAGGGGGGAGGTGGGGAGGGGGATGGCGATGGGGACAGGAGAGGAGTGGATTTATATATAGCACAAAAACACCATACGTGCATACATGCATGCATGACTTCAGAAACGCATTAAAGCAAAAAACAACACAGATGCACAGGCTGGTACTGTACAAGCACACACGCACGCACGCAACACACACACACACACACACGTGCACGCACACATGCAGACACACACACACACACGCACATGCAAACAATCACACAATATGCACAGACACACACACACACACACACACAC
>NC_137676.1:70921071-70928571 GCF_963989245.1 Nansenia antarctica
CTCGTCAGGGGAGGCTGGGGGAGGTAGAAATGGGAGGTCGAGCTCATTGTGATGCATGGGGTGGAATGGTATCAAACACGCCTGGTAGCCTCCCCTAATGTGTCTGTATAGGGTGGTATGAGGGGTCGTGACGTGTATAGGTTTCTATGAGGGGTCGTGACAAGTTTATAATGCCTAATTGAACATCGGAGACATGACAGAAGGTACCATGAATGCGTGTATCCACAGGAAGTTCAAGGGAAGTGCTTCCTGCCAAAACCCCGACAGTAAGAGAGAGAGAGAGAGAGAGAGAGAGAGAGAGAGAGAGAAAGAGAGAGAGAGAGAGAGAAAGAGAAAGAGAGAGAGAGAGAGCTGGAGCGTGCCGTGTAATGAGCTTTGGAGAGAAGCCAAGACAGAGACAGAGACAGAGAGAGAGAAAGAGAGAAAGAGAGAGAGCCAACAAACCTTAAAAAAAAAAGAAAGAAAAGAAAAACTGGAGCAAAAATATCACCACAAATTGGGAGCATACATAATTTAATTACCTGTATTAAAATCCTCCAGGACTTCTAAGGCCTTGGCAACACATGTGAAGAAAATAAAAGAAAGCAGCCCCCCCCCCAAACCCAAGTAGCATCCCCAGGTAGCATCTGGAGAAGATAACGGTCCAATCAGAGCCTCCGATGATTGAACACATGTGAGGCCCGGAGGTGACCAACAGCCAATTACACTGATGGGTTGTTAGCAGATATCACTTAGCTCCACCCCCGCCCCCCTCCTCTCTCTCCCCCGCAACCTCGAATATTGAACCTTGCTTGCTGTGTTACCAATATCCACACGCCTAGCCCACAGCTGAAACGAAGCCGTTGATTGGCCAATGTGATATTGAAGCCCAAAGCTTCAAGTTTCAAGTTTATTATTGTATATCTTATTATAGCTTTTATTTAAGCGTTATGGGACGAGAAGCTGTGGTATATCGTGGATATCGGCACAGCTAGCGGGGTGGTTAGGCACGAAGCGAAGCGAGTATATATATATATGATAGCTTATCATAGCTTTGTACAGTTATTGCACAATCATTGTTACCACGTGTGTAAAGACACAGAGGGGAATCGAACCGTTCAAGGGCCGGCGCCATAGCAACTAAAGCATCGTTTGACTGAACATTCCGATGTCAGTTGTGTTGAGCTTGGCTAAGCATCATTTGACGGAACATTCCGATGTCAGTCTGGTTGCGTTCGGTTGTTAATAAAGTTGAATAAAACTTCCAAAAGGTGCACCACAAGATGGCCGCCTAGGGTACACCCCACCATGGAATGATTTGATTTGAACGGGCGTGACTGTTCTACTCATTCTATCTCTATGTCCAGTTCTGTTGCTAATGCAGGGCCCTAATGCACTCCCCTATGGCTGTTAGCAGAGCCGGCTAATGGCTGTGGGTTCAGGTGGAGCCAGAGCCTGCGGGGGGGTGAACGTTATCAGATCAGCCTGGAACTCTTTTTCCTGCGTGCCGTGTTGTTCTTCGGGGCAACTCAATAATGTCGCAACATTACACAGGGATCACTATGCACTACGGGGCTCTCTCTCTCTCTCTCTCTCTCTCTCTCTCTCTCTCTCTCTCTCTCTCTCTCTCTCTCTCTCTCTCTCTCATAGATGCAGAGGCAGAAACACACACCCAGATGCCAAGCCAGCACACACACACACATGCACGCACACACACACAAACACACGCACACACACCTACACACACACACACACACAAAAGGCAGGCAACTCAATAAGGCGGGAACATTAAGGAGGTGTCAGGTTGCTGTTTCCATCTGCTTGGTGGAGGCGTCTGATAGTGGGATTATTTAATCTGCGCGTCACCTGAAACGGCAGGGCCTATTTACCCAGACGTAATTGAATGTTACCGGGGGGAAACCGACTTGGCTGTCTTGGAGGAGGACTGATGCCAGGAGTTGTACTTTGATACGCGTCGTCTGAAGTGGATGTGGGAGAGTGAGAAACGATGTCGTCAAGATCACCATGGTGAACACGCAACAGGAACATGTGAAATTGTGTGTCCCCTTTTCTAGTGTCTACGAGCCACCTGAGATGAATACTCGTATAGTATAGTATGTGTATAGGGTATGGTAGTGTGTTCCTTCACACCCAGTGCTTCATATGACTATTATGGTTACTATTATAGGACTAGGGGCCGGTTTCAGAGACAAGGCTTAAGCCTAGTCCTGGACTAAATCACACTTTCAATGTAAAATCTCCATTGAAGATGCTTTTTAGTCCAGGATTAGGCTTAAGCCTTGTCTGTGAAACTGGCCCTAGGACTATTAAATAACTATTATAGGACAAGGATTGGGACTAGGACTATTGTAGGCCTTTATGGAACTATTAAAGGACTATAATAGGACTATAATAGGACTATTATGGGACTATTGTAGGACTATCCTAATATCCTATAATAATACATTAGATTTATATAGCGCTTTTCTAGACACTCAAAGACGCTTTACAAACTGAAAAGATCGAGTAGAGAATAGATAAAAGAAAGTATAGGGGTCTAATTCATTTTTAGATTACTAAATCTAAATCGAAGCGTCTTTGTAGGACAATCTACTCTGTATACTGCCCCTGTTGTATGACATGTGCTATACAAATAAACTCGCCTTGCCTCTCAACCCTCTCGGTTTTTATGTCATGACAGCAATAATTGTACAGAAGACCAGAGAGTAAACCATGTTATTTGTAATTCCAGTCCTCAACGCGTTTGACGTAATGCAGATGACTTCAGCCCAATCGAAAAACCTCTCAAACCAAACCTCTCAAACCAGAGGACAGGCTCATCGGGATGCATGGAGGGACTGAGTGTTTGATACTCTCCCCCATCGCGCCCCGGGCCTGACAATGAGCTTGTCCTGTGCTGTCTGCCCCCGCCGCCCCCCCTGCTGTCAGCACAGAGCCAGAGGTCACGGGGTCACAGTGGGAGCTGTCATCATCCTGTCATCCTAGCCTGTCCCTGCTACATTTTCATCCATCCATCCTTCCTTCCTTCCTTCCTGTCTGTCTGTCTTCCTGCCGTCACAGTCGCTCGATCATTCCTCACATTTTCCGCCCTTACCCAGTGTCTCGTGTGCGTGTGTGTGCGTGCATGCGTGTGTGTGTGTGTGTGTGTGTGTGTGTGTGTGTGTGTGTGCGTGTGCGTGTGTGTGAGAACATGCTCCTCCCACTGTGTCTCTCCAATGCAAAGGTAGTTGGTTCGAAGTCCCACTGGGCCCATATGTACAAAACAACTTTACTCACTTCGGAAAAAACATTCTGCTTAAAGGCATACGGTGTATATTAAACTGATGAATGCGCGGCAGTATAGACGTATAGATGAATAGTATAGGTGTGCGCTTGTTAAGATCACATCAAAGAATCCAGCAAGCTCTGGTACTTCAAACGATCCCTCAAAAAGCCCATCCTTTTAAACTTGCTTTTAATCTTCAACTACTCATATTGTTGTTGTTTTTACTGACTGTGCTTTTGTTTCATTTTTGATGTATCCATCTATTCTTGTTCTCTCCATGGGATGTAGTCTCTTTGTGTACTGAGAAAAGCTCCAGACAAAACAATTATTATTATTATATTTATTATTATTAAAATGAGTAGTATAGATATAAGTAGTATATCGTCACCTTCTTAAAATAATTGTAAAAGTCATATTTTCAAGTTTTGCGAAAAACAGAATAAACTGAACCAAATCTAGAACACATGATATTCAAGCAAAAACAAGAACTCCTCAAAAAAGTGACTTAAGCCATCGTTAAGAAGGTAACGATATGACTAGTAGTATAGATTTACACTCCCCGGCCACTTCATTAGGTACACCCTGTATACATACGTATATAGGGTTAGGTTAGGTTTATATACCCTACATATATGTTCAATTTTTCTCCGATTTCAATGTATGACACATCATTTTAAAGCTTACAATCTGTAGTTTAAGCACATGTAAAACTGAAAAATGACTTTGGCTACTGGTTGCACTTTTCACCAGCAGCTGTCACATAGTATGTATGAGTAATCACTGTAGGGGCCATACTGTATATGTATAGGGTTAGGTTAGGTTTATATACCGTACCCTACATACAGTATATAGTATAAATATATACATATATAGTATGAGTACTTACTGCAGGTACACCCTGTATGTATAGGGTTAGGTTAGGTATACAGTATATACCCTACATACACTATATAGTATAATATGCTGGGTGCTGGTAGGCAAACTGGTAGTAGTCGCTCTATGAGTCGAGGGCTGCAAGGGACTTTTCCTGGATGCACAGTGTACAGGTTTCTACCCTTGCCTGCTTGCGTGTTCTGTCATCATGTGAAGCGCATCACATCTTGTGAGAAATGCGCTATACAAATAAAACTTGATTTGATTTGATTTGATATATAAATATATGGTATGTTTGAGTGCTCACTGTAAGGCACACACTCGTATAGGGTTAGGTTTATATACCCTACATATATAGTATACGTATGTAGTATGTAGTATGTAGTATGTAGTATGTAGTATGTAGTACTCACTGTAGGGCACACACTCGTACTGCACCTCCAGGTACTTGTAGGTCCCGGGGCAGGGGTCTGGGAACACGTCCGGCCCCGCCACCACGGCACACTGGGTCCTGTTGTTACACCTGGAGACACACGGTACACGTTAACACAGCACACACACACACACACACACAGCACACACACACACACACACACACACACACACATACACATACACATACACATACACATACACATACACATACACATACACATACACATACACATACACATACACATACACATACGCACGCACGCACGCACGCACAGTAAGTGTACAAGCATACACACACAGCAAGTACAAGCATACACACACTCACACACACACACACATGCACCCACACACACACGGACGCACACACAGAGGCAGACGCACACACACTTTGTATCCAATAAACAAAAGCAAACTGACAGGAGGCATTGTCATGAAGCCCTTGCATAAACAACTAGCTCATATGATATTTCCCTACACACACAAACACACACACACACACACACACACACACACACACGCACACACACACACACGGGCGCACACACACACACACACACACACACACAGACGGGCGCACACGCGCACACACACACACACACACACCCCACACACACACACACACACACACACACACACACAGACAGGTTTCCATCCACATTAGCGTTGAATAATAACAGTGTGTGGAGGAGGAAAGGACAACAAGCTGAAGGGAAGCCCATTGTGCCCTCCAGACACAGGTAATTAATTCCCATTATCAAGGGGCCTCGGCCGACCACACACACACACACACACACACACACACACACACACACACTCACACACACACCAGAGTAAGTACTTTCCACTGTCATTAACACCGGTTTATGTCAGCAGAGGGTGCGTGTGTGTGGGTGCGCGTGTGTGGGTGGGGACGGGGAGAGGTGCGTGTGTGCTTGTGTGTGAGGTGCGGGTGCGTGTGTGTGTGTGGGGGGGGATGTGTGTGTGTGTGTGTGAGGTGCGGGCGCGTGTGTGTGAAGTGCGTGTGTGTGTGTGTGTGTGTGGGGGCGGGGGGGGTGCGCGTGTGGAGGGGGGGGGGTGGAGGGGGGGGGGGGTGCGTGTGTTTGTGTGAGGTGCAGGCGCGTGTGCGTGTGCGTGTGCGTGTGTGTGTGTGTGTGTGTGGTATGAGCTAGCTGTTTACGTGGGGGTTTCGTTAATTAAACATCTAGGACACCCTCCTGTGAACCTCGTAAACCAGTACAGGAAATGTAATATCATAAACCCCGCCTCTAAAGCCACACACACACACACACACACACACACAAAAACATGCACCCATACACACACACGCACACGCACACACAGACACACACACACACACACACACAAATACATGCACCCATACACACACACGTGCACACGCACACAGTTATAAAAAAATAGGTTTCTTTATGTCTCCCTTAAGGTGAGGTGCCACAAAGTCCTTTATAGAACCGTTTACAAGGCGGCGATATCAACGCCATCAAAGAGGTGCCATTTCTATCCTGTCGGCCTGTCTGCTTGACACACACGCGCACACGCAGACTTCCGCAATATCTTCCCCCTCATCTCGATATGACTTCCTGCTTTAAGGTTGAATGAAGAAAATAATATTTTTTCTGATGAAATAAGGGATAGAGAACTCCTACTGGGGCTATTTCTGACACTGAATAGCAATTTCCTCCTCCCTCATATGAATATCTAAATATTCCTTCTCTCTCTCCATTCCTCCCACCCACCCTCCCTCCTTCCATCTCTCCCTCTCCCTCCACCCGTCAGAACCACCACGACATTTAAATGAAGGCCAGCGAGCTTCTAGCAGTGAGAATACCTAATGACAACTCCAACCTCCCTTAGTCCAACTCCTCCATGTAACAACCTGTGTTTAACATAACGGCGTATCACACATACATCAGACATACAGTACGTGGACACTAATCTACTTCGATATTAGCATACCGTAGCTAAGCTTACTGAACAGCCACATCCGTGTACTGTGGGGACGTGTGTGTGCTTACTGTGGCGCTAGTGTCAGAAGACACTGCTGGCTAGGCGCCGTCGAAAGGTGTTTAAATGTAACGAATGGAATGGTCGAATGGTCGGAATGGTCTTTATTATTGTCATTGCTATAGTACAGGTACCAAACAACGAAATTTAGGAGGGGTGGCTCCCATGGTGCTAGGAAAGAAAAAAAAGAAAAAAAAACACAAGAAGGGAAAGGAGCTGGTTTACATAAATAAAGGCTATGTACACTATCCACTATACTATACTGTACAGATAGACGACTAGGGTTGTCATATTGCACATAGTGTTATTGCACATTAATTTAAAGTGTCGCAGTTTGCAGGCTTGAAATGTACATATTTGTGCCTCAGCACTACACCTGTTTTTTTCAGTCCAGCAGCTGCCATCAATCCGTCCAGACTGTCCAGGGCCCAGAATTAAAATTAAAATGTATTAATTAATTAATTAGAACCTAGGTCTTTGCTGTGTTCAGGGCCTGGATGGCCCTGGGGGAATATGGGGGAATATGAACATCTTAAGCTTAACACTAGAACAGCCGTGCCCATCTTGACAACGGGAATCTGCTATTTACACACAAAGAGCGCTAGTTGGCTGCCTTGTAAATTAGCCTGCCTCCAACACAGAAAAACGGCAAAATAGCTTTATACTTATATATTTATACTTTATCCTTGAACATGTAAGGATACCGGGAGGTAGAACGCACATATCTAGGAAAAGCCATGAAAGGAGGATCCTGAAATTTGATCGAGTGCAAAGATGTTTTACTGACTTGGTCACCCATGGGTGTTCTAGTGTTAAATCTTGGTGCACACATCATATAAGGTGTGTTGTAATCATGGTTTCCGCCCAGACCTTCTCTAAGTCTCCTCTTTCCTTGCCTTTGTCTC
>NC_137676.1:70931071-70936071 GCF_963989245.1 Nansenia antarctica
CCAGAACACTCTAGAACATCACATGAACACTCTAGAACACCAGAACACTCTAGAACATCACATGAACACTCTAGAACACCAGAACACTCTAGAACACCACCTGAACACTCTAGAATACCACCTGAACACTCTGGACCACCACCTGGGCACTCTAGAACACCTGGACACTAGGACACTACCAAAAACAAATCAATCTATTGATAATAACTATGTTTTCCCCAACAATATCAATAATACAACCAACATTATAACTTGTTCAATCTCCATTAACATGCACTATTGTGGCTGGCCAATGGCCACACCAGGACATCAGGACTGACAGATCAATTGTAGCCAATCAGATGGCGTGATTCAACAACCGGTCTCTGCCTTAAATGTTCTTCTGTGCCGTTAGGCCGAGGGCAGAAGTGCGAGAGAGAATGATTGAAGATTCAACAGATAATATCCAAATGAGAAATTAGATACTAACCAGCGAAAAGTTTGTGATGTTGTGATGTTGAACCCAGAGTGAATTTACGAATGCAGCCATAGAGTATAAGAGCACTGGGACTTTTAACTATATCACTCCGCAGCACAGGTGTTCTATTCAATTACCGTTAACGGTCGTTATCAGACTGTAACAAACTTTGCACCGCAAAGATGGATATATTTCCACAAATAACATTTGTGTTAAATTATTAATGGTCTTCAGAAGAGGACGAAGGGAAGGAAAGCCTAGATACCTCGGTGCAAACCTCCAGGTGTGCTGATGACAATGACAATGACAATAGATGGAAACGTACAGATAAAAGTACATGATACAAAGTAGCTAGCCTGGGGTAATGTGTGTAGGCCTACACAAAGTAGCAAGCTGTGCAGGAAAATGTTGGTGTTCAGGTTGCTTGGCAACAGTCTAGTTCAAGTTCAAGAGCAAGTTCAGTTGCGGAACTATTTGTGTTGGCGGAGCCAAATAATGTATGATTGAATAAACAAATCATATAATATGATTGAATAAACAAACATCATAATATGTTGTCACTTATTACTGTTAACTATGAAATGGCACTTGTAGAACTGTTGTATAAAAGCAATATCACAGTCAATGTCACAACAGTATCAGCACGGCTGTGATTATCTTCGGTACTCAGAGTACTCAGTATTTTAATAGACGACAATAAGTATTGTAAATGGAATGGTAAATGGACTGCACTTAGGCCTATATAGCTGCCTTACTCCGAAGCGCTTTACAACGGTCTCTCATTCACACATCCACACACCGATGGCGGCAAACTACCGCACCGATCTTCCAACCCTAAGATCATTAGACGCCGGCTCTACCTCCTCCGCCACAGCCTAAGTATTCATCGAAAACGTTTAAGATAAGGATCGCACTGTAATGGAACACAATGAATGAAAGGGAAAAACTGAATGTAATGTTCAGTTCCTTCCTGTAAATTGCATACTTTTATTTGCTTTTATGGCCATTTTTCTCATGTCTGCCTTCTAGCTAATACTGTATTTCATGCATATCTTATTGCATGCCTGGTTTTGATTTAATTTCCCAACTGCACTCTGTGTGACCACTCTGGTGTTCAGAGGGACACACATGGCAGAGAACACACTTAGTGAGAAACTGAAAAAGTACTTTATTCAGATGCTTATCACTTATTTTCATACTGTAAGACGTTGTTTTGTGCAGTATATCATAGTAGAATGCTGTAAGTGTAAGCTGTTGTAAATACATTGTTACTCATAGTGTTTTACAAGGACAGTTTTTTTTATAGTGGCTCGACCAAGGATGGCGAGCAACTGAGCCAGAAGACTTGCATGCAAAGACATCCCTGTTCATTATGATTATTATTTATTTGTGTATTATTATTATTATTGTATACTTCTCCACCATACCTCTCTTTTCACACACCAACCTAAGATCCCCACTCAGGCTTTCATATCAACACACATATCACCCTAACTTCTTTTTTATTGTCTGTATATCTGGTCATTATGTCAACCTTGTTTGTATTCTATGTCACTATTTGTCCTTGTAATGCATTTTCACTAATAAAAAAAAGTTATTAGTTCATTAGTTCATTCCATCTCGAGGAGCGACTGGAGGACTACAGCAAGGTCTCACTGTTCTTCCTGCATTGAAAAGGCTTAGGCGACCTATTACAAATCCTTCCATAAATATTTAAAATGTTCACGTTTTTTAATGTTTGTCACGCATTTAATTTGTTTATATACATCTCAATAATGTCAGCACAACGATTATAAGAACAAGAACTGGGTTAACTGTACATATATCTTAACTGTGCATATATTAACTGTACATATATTAACTGTACATATATCTTTACTGTACATATATCTTAACTGTACATGTCTTAACTGTACATATATTAACTGCACATATATATTAACTGTACATGTCTTAACTGTACATATGAATGAATGAATGGTCTTTATTGTCATTGCTATAGTACAGGTACCAAACAACGAAATTTAGGAGGGGTGGCTCCCCTGGTGCGGAAAAAAAAAAAAAAAACACAAGAAGGGAAGGAGCTGGTTTACATAAATAAAGGCTATGTACACTATCCACTATACTATACTGTACAGATAGACGACTAGGGTTGTCATATTGCACATAGTGTTATTGCACATTCATTTAAAGTGTCGCAGTTTGCAGGCTAGAAATGTACATGTTTGTGCCTCAGCACTACACCTGATTTTTTCAGTCCAGCAGCTGCCATCAATCCGTCCAGACTGTCAAACCGGAGAACCAGTTGCAGATGCCGTAGGTGAGGATGCTCTCCACTGCGCCGCGGTAGTAGGCCACCATTATCTCCTGCTTGTTGTGTTCCTTCCTGAGGACTCTCAGGAAGTAGAGCCGCTGCTGTGCCTTCTTGATGGTGGCTGCTGTGTTGTTCTTCCAGGACAGGTCATCTCGCATGTGCATCCCCAGGAATCGGAGGGCTGAGACTCTCTCCACGCTCTCTCCGTCGATGAGCAAGGGCTGGATCTCAGACTTTTTCCTCCTGAAGTCCACGATGATTTCCTGGGTGATTTCCTTAACTGTACATATCTTAACTGTATATATCTTAACTGTACATATCTTAACTGTACATATCTTAACTGTATATATCTTAACTGTACATATCTTAACTGTACATATCTTAACTGTACATATCTTAACTGTATATATCTTAACTGTACATATCTTAACTGTACATATCTTAACTGTACATATCTTAACTGTATATATCTTAACTGTACATATCTTAACTGTACATATCTTAACTGTACATATCTTAACTGTACATATTGTATTGATGTCCATCACTATGGACAAAAGTATGTGGACACAATTAACATCTGGGGCTGTTTTCATAGTTTGGGCCCTTAGTTCCAGTGAAGGGAAATGTTAATGCTGCAGCTACAATGTGATTCTAGAGAATTGTATGCTTCCAACTTTGTGGCAACAGTTTGGGGAAGGCCCTTTCCAGTTTCAGCATGACAATGCCCCCATACACAAAGTGAGGTCCATGATGACATGGTTTGCCGAGTTTGGTCTGGGAGAACTTGACTGGCCTGCACACAGAGCTCTGACCCCAACCCTGTCGAACACCTTTGGGATGAATTGGAACGCCGACATGGGTGTGATGTTCGGGTGATGTTCGGATGTCCCAATACTTTTGTCCATATAGTGTATCTCAGAGTATCAGTACCTCTGAGGGAGTTGTTTATGAACATCTTGAAGTCAGGTGTGAAGGATAGTGGGAGTGAGGTTATTAAGAGAGAGGTGTGTAGGATGTGCATATAGTATGTGATTTCAGATTTGTTGAATGAGTCAGTTTGTGCTGAAGAATGTGGTTGTCGATAAATCTGTTGGTTGAGTTGTTTAGAATTGTTAGCATTTAAAATGCTGAAACTGCCATCTCTGTATTTTTAGAGGAAACGTGAGAAAGATTCAGGAGCTCGATGCCTCTGATGGAGGCGTACCTGATCCTTCCCGTGAGCACTGCAGTGTGGGAGAGAGGGTGTGTGTGTGTGTGTGTGTGTGTGTGTGTGTGTGTGTGTGTGTGTGTGTGTGTGTGAGAGAGAGAGGGTTTTCTGCTATGAAGACTCCCTTTGGGAGTTTAGGAGGGGCCTGGAAGAACATTTCTCAATTTTAATATAGGATACTCTATAGGTATTATATATAGATCTTCTATAGCTAGCTAGCCAATAAGAATGCTTCCATTGGGGAGGGAGGGGTGGAGGGGGGCTGGGTACTTACCCAAAGCATTTTTGGTAAATATTTGTAAATATTCATGCATATTGTGAGAAAGAAAATCGCTGTTTGCCCCTTCAATATATGTTTAAATAATGACATAACATTGTTTAATGAAAAGATTTTAGATTTTATTTTATTTAAATGAAGGACACATCATTATCAAATCAATAGTAGTCACATTTGTTATTTCCACTAACATATACTGCTTTTTAAAACATGTTGTATTTGGACAAGTAATTTGAGCTCTCTGACATGTACAAGATAAGGAGTGTGTAAGATGCATCCCTTTGCTCCAGTAGTGAACCTAGTCTAGTGTGTCTCCTTGTACGTATCCTATATTGATAAATCCCAGTCATAAGTACTACATAAACACTCTAGAACACCACCTGAACACTCTGGAATACCACATGGACACTCTAGACCACCACATGGACACTCTAGACCACCACATGAACACTCTAGACCACCACATGGACACTCTAGAACACCACATGGACACTCTAGACCACTGCAGGCACCTGAACACTCTAGAACACTGCAGGCACCTGAACACTCTAGAACACTGCAGGCACCTGAACACTCTAGAACACCACATGGACACTCTAGACCACCACATGGACACTCTAGAACACCGCAGGCACCTGAACACTCTAGAACACCACATGGACACTCTAGAACACCGCAGGCACCTGAACACTCTAGAACACCACATGGACACTCTAGAGCACCACATGAGCACTCTAGAACA
>NC_137676.1:70946071-70953571 GCF_963989245.1 Nansenia antarctica
TATTCATTGTCCCTTTACAAATAAAATAAACATAAACATAAACGTATCTTATTCCCCGAGCTATAGGCCTATCCTATGTATTCATACCTTGTTTCTATGATAATGTTCTGGTTAACCTACTTACCTGGATAATTAGGCTATAAGAACATACATACATATTTAAGCAAAGTATATTATATTAATGTCATTGTTATGTAACATGTTTATGTTCAAAGTAATGTGCACAGTTTATGTAGCCTAATCTAACTATTGTATATCTTTGTGTATTTCCAGTTTTACAATGTTGAACTTCCATTCAACTACACTGAAGACATTGGAGCTTCATTCTGTCTTGTGTAGCCTTTCTCAGAATGCAATTGTGAGGACAGAATACTACCAAACACTAACTAAGCATATGTACACTTTTGACCCACTGGGAATGTGATGAAATAAATAAATGCTGAATTAAATAATTCTCTCCACTATTTTTCTCTCCTCTAGTTCACACTCTTACAATACCTCCTGATCCTAACTGACCTAAGACAGGGAATGTTTACTATCATTAAACGTCAGGAATTGTGAAAAAAAAACAGAGTATAAATGTATTTGGCGTATGTGGAGGTGTATGTAAACATCCGACTCCAACTGTGTATCGGTTGGAAATATCCAGTGGGTCCTTGGTTTCCACGAGCACGGAGTATCTCGGCTACAGTTGCTATGGTGATGTTTAAGAAACAGGAAAATGATCTAAAACCTCAAATAGTGTCATTAGTCACCGGACCTTGTCGTGGGGGAAAATGTGTGTCAGTCAGAGTGTTGTCACGAAGGCTGTTCATCTATCTAGCTTCCACATAGATAGGTGTTATCAGAAAAATGTTGACAGTACATCCGCTACATTCCTCTTCATGTGTTTCTGACTGGGTTTAAGGGTGAGTGACAGGGTGAGTATACAGCACGCCCTAGTTCTAGAACCATCAGTGGTTGCAATGGTTCCGTTGGCCTGGCGGAACGCCCCTTTGTGACACGCTCAATTAGAGAACTAAAGCCCTGCGGAAGCGAAAGAGAGAATACAGAGTAGAAAAAGAGAGAAGGATGGGGGAGAAAAAAGGAATGCGCTTATCCGTCTAAAAGTTCTGTAACAGAATACCGGCAGACATTTTGGATTGGGGTTCGGTCCCTGTTGACGGCGAGGCAGCGACACACACACATACACACACACACACATACATACACACACACACACACACACACACACACAATCGCGCGCGCTGTCTGACACACATCAGACAAATGACTGAAGTTGCTATATCAGGAGGAGATGAGATGGAACTTTCATGGTGGTGTCTTCGTTTCCCCTTCAAACCTGTGTATCTCTACAGGGGATTAGATCTGTGGGCGCGCAGGCAGGCAGGCAGTCAGGCAGGGAGACAGGCAGGCAGTCAGGCAGGGAGACAGGCAGGCAGGCAGGCAGACAGACAGTCAGGCAGGCAGGGAGACAGGCAGGCAGGCAGGGAGACAGACAGACAGGCAGAGAGACAGACAGGCAGGGAGACAGACAGGCAGGCAGGGAGACAGACAGGCAGGCAGGCAGGGAGACAGACAGGCAGGCAGGCAGGGAGACAGGCAGGCAGGCAGGGAGACAGGCAGGCAGGCAGGGAGACAGACAGACAGACAGGCAGAGAGACAGGCAGGCAGGGAGACAGGCAGGCAGGCAGGGAGACAGACAGGCAGGCAGGCAGGGAGACAGGCAGGCAGGCAGGGAGACAGGCAGGCAGGCAGGGAGACAGACAGACAGACAGGCAGAGAGACAGGCAGGCAGGGAGACAGGCAGGCAGGCAGGGAGACAGACAGACAGACAGACAGGCAGGCAGGCAGGGAGACAGACAGACAGACAGGCAGGCAGGCAGGGAGACAGGCAGGCAGGCAGGGAGACAGACAGACAGGCAGAGAGACAGACAGGCAGGCAGGCAGGGAGACAGGCAGGCGGGCAGGCAGAGAGACAGACAGGCAGGCAGGCAGAGAGACAGACAGACAGACAGACAGGCAGGGAGACAGACAGGCAGGGGGGCAGGCAGGCAGGGAGACAGACAGACAGGCAAGGGGGCAGGGAGACAGACAGACAGGCAGGGGGGCAGGCAGAGATAGGCTCTAGGTAGCTTGAGAAACCTTCTGAGACCCTCTTGAGATATACGCCTTTGATATCAGCACCAATTATGGGCTATGAAGACACACTCTCACGCACGCACAAGCACACACACACACACACACACACGCACACGCACACGCACACGCACACACACACACACACACACACGCACACGCACACACACGCGCGCACACGCACACGCACACACACACACACACGCACACACACACACACACAGGAGCCAGAGGGGGAGAAGGGGAACAAAGCGAGAATGCGATACCAGGAAAACCAGGACATTGTGATTTTATCACATCTGTGGAGTTGGGCCTGAAAGCTGAAAGAGAATTAGAGAGGTAGAGGAAGATAACGAGAGAGGGAGAGAGAGAGAGGGAGAGAGAGAGGGAGAGAGAGAGAGAGAGAGAGAGAGAGAGGGAGAGAGAGAGAGATGTAGCAGTACTGCAAGTATCAATGACGACTGTGAACCTTAACTTCCTCTTTAGTCAAAAGTGAAGCTGTGATTGAACACACGCACAATGATGTTAATGGTGGTTCCTGGCATGAGTCACCACCTCACACACACACACATACACACACACACACACACACACACACCTACACATACACCCACCCACAAACACACCTACCCTCCAACATTCACGCACACCCTCCCACACATACGCACACACACACACACACACTCTCTCTCTCTCTCTCTCTCTCTCTCTCTCTCTCTCTCTCTCTCTCTCTCTCTCTCTCTCTCTCTCTCACACACACTTGCATTCCCTATTCTCCTTAGGGTAAACGGAGGGCCTAGACTGTCACACACTCCGACAAAACAGAGCAAAGGATGCACGCACGTCGCACGCACGCACGCACGCACGCACGCACGCACGCACGCACAATGAAATGAATGGTTGCTCCTGGCGTGAGTCACCTCCTCAGTGATTCCCTCTGGATTGAGTTTGGCCTCTAGCACTGCTAATTGGAGCTTACAGTCTGGTCTAGCCCCTGGGCTGAGTGTGTGTGTGTGTGTGTGTGTGTATGTGTGTGCAGCTGGTGCAGCAGCAGGTGGAGGGCAAGGCCAGAGTAGCCGTAGGCAGAGCAGCTCAGCGAGAGATGGACAGGTGGTTATGATAGGAGGAGAGAGAGAGAGAGAAAGAGGGAGAAAAGGAGGAGAGAGAGAGAGGGGGGGGGCAGGAAGAGAGAGAGAGAGAGACAGAGACAGAAAGAGAGACAGAGACAAAGAGAGAGAGAGAGACAGAGACAGAGACAGAAAGAGAGACAGAGACAGAGACAAAGAGAGAAAGAGAGAGAGAGACAGAGAGAGAGAGAGAGAGGAGACAGAGACAGAGGGAGAGAGAGGGGGATAGGAGAAGAAAGAGAGAGAGAGAGAGAGAGAGAGAGAGAAAAAGAGGGATAGGAGGAGAGAGACAGAGACAGAGAGAGAGAGACAGAGGGAGAGGGAGAGAGAGGGGGATAGGAGAAGAGAGAGAGAGAGAGAGAGAGAGAGAAAAAGAGGGATAGGAGGAGAGAGACAGAGACAGAGAGAGAGACAGAGGGAGAGGGAGAGAGAAGGGGGATAGGAGAAGAGAGAGAGAGAGAGAGAGAGAGAGAGAGAGAAAAAGAGGGATAGGAGGAGAGAGACAGAGACGGAGAGAGAGAGAGAGACAGAGACAGATAGAGAGAGACAGATAGAGAGAGAGAGAGAGAGAGAGAGAGAGAGAGAGAGAGAGAGAGAGAGAGAGAGAGAGAGAGAGAGAGAGAGAGAGAGAGGAGTGTGTTGCCATACCTCTGTCATGTGTTTGGATGTGATATGTGTCTGGACCATTGTTCTCCTTGACTGTTGGATGAGACGGGTCTCTCTTGAACGAGACGTTTGATCTCAATGAGACTCACCCAGACTCACATCAATACAGGCTTGATTACGACCGGTCCAGATAAACAGAATTGTACACCAGTTAGTTCCGACCCCGTAATTTGATTGGACAAGAGGCATCCCCACGAGTGTCGATATAGAGTATACCAGCACTGGGACTTTTAACTGTATGTATCACTCCGCCCACACAGGTGTTCTATTAAAGTTACTGTTAATTAGGCTAGGCTACATTAGGCTAGGCTACGTTAACGGTCGTTATCTATCAGATTGTAAAAAAACGTTGCACCTCAAAGATGGATATTATTTCCACAAAAAGCATTCGAGTTAAATCATGAAGCCTACTGGAGACCATCCACAGAGAGCAGGAAACGATGGAGAAGCATACTGTCTGAAGTTAACTCTTCTGAAACATACATGATGCCACCAAAGAGACTGTCAACAGACACTTATTTCACTGGTTGCACAATACATGGAAACATACAGATGAATGTGACGCAAGCTGATGTAACGGTAAACCACTCGCAAACGCGAAAGGCTCGAAAATGAAAGTGAAAGTTATTGTGTCAACAAAATCTGGTTTTCGTTTTTTTTCTCATAATATGCAACTTTTGAAGTGCCCCCTCGATTTAACAAGCAACAGTTTAAGGAACAGTAAATACTTATTGTGGATTGGATCCACTGTCTCGTTTGCCGTAGGCTAGTGGTAAGGGAGAAATGGCTTGTAAACATACTTTCGTTTTAGGATGTATTCAAAAGCAAGACTGTGTGCTCATCTAATTATGTGTTTTTAGCATGTTCATGTTCTATCAGCGTGTTGTGAAAGAAAGGCAGTTAGACGTTCGCAGCGATGTGCCTTGTTAGCCGCTAGCTGTTAGCAGCCTTTGTTGTTGTGTTTTCAACAGAGTGACTTTTCTCTCATTCTGTGTTTGAGGTGTACCAACATTTAAATACATATATCATTCTGTACCTATGACTGAATCACACCTGCAGGTGGATCACGGACTTCCTGACTGACAGGTCTCAGCGGGTGAAGCTGGGGAAGAGCATTTCCAGCTCCAGGACCACCAGCACGGGCTCCCCGCAGGGCTGCGTCCTGTCTCCAGCACTATTCTCCCTCTACACCAACAGCTGTGTCTCCCGCCACCCCTCGGTCAAGCTCCTGAAGTTTGCAGACGACACCACCCTGGTGGGCCTCATCTCCGGGGGGGACGAATCTGCCTACAGGGGTGAGATCGAGGGGCTGCAGAGCTGGTGCAGTTTAAACAATCTGGAGCTAAATGCTCTAAAAACAGTGGAGATGGTGGTGGACTTCCGAAGGAAAGCAGCCCTGCCCCCTCCCATCACGCTGGGAGGTACCCCGGTGGCCTCCGTGGAGTCATGCCGCTTTCTAGGCATGACCATCTCCCGGGACCTAAAGTGGGAGCAGAACACCGAGGCCCTCACAAAGAAGGCCCAGAAGAGGATGTTCTTCCTCCGGCAGCTGAGGAAACTCAGGCTGCCGAGGTCCATGATGGTCCAGTTCTACACGGCCATCATAGAGTCCATCCTCACCCACTCCATCATCACCTGGTTCCCTGCTGCAACGACCAAGGACAAGGCCAAGTTGCAGCGGGTGCTACGTTCAGCAGAGAGGGTGATCGGCTGTCCCTTGCCCTCCCTCAACTCCCTGCATGACACCAGGGCTCTGAGGAGGGCAAGGAAGATCATGGCAGACCCCTTCCACCCCGGCCACGGCCTCCTCACCCTGCTTCCCTCTGGAAGAAGGTTGCGGCTGCCTAAGGCACTGAAGGCCCGCCACAGGCTCAGTTTCTTCCCCTCAGCCGCCAGGCTGTTAAATGACTCTGGCTTCCCCCCCCCCCCCGCCCCCAAGTCTGCCCAGGACTGAACTGGACTCACTGTAAAAAACTCTGCACTGCACTTTACTTTATACCGCACTATCCAATGCACTGTTGTCTGTCCTGTGTTGTTGTTGTGTTGTCCTGTTTTTTGATATGTGAAAAAAGTATAAACGCACTTGCTGTGGTGACGAAGCAAATTCCTATATGTGTAATGCATAGTGGCAATAAACGTTATCTCAATCTCAATCAATCTCAATCATCTTCAACTTTGTTCTGATTTCAATGGAAGACACATTATTTGAAAGCTTACAATCTGTAGTTTCAGAATGTGTCAAAAACTGAAAACTGAAATTGATGTTGTCTAACAACTAAGTAGCAAGCTGTGCAGGGAAAATGTTGGTGTTCAGGTTGCTTGGCAACAGTCCAGTCCAAGTTCAAGAGCAAGTTTAGTTGCGGAACTATTCGTGTTTGCCGAGCCAAATGAATGATTAAATAAACAAACAAATCATAATCTGCTGTCGCTTATTACTGTTAACTAATGAATGGCGCTTGTAGAACTGTCTGTACTCAGCCGGAGGCCTTGTACCTATGACTGAATCACAGAGAGACGTGCTGATATTCATGATGATCTTTATGATCTTGGTAGGCGTCAGATAGAGAGGGTCAGATGGATCAGTCCAGATGTATATATATCATTCTTGATCTCACCTGAGGCTCATGATCTTGTAGGCGTCAGATAGAGACATAGGGTGAATGGTAAATGGACTGCGCTTATATAGCACCTTATTCCAAAGCGCTTTACAACGGCCTCTCATTCACCCATTCACACACCGATGGCGGCAAACTACCATGCAAGGCGTCGGCCCGCTCATCGGGAGCAATTTGGGGTTCAGTGTCTTGCCCAAGGACACCTCGACATGAGGTGGCCAGCCGAGGCATCAAACCTCACTCCTTGCTCTGCCTACTGAGCCAGGGTCAGATGGAATCAGTCTAAATATAATAATAATAATAATAATAATAATAATAATAATAATAATAATAATAATAATAATAATAATAATAGTAATAATAATAATAATAATAATAATAGTAATAATAATAATAATAATAATAATAATAATAATAATAATAATAATAATAATAGTAATAATAACTTCGATTTCTATAGCGCCTTTCAAAAACCCAAGGACGCTAGATCTCACCTGAGCAACATGATCTTGTAGGCGTCAGATAGTGAGACAGAGGGTGAATGGAATGGACTGCACTTATATACACATTGTATTATATACAGTACACCACCACTAGTAAATGGACTGACTTATATAGTGCCTTATTCCAAAGAGCTTTACAATGGCCATTGGCCTCTCATTCACCTATTCACACACACATTCACACACCAATGGCAACAAGCTACAAGCTACCCAGGGTCAGATAGATCAGTCTATATATATATATATATATATCGCTGTAGATCTCACCTGAGGGAAAATATCTTGTAGGTGTCGGGCAGGATAGGAGGAGAGAGAGAGAGAGAGAGAGAGAGAGACAGAGAGACAGAGAGAGGGATAGGAGGAGAGAGAGAGAGAGGGATAGGAAGAGAGAGAGACAGAGAGACAGAGAGAGGGATAGGAGGAGAGAGAGAGAGGGGGATAGGAGGAGAG
>NC_137676.1:70961071-70963571 GCF_963989245.1 Nansenia antarctica
TTAAGCGCTCAGCCGTCGAAGGTGTTTCATCTTGTCGGCCTATCTGTTCTCGCTCGACGTACTCTACAGAGAGATGAGATATGAACTGAGGCACAATGAGGCAAATCTGCCGTAGATAGAAATATCATAAAACACTCTCTCTGTCTCTCTCTCTGTCTCTCTCTCTCTCTCTCTCTCTCTCTCTCTCTCTCTCTCTCTCTCTCTCGCGCGCGCGCTCTCTCTTTGTTTCTGGCGCCCTCTCACTCTTTCTATCTATCGCTCATTATCTCTCTCTCACTCGCTCGCTCGCCCTCTCTCATAGTCTCTCAGTGCCTTTGCCTTTGTGTCTCTTCCTACATTTTTCACTTCTCCCTCTCTCTCTTCCTCCCTTCTCGTTGGCCTCCATTCTCTCTCTCTCTCCCTCCCTCCCTCACCCCTTCTCTCCCTCCCTCCCTCCCTTTTCCTCTCTCCCCTCCCTCCCTACCTCCTTCACTCCCTCTCTCCCTCCCTCCCTTCCTCTCTTCCTCTCCCTCCCTACCTACCCCCCTCCTTCCCTACCTCCCTTTTCCTCTCTCTCTCTTTCCCTCCCTCCCTCCCTCACTCCCTCCCTCTCCCTACCTCCCTTTCCTCTCTCTCTCTTTCCCTCCCTACCTCCCTCACTCCCTCCCTCTCCCTACCTCGCTTTTCCTCTCTCTCTCTCTTTCTCTTCCTTCCTCCCTCTCCCCTGGCCTCCAATCTCTCTCTCTCCCTACCTACATCCCTCCCTCCCTCCCTCTCTCCCTCTCTCCCTCCCTCCCTCCCTCTCTCCCTCCCTCCCTCCCTCCCTCCCTCTCTCCCTCCCTCTCTCCCTCCCTCCCTCCCTCCCTCTCTCCCTCCCTCCCTCCCTCCCTCTCTCCCTCCCTCCCTCCCTCTCTCCCTGTCTCTCTTCATCAGGCCACCAGAGTGCCAACAGCGGGGTTTGTCTCCATCTTATAAAAGTGTGTGTTTTTGTGTGTGTGTGTGTGTGTGTGTGTGTGTGTGTGTGTGTGTGAAGTCTTCTAGCATTCAGGACCAGTGAGGAGAAACTCATCCTCCAATCAATACCTGGACCATGTTCCTCCGTCTTCTCTGGGCCGCCGCCCGGGGGAGAGACCACACCACTCATCACCAGCTAGTTTGCCGATACTCAATCATAGCTCAATCACACACACACACACACACACACACACACACACACACACACACACACACACATAAATATGTATTCACACACACAGGCACAGGCGCACACACACACACACACACACAGCATGAGGTTCGCTCATTGTTTTCCATAAAACCATTTGCATCTATATAGAATGTCTGGTTGAACACACACACACACCCACACCCACACACAGAGACACACACACACACACACACACACAGACACACACACACACACACACACTCACACACACACACACACACACACACACACACAGAGACACAGACACAGACACACACACACACACACACACAGAGACACACACATACGTACAAACACACACAGACAGACACACAAACACTCACTCACACACAGACACACACACACACACACAGACACACACACACACACGTACACACACACACACAAACACACAGTACATATGTGACTGATATGATGTCATCAGGGACCAGTTGATAATAAAGGTGTGATCAGTGTGAAGCCTCCTGTCCCTGAGGACGCTGTCACGCCTGGACCACCTGCAACACACATCCACTCTGCTACTGAGGGAGGATATGAAACTGAGCTGGGACTGGATGTACGTGTGTGTGTGTGTGTGTATGTATACAGTAGGGCTGCAACTAACGATTATTTTGGTAGTCGACTAATCTGTCGATTATTTTCCCGATTAGTCGCGATTAGTCATGTGGCTTTTCGCTGCGCGTAAATGGCGACGCAGAAGCATAAATCCGGCTTAACTAGCTATCTAACCTAACGTTACGCCAAGCTACAGCTGCTCACAGAGCTAGTTGATTGGCTAGCTAGCATTGCTGGCTAGACTACAGACAGCTCACGTTAGTAGGCTACGCTTGGCGCTGTTTATCTTACAGACAGCTCGCTGGTGGACTCAACATAATTGAAATAGCATTCACTTATCAAGCATCATTCATGATCATCCACCATGACTACCTGGTATTTTAATAGCGACCACCCCTCACTTCATTTCATCTCGCGTTCTCCTGGCTTCAACATGGAAAACCCCTGCTACGTAACGTTACATACAAGCGCCTCTGTCTGTCACACGCGTGCCACAGGGCAAATAAATTAATAGCACAAACGCTCATAGCATGTACAGCCCTGTCCATGAGACGTTGTTTTCCAACATGTAACAGTAAAGCTAACATAAACATTACGACCCTAACAATATAACGTTAGCTAAAACTTACCCAGCTGATTCTTTTTTTTTTATACGATTAGTCGACACTAAAATTCCACGTTGACAAGTTTTTATGATCGACGTCGTCGATTATGTCGACTAATCGTTGCAGCCCTAGT
>NC_137676.1:70968571-70971071 GCF_963989245.1 Nansenia antarctica
ACACACACACACACACACACACACAGCAAACAGTCAATGACGCACCTGAAGAAAAAAACGACTATTTCCATGTCCAGATATTCCATTATCTGTTACTATTATTACACATCTGAACTTCTGGTTAGATGCTGAATTGCGTTTCGCTGTCTGGTACTTGTACTCTGCAGTGACAATAAAGTTGAATCTAATCTAATCTAATCTAATTATTAACTGAGCACTTAACTTTACACTCAATTCACAACTGGCCTACTTTGTACTGTATGTTTTTCCTTTCATATTACATCTAATGTCTCTTAATTGAATGTCTGACTCACTAAGCGAATCACCGTGTTAATATAGGATAGCACATACAGTACGCATGCCTCAGAGGCAAGGACAATAATTAACAACATCATGTCAATATCGATGTACATCATTATATATAACAATATGTCGATCAATATATACCAATATCGATCAGGACTATGTCAATCACTATCTATCAATACTGACCAAACTGTGTAGATCTACAAATATTGATCAGGACTACGTCAATCACTATCAATATCAATATTGATCAGGACTATGTCAATCAATAGCTATCAATATTGACCAGACTTTTTAAAATAATATAAATGTTTATATAAAATATGAACATACTTCAAACATACCGTATATTTCAATGACATATTTCAGATGTTCAGTCTAGACTACTTCTACTGTATATACCCTTGTCTCTTGGTACTATATAACATATATAATATGTTATACACATTATGTTAAAACAGCCCTGCAGCAGAAGTGGTGTTCTAGAAGTGTTCTAGAAGGTTCTAGAGGCGTATAGCAGTGTTCTATATGACGTTCTAATTCTCTGGTGCTTCAGGGGCATTATAGAGGGGACAGCATGCTCTCCTGGTCTAATTACTGCTGCCTCACAAGCAGCCCTGTGTGTGTGTGTGTGTGTGTGTGTGTGTGTGTGTGTGTGTGTGTGTGTGTTGTGCTCTGGCTAAATGAGAGGCCTACCCGTCAGAGCATTCCTCCTTTGGGGGGTTTCTCTCTGTATCACTAATGAATGCTGACCGGACTGGGGTACCCTGTCAACTACCATCACACACACACACACACACACACACACACACACACACACACACACACACAGAGAAAAACTCAGAGACACACACACATGCATGCACCCACACACACACATACACCCACACACACACACAGAGAGACACACGCACACACACAAACACGAACACAAACAAACACACACACGCGCACACACAAACACAAACACACACACACACACACACACACACACACACAGAGACACACACGGAGACACACACACACATGCACGCACACACACACACAAACACAAACACACACACACACACACACACACATACACGACCACGAACAAACACACACAAACAAACACACCAAATGCCCCTGGAGTGACACAATGTGTCCATGCAGCAGTTTGCAGGGCGTGTTGTGGGGTAGTCTGGCTGTCACAGCTCTGGTGAAGGACGTATCCTCAATCAGAGGGTGAAACTGAGTCAAGAGACGAGACGACAACATGACGAACACTTCTATGGTGAACTATGATGAAGGGTTTTCTGACAAACAGTTCTATGATGAACAGCTCTAGGAGGAACAGCTTTCCGACAACGTTTTCTCACGAACAGTTCTTTGACGAACAGTTCTATGACGAACAGTTCTATGGTGAACAGTTCTATGGTGAACAGTTCTTTGATGAACAGTTCTATGGTGAACAGTTCTATGGTGAACAGTTCTATGGTGAACAGTTCTATGGTGAACAGTTCTATGATGAACAGTTCTATGGTGAACAGTTCTATGATGAACAGTTCTATGGTGAACAGTTCTATGATGAACAGTTCTATGGTGAACAGTTCTATGGTGAACAGTTCTATGGTGAACAGTTCTATGATGAACAGTTCTATGATGAACAGTTCTATGGTGAACAGTTCTATGACGAACAGTTCTATGATAAACAGTTCTATGGTGAACAGTTCTTTGATGAACAGTTGATGAACAGTTCTATGATGAACAGTTCTATGGTGAACAGTTCTATGATAAACAGTTCTATGGTGAACAGTTCTATGGTGAACAGTTCTATGACGAACAGTTCTATGACGAACAGTTCTATGGTGAACAGTTCTATGGTGAACAGTTCTATGGTGAACAGTTCTATGGTGAACAGTTCTATGGTGAACAGTTCTATGATAAACAGTTCTATGATGAACAGTTCTATGATAAACAGTTCTATGGTGAACAGTTCTATGATAAACAGTTCTATGGTGAACAGTTCTATGATAAACAGTTCTATGGTGAACAGTTCTATGATAAACAGTTCTATGGTGAACAGTTCTATGATAAACAGTTCTATGACGAACAGTTCTATGATAAACAGTTCTATGACGAACAGTTCTATGGTGAACAGTTCTATGGTGAACAGTTCTATGATGAAGCGTTCTATGACGAACAGTTCTATGAC
>NC_137676.1:70978571-70981071 GCF_963989245.1 Nansenia antarctica
GCACTTAACACACAGTGTTGTCTTTCTGTAGAATGTAATGCATGTAAAATACAGAGAGAGAGAGAGGGGGAGGAGGGGACAAAGAGGGGGGAAGAGAGAGAAAGGGAGAGGGTAAGAGAGAGGGAGAGGAGGGGACTGAGAGGGGGGAAGAGAGAAAGGGAGAGGGTAAGAGAGAGGGAGAGGAGGGGACTGAGAGGGGGAAGAGAGAGAGGGAGAGGGTAAGAGAGAGGAAGAGGAGGGGACAGAGAGGGGGAAGAGAGAGAGGGAGAGAGAGGGAGAGGGTAAGAGAGAGGAAGAGGAGGGGACAGAGAGGGGGAAGAGAGAGAGAGAGGGAGAGGGTAAGAGAGAGGGAGAGGAGGGGAGAGAGAGGGGGGAAGAGAGAAAGGGAGAGGGTAAGAGAGAGGAAGAGGAGGGGACTGAGAGGGGGAAGAGAGAGAGGGAGAGGGTAAGAGAGAGGAAGAGGAGGGGACTGAGAGGGGGAAGAGAGAGAGGGAGAGGGTAAGAGAGAGGAAGAGGAGGGGACAGAGAGGGGGAAGAGAGAGAGAGAGAGAGGGAAAGGGTAAGAGAGAGGAAGAGGAGGGGACAGAGAGGGGGAAGAGAGAGAGAGAGGGAGAGGGTAAGAGAGAGGGAGAGGAGGGGAGAGAGAGGGGGGAAGAGTGAGAGAGAGACAGAATACCTCCTCTGTTCATCCACAGGAGAGTATATCAGGTGAATGTGGAGAGGACATAGAAATAGGATATGTCCGTTCTATGTAGTCTATTTCTATACTAGAGACAGTGGCAGGTCTTGTCTCAGCTGTCTATTTCTATACTAGAGACAGTGGCAGGTCTCGTCTCAGCTGTCTATTTCTATACTAGAGACAGTGGCAGGTCAAAGCTCACCTGTCTATTTCCATACTAGACAGTTGCAGGTCAAAGCTCACCTGTCTATTTCTATACTAGAGACAGTGGCAGGTCTAGTCTCAGCTGTCCATTTCTATACTAGAGACAGTGGCAGGGCTAGTCTCATCTGTCTATTTCTATACTAGACAGTGGCAGGTCTAGTCTCAGCTGTCTATTTCTATACTAGACAGTGGCAGGTCTAGTCTCAGCTATCTATTTCTATACTAGATTAGACTTTCTATACTAGACTAGCTTCTCACACCTACAGGCCTGACCTGAATCCAGACTGTTATGATTCGCTGCATCACTCCCATCACGTCCATCACTTCAGAGATCGTTGCAGTATTGATGCTGAGGTAGATTAGACCGACGTCCACATAGAGAGACAGATTGATAATATTTTAAAAAAAGATGACGAGATAGATAATTGATATCGGGTGTGTGGGTGTTGTTGTGTGTGTGTGTGTGTGTTTGTGTGTGTGGGTGTTGTGTGTGCGTGCGCCTGTGTGTGTATATGTGTGTGTGTGTGTGTTTGTGTGTGTCCACGTGCCTGTGTGTGTGTGTGTGTGTTGTGTGTGCACGCGCCTGTGTATGTGTGTTTGTGTGTGTGTGTGTGTGTGTGCGTGACCTGCATCCGCGTGCACGGAACCACTACGGTGAGCATTCAGCGGGGCGCCTCTGTGAGGATCGATGTGGACAACAGAGGTAAACACGGCCGCTAAATGTCATACAGTATACAGTGATTGCACAGTATTGCCTGAGGACAGTGGAGGGTGTGTGTGTGTGTGCGCGGGTGTGTGCGCGCGGGTGTGTGTGTGTGTGGTGGTGTGTGCGTGTGTGTGTGTGTGGTGTGTACGTGTGGTGTGTGCGTGTGGGTGGGTGTGTGGTGTGTGGTGGTGTGTGCGTGTGTGTGTGGGTGTGTGTGCGCACGGGTGTGTGGGTGTGTGTGCATGTGGTGCGTGCGTGTGTGTGTGGGTGTGTGGTGTGTGCGTGCGCGAGTGTGTGAATGTGTGTGTGTGTGTGTGTGTGTGTAGGAATCAATATCCAAATGATTTCATATTCAAATCACATCGCTGAGGTTTGGTCCCTTTATTGCACTTTCATATCCCCCGTGGCGTATCGACGCTCTCCAATCAGGGAAATATATCTGACAGCCGCATAAATATCGTAACTCATAATATGTGATTCATGTCACGCCACACACACACACACACACCTACACACACCTACACACATATACACACACCTACATACACATACACAGAGTCTCTCTCACACACATACACACACACACACCTACCTACATACACATACACAGACTCTCTCTCTCACACACACAGGTTGGAAAAATCAATATATAAATCTGTGTATTGTATATATCCATATGAATGGAGTCTGGTGGAAGTAGAAAGGAGGTAATTAGGAATGGTATCAAACATTGATATGGTATCAAACTCAAAAATCTCTCTCTCTCCCTCCCTCTCCCTCCCCCTCCCCCTCCCCCTCCCCCTCGCATTTTTTTCCTTAAATCAACATCTCTACATGTATGCAAGCTGTTCCATTCCAGTGTATGTTGAATGCCAACACAGGCACACCTCATTCTCCTGAGGTACTGATTA
>NC_137676.1:70986071-70988977 GCF_963989245.1 Nansenia antarctica
TGTTAGTCAATAGTCCAGTGTGTGTGTGCGTGTGTGTGTGTGTGTGTGTGTAAGTGTGTGTGTGTGTGCGTGTGTGTGTGTGTGTGTGTGTGTATGTCTCTGTGTGTGTAAGTGTGTAAGTGTGTGTGTGTGTGTGTGTTTGTGTGTGTCTGTGTGTGTCTCTGTGTGTGTGTGTGTGTTTCTGACACATTCTTCTTTTGAGGAATGACATATCCCTTTCCTGTTGCCGGACGCCTCACTCTTTGATAGCATAGAATTTGATTTCCCAAACAAAATGTGTCTGAAATTGCGCACAGACACACACAACACACACACACACACACACAACAAACACACAACACACACACACACACAACACACACACACACACAACAAACACACACACACACACACACACATACACACACAACACAACAAACACACACACACACACACACATACACACACAACACACACACACACACACACACACAACAAACGCACAACACACACACACAACAAACACACACACACACACACACACAGACACACACACACACACACAACAAACACACACACACACACACACATCCCGATTCTTGACAAGCCCTCCCAATCAATAAAAGGATCTGTAGCCTCAGTTTCTCTTCTCCTTCTTCTTTTTTTCAGAAACAACAACATCATATTTCTCTGGCGGGCGAGACGTCGACTAAGGACGCTCCCACTTCCTGTCAATAAAGTTGTGCCTCGACCCTGCCCACCGCCGCAAAAGTCAATAAATTGAATATGCAATTCATCAGCCCCGGCTTTCCAGGACAGTATTTATAATTAAAAAGAATGTTGTAAATTCAGCGTTTCATTGGGCAGCTGCGGTTGTGAACGCGTTGGGTTATAAGTCGGCGTGGACGTCTGAGGAGACGGGGGGGGGGCGGTTTGTTCATCTCTCGTTTGGCGTGTGTGTGTGTGTGTGTGTGTGTGTGTGTGTGTGTGTGTGTGTGTGTGTGTGTGTGTGTGAAATACCTCACCCTGCCCCGGGCGCTGCCTGGTCAGACAGGAGACACCTGTAGGAGCTGAGGTCTTCTTCTCTATCTACCTCTCTTCTTTTCTTCTTCTGTTTCTCTCTTCTTCTGTTTCTCTCTCCTTCTCTACCTCTCTCTCTACCTCTCTCCTTCTCTACCTCTCTTCTTCTCTACCTCTCTACCTCTCTACCTCTCTCCTTCTCTACCTCTCTCCTTCTCTACCTCTCTTCTTCTCTACCTCTCTTCTTCTCTACCTCTCTTCTTCTCTCCCTCTCTTCTTCTCTACCTCTCTTCTTCTCTACCTCTCTTCTTCTCTACCTCTCTTCTTCTCTACCTCTCTCCTTCTCTACCTCTCTCCTTCTCTATCTCTCTCCTTCTCTACCTCTCTCCTTCTCTACCTCTCTCCTTCTCTACCTCTCTCCCTCTCTTCTTCTCTACCTCTCTCCTTCTCTCCCTCTCTCCTTCTCTACCTCTCTTCTTCTCTACCTCTCTTCTTCTCTACCTCTCTTCTTCTCTACCTCTCTCCTTCTCTACCTCTCTCCTTCTCTACCTCTCTCCTTCTCTATCTCTCTCCTTCTCTCTCTCTCTCTCCTTCTCTACCTCTCTCCTTCTCTACCTCTCTCCTTCTCTCTCTCTCTCTTCTTCTCTACCTCTCTCCTTCTCTACCTCTCTCCTTCTCTACCTCTCTCCTTCTCTCTCTCTTCTTCTCTATCTCTCTCCTTCTCTACCTCTCTCCTTCTCTACCTCTCTCCTTCTCTACCTCTCTCCTTCTCTACCTCTCTCCTTCTCTACCTCTCTCCTTCTCTACCTCTCTTCTTCTCTCCCTCTCTCCTTCTCTCCCTCTCTCCTTCTCTACCTCTCTTCTTCTCTACCTCTCTCCTTCTCTATCTCTCCTTCTCTACCTCTCTCCTTCTCTACCTCTCTCCTTCTCTACCTCTCTCCTTCTCTACCTCTCTCCTTCTCTACCTCTCTTCTTCTCTCCCTCTCTCCTTCTCTCCCTCTCTCCTTCTCTACCTCTCTTCTTCTCTACCTCTCTCCTTCTCTATCTCTCCTTCTCTACCTCTCTTCTTCTCTACCTCTCTCCTTCTCTACCTCTCTCCTTCTCTACCTCTCTCCTTCTCTACCTCTCTCCTTCTCTACCTCTCTCCTTCTCTACCTCTCTCCTTCTCTACCTCTCTCCTTCTCTACCTCTCTCCTTCTCTACCTCTCTTCTTCTCTCCCTCTCTCCTTCTCTCCCTCTCTCCTTCTCTCCCTCTCTCCTTCTCTACCTCTCTCCTTCTCTACCTCTCTCCTTCTCTACCTCTCTCCTTCTCTATCTCTCTCCTTCTCTACCTCTCTTCTTCTGTTTCTCTCTCCTTCTCCCCCTCTCTCCTTCTCTACCTCTCTTCTTCTCTCCCTCTCTCCTTCTCTACCTCTCTTCTTCTGTTTCTCTCTCCTTCTCTACCTCTCTCCTTCTCTATCTCTCTCCTTCTCTACCTCTCTCCTTCTCTACCTCTCTCCTTCTCTACCTCTCTCCTTCTCTACCTCTCTCCTTCTCTACCTCTCTCCTTCTCTACCTCTCTTCTTCTCTACCTCTCTTCTTCTCTACCTCTCTACCTCTCTACCTCTCTTCTTCTCTACTTCATGTTGTCCCTTTCTTTTTACGCACACAGAAAGATAGACACACACACCCACAGACACACACACACACACACACACACACTCACACACACACACACACACACACACACACACTCAGAGACACACACACCCACACACTCACAGACACACCACACACACACACACCCCCACACCCACACACACCCACCCACACACACCCACACACATCTAGTCTAGTCCACTTCCAAGTTACAACTCAACTATGCTATCAGTGCCCTGAGGCAGAGGGTCTATTATAATCTGCTCTGT
>NC_137676.1:70989177-70991677 GCF_963989245.1 Nansenia antarctica
CATGATAATGTCGAGGAAGGTGAGTGCACTCGAAAAAAATACACACACACCAACATGAACACCCACACGGACACACACACATGGACACATACACACGGACACACACAGGGACACACACACGGACACACACACGGGAGTGCAGTAATTGGGTGTATTAGCTCGTACAGGGGGCTGTGAGCAATATCTTTATGGCTGGGTGGGCAGACACTTCAACAAAAGACGGATATACTGTGTGTGCGTGTGTGTGTGTGTCTGTGTCCGTGCATGCGCGAGTGTGTGTGTGTGTGTGTGTGTCTGTGCGCTACAGGAGAATAGCCACAGGCACAAGGCTGTCGGAGGGAAATAAGCCTTGCACTAAGCTCCTCACCCATAAAGTACCTCAGCTCACACACACACACACACACACACACACACTCACACTCACACTCACACTCACACTCACACTCACACTCACACATCTGGGTTTCTCAGAGCCAAGTCATGCATTATTTACAGAGGACCAGCGATGGAGGGATAAATGAAGGAGGGAAGGAGAGAAAGGAGGAGAGGAGGTTTCTTTTAGGCCCAAAAAAACGATAAGGGCACAATTAGCGTATGTCTATAACTAATGTTACTACGGGCGTAGCTTGTAGAGTATCACTAGAGGGAGGGAGGGAGGGAGAGAGGGGGAGAGAGTGAGGGAGAGGGAGAGAGAGAAAGGGAGGGAGGGAGAGGGCGGGAGGGAAGGAGAGGGAGGGAGGGAGGGAGAGAGAGTGAGGGAGAGGGAGAGAGAGAAAGGGAGGGAAGGAGAGGGAGGGAGGGAAGGAGAGGGAGGGAGGGAGAGAGAGGGAGGGAGGGAGAAAGTAGTACAATTCTGTTCCTTTATTTCTTTGATTGTGGCTACTTTGTGTATGACAGGCAGATGCAAATCTAACAGGGGAGGCTGTCAGAGGTAGAAATCGGAGGACGGGCTCACGTGTGTGTGAAAACCACTCTTCATTCCATTCCATGTATTACAATGTATGAGCCCGTCCTCCGATTTCTTCCTCCACCAGCCTCCCCTTCCATGTCAGGATGGTGTGACCGGACATATGGATTGTTTCTAATATTGGAGCCGTGCCCAGGCCTCCAGTAAGTAAGCACAGATGAACAGATAATGTTCGCACCATGTAATGCTCTCATATGTGGAGCAGAGAGGTGGCCATGTTGGAGTGTGTGTGTATGTGTGTGTGTGTGTGTGTGTGTGTGTGTGTGTGTGGAGGGGGGGGGTGGGGGGAGGTGAAGGGGTAGACTAGGTTTGATTTCCGAATTGGTTCAAAATTGTTGAAGGTTAGTGTTAACGTTGAGGCTAGGGTTATGGTTAAGGCTTTGGTTAAGGATGAATGGTTGTAGGGTTAAGGCTTTGGTTAAGGGTTAGGGGTTGTAGGGTTAGGTTAAGGGTTAGGGGTAGGGTTAAGGGTTAGGGGTTGAGTTAAGGGTTTGATTAAGGATTAGGGTCAGTCGAAGGTTTACTGGTCAGTATACTGGTTAGGACGCCTTTAGTCCCATTCACATGCAGCCCAGGGGAGGCTGGTGGAGGTAGAAATCGGAGGACGGGGGCTCATTGTTGATTCCATTCCAGGTATGACAATGAACCAGGTCCTCCGATTTCTACCTCCACCAGCCTCCCATACAGCCTCCCATACAGCCTCCCATACGGCCTCCCATACGGCCTCCCATACAGCCTCCCATACAGCCTCCCATACAGCCTCCCATACAGCCTCCCATATGGCCTCCCATACGGCCTCCCATACGGCCTCCCATACGGCCTCCCATACAGCCTCCCATACAGCCTCCCATACGGCCCGCTCGCCTCCGTCCGTGTGACTGTCGATCGTCGTGACGATTCGACGGCGCACCCCTCCTGTTTTTTACGACGCGCAGTCACAGACGGCCCTAGACCACATCGCTCTCCCTGCCTACGCCGTCCGACGTGAACAAGTGTGTTTACTCTCGTTGGAGAGATTGAATCTGATTCTATGAGCCAATCATTACCATGGCTCTTTTTAATGGTGGAGTGGGGGGGGGGGGGGGGGGACAACCCTAAAAGTTCGATTCCAAACCGCATTCTTCGCCTGGGGAGTCTGACAGATTCAATAAAAGTGGTGTGGGAGGGGGGGTGGGGTATGGAGCGATGGGGTGTATTGTCTATCCAGGCGTAAAATTAAAGACTCATGTCTTGGTCCAGAGCATAAATCTTAAAGTGGGACGAGCCGGGCGGCGGCGGGGCGGCTGTGGGGAGGGAGCGTGAGGACGTCCGTCTGTTGTGAACCGCTCGGCTGTATGTAAACCTGGGAGTGAGGGATGGAATACTGTGTTGTGCCGAGACGCACAGACACGCACACAAACACACGCACTCACTCCCGATCTCGCACGCGCACACATACACACACACAAACTCTAATGTCTCACATACACACACACTACGAACTCTCACACACCCATACACATGCTCCGATCTCACACACACGCACACACACAC
>NC_137676.1:70996677-71021677 GCF_963989245.1 Nansenia antarctica
TGTGTGTGTGTGTGTGAGAGAGAGAGAGAATGAGGCAGCAGCCTTTTGTGTCAGAGAGAATCATCTCCTGTTCTATCGTTTTTCTGTGTCAGCGAGAATGTCACGAGAACATACACTACATACGTTCTCCTGTCACGCTGTTTCCATGACGATTCCACATACAAAAAAGGGTATCCAATTCACATTTTCATATCACACCTTAACATCTTCTTTTCGTGTGTGTGTGTGTGTGTGTGTGTCATGAATGTGTGTGTGTGTGTGTGTGTGTGTGTCATGAGTGTGTTTGTGCACATGCATGTGCATGTGTGTGTGTGTGTGTGTGTGTGTGTGTGTGTGTGTGCACATGCATGTGCGTGTGAGCGTGGGTGTGTGTGTGTTTGTTTGTGTGTGTGCTATTGGTATTTCCCTACCCCTGCATGTCTTTGCCTGTGGTTTGTGGTCGTGGTTTAGATTGGGGTCAAGGTTAGCTGGTGGGTCAACGTTGGCGTGAAGGTTAGGTTCACTTCAGGCGAGGCAAACTCAATGACTTGGCGCTTTTTTTTCTTTCTTTTTTGCGTGTGTGGTTAGACTAGGGTCAGGAGGAAGATCACGGTTCGTGTCAGGGTCAGGTGACCTACAGGTCGAAGGTTACGATCACTACCGTTTGGGGATTCACACTGCTCTGCTGTGTTCGCAAGATCCTGTAGGACACATCTCCTGCTCCGCTAGTTAATTACCTAGCAGCCAGGGGAGGCTGACGGTTGAGGTAGAAATCGGAGGACGGCTCATTGTGATGCATGGGATGTATGGGGGGGAGGGGGGGGAGGGAGGGGAGGGGTAGTGGGGGAGATAGAGACTCACTGGGGCCCAATTTGCCGTAGCAAATAGTGTTCAACACAACTCAGAGGAGCCGTGCAGCAAGATCTTCATCGTACCTTGTCTGTAACAATGATTTTGATAAAGCTGTGATTATTCAACCAGAGATTTAATAAACAGTCTAGAAAAAAAAGCATTTGCATATCATGGAATAACACTAGTTGCCGTGTTCCAAAAAAACTCCTGTTGGATTAAATATCATCGCTATTATCTATTAGAAATATTAAAAGGCCAAGATGGCTGACTTTGTGCGCTCTCTCTCTCTCTCTCTCTCTCTCTCTCTCTCTCTCTCTCTCTCTCTCTCTCTCTCTCTCTCTCTCTCTCTCTCTCTCAGAGAGGCTGGCGGAGGTAGGAATCGGAGGACGGGGCTCATTGTAATGCGCGGTGCCATTCCAACCTCCCTGTGCCGCTCCGCACACACAACGTCTAATAAGGTAGTTAAATGACTGAAGCCTCATCTCGCACAAACGACCCTCTTAACAAGGTTAGACGATATCGGGGGCGATTCACACATTAGATGGGGGGGGGTGGGGGGGGGGGGGGGGGGAGTGACCTGCTGGTTGCTGCCGCGACTACAGTACGATGCGGGGGCTCGTTTTACATCTGTGTGTGTGGAGGACGGGGTGGTGGGGGGGCGGGGAGAGGGACGGACTGTCTTAACACACGGACGAGTGCTTGAGGTGGATTTTAAGGATGGGTGAGTATTTTGGCCTCATTATTTTAATACGGGAGTCCATTTTCTGCGGTGACAGGGGAGGGTGTTTTATGTGCCTTGTTGAGCGTTGGTAAATACAGTACACAGCGCATCAGCAGACGGATTTATATTCCAACCATACAGATTAATTGAGGCTATAGTCCTGGACTGACTAAATAAAACTGCACTGTGGAAAAAAAAGAAAATATCCATTGAAGATTGAAGTCTCGGATTAAGGCTTGATCCGTGTCAGGAACACCAGCCAATTGAGTGACATTACCAGGGGAGGCTGGGGGAGGTAGAAATCGTAATTATGAAAACAGAAAACATAATTGTAATGCACGGAACGGAATGAGGAATGGTATCGAAAAAACGTGTGTTTGATTAAGAACGGTATCAATAATATATGGTTTAATACCATTCCTCACTCCTCCCTATGCATTACAATGAGCCCGTCCTCCGACTTCTAACCCCCCCCCCCCACCCCAGCCTCCAGCCTCCACTGCTAATGGTACCATGGTAACCTGATACCAGAGGTGGCGTGCCCGTTGGGGGCACGAGGGGCACTTGCCCCCTCTGATTCATCCTGCTCTAGATGTTCTGACTGGTGCCACCTCGAGTCAAGGCTAATCAAGTTAACTCAAAGTGTATTGATCAGATGCACAGGATACGGGACGCAGATCGCACAATGAAATGCTTACTGTGCAAGCTTCCCCTCAACAGTGCCAATACCAGGACGTCAACAAAAAACTACAATACACAATACAATGATAACACAATAGACTGTGTGTTAATGGGCTGTAAGTGTGTAAATAGGCATTACGTGTGAGCAAGAGAGCAACTGTGAGACCTGAAGTGGATTGCTGTTCGCTGACTGCATTTAAAACAACAGTTTGAAGTCTCACGTACCTCTTAAGATTCTAATCTACACTTTTCTTCTTCTTTTTCTTTCTTTCTTTTTTTTATAAAAAGAAGGCTTTTCTTGCTATGTATTGCATCATAGCTACAGTAATGATACGACGCTCTAATTAAAGAATGGCTAAGTTCCAACGTCAGCAGGATAGGACGCTGATTGCAGTTGTTGCTGCACGTTGTATTGTGTCACAATGGGAGGCTGGTGGAGGTAGAAATCGGAGGACGGGCTCATTGTGATGCATGGAATTGAATGAGCTATGGTTACAATCACAATTCCATTACATTTGACACCATTCCTCACTCCATTCATTACAATGAGATCGTCCTCCGATTTCTACCTCCACCAGCCTCTCCCTGCTGGGCTGTACAGCCAGAGGGGCAGCCAATCAAATCTAGGCCTCCATCTTCAACCATGACTCCATCTTCAACCATAACTCCACATCACGCCATGACCCGATCTCAGGTCCTCTGTGACACACCATTTTAACCAGCTACGCCACTGATGTGGTGGACGGTATTTAAACTCGAGGAGTGAGTTTACCAATTCAACTCGCTTGGTGTACACAAAGCAAAAGAGACACTTCGAAAGCATTCCTCAGTTAGCTAGACTGCCTCAGTTAACTAGACAGTTCTTCCAGCCACTAGTTTCCCCTAGTTTCCTCCTCTGAATGCATTCTTGCTACTCCACGTTAATAATTAAATAGTCAACTGAAGAATTCAAAAACAAACTGAATTGGAATGGATCCAAATGACCCCCCAAAAAACTGACCTATCGATGAAGTTGACAAAATAAGTCTTCTGCTGACAAAGTAAGCATTTGTCCTTTTATTTAGTAGTTTTTTTTTAGTATTCCCCTAGACTGAGACACCCAGAAGCGGAGCAAGAAGACCCAAGCCTAATTCACACACTATACTGAGCTGAGCCAAACTGAACCGATCCACACTGACCTGAGCTGGGCTGTCCTGGTTACACACCCACCATAGTTGTATTGATACAACTACACACCCACCATAGTTTTATTGATACAACTACACACCCACCACAGTTGTATTGATACAACACCCACCATAGTTGTATTGATACAACTACACACCCACCACAGTTGTATTGATACAACTACTACACACCCACCACAGTTGTATTGATACAACTACACACCCACCACAGTTGTATTGATACAACTACACACCCACCACAGTTGTATTGATACAACTACACACCCACCATAGTTGTATTGATACAACTACACACCCACCACAGTTGTATTGATACAACTACACACCCACCACAGTTGTATTGATACAACTACACACCCACCATAGTTGTATTGATACAACTACACACCCACCACAGTTGTATTGATACAACTACACACCCACCACAGTTGTATTGATACAACTACACACCCACCACAGTTGTATTGATACAACTACACACCCACCATAGTTGTATTGATACAACTACACACCCACCATAGTTGTATTGATACAACTACACACCCACCACAGTTGTATTGATACAACTACACACCCACCACAGTTGTATTGATACAACTACACACCCACCATAGTTGTATTGATACAACTACACACCCACCACAGTTGTATTGATACAACTACACACCCACCATAGTTGTATTGATACAACTACACACCCACCATAGTTGTATTGATACAACTACACACCCACCATAGTTGTATTGATACAACTACACACCCACCACAGTTGTATTGATACAACTACACACCCACCATAGTTGTATTGATACAACTACACACCGACCACAGTTGTATTGATACAACTACACACCCACCATAGTTGTATTGATACAACTACACACCCACCATAGTTGTATTGATACAACTACACACCCACCATAGTTGTATTGATACAACTACACACCCACCATAGTTGTATTGATACAACTACACACCCACCATAGTTGTATTGATACAACTACACACCCACCACAGTTGTATTGATACAACTACACACCCACCACAGTTGTATTGATACAACTACACACCCACCACAGTTGTATTGATACAACTACACACCCACCACAGTTGTATTGATACAACTACACACCCACCACAGTTGTATTGATACAACTACACACCCACCACAGTTGTATTGATACAACTACACACCCACCATAGTTGTATTGATACAACTACACACCCACCATAGTTGCCGTACAGAGCTGGAAAGAACAATGACAATAAAAAAGAATATGTTTTTATATTTAAAAGCACCTTTCTCAAACTCAAGGACATTGCACAGAGAAAAAAAAGAAGAAGAAGAGAAGCAGGACAATAAATAAGAAGAAAAAAAGAAAGAAAAAGAATAGAGATGGGCCTACACAAGATAAAATCGTATTCAAAAGAAAAAAATTAAGAAAAATATAATCTGTATAGCACATTTCATACAACAGGGGCAATTCAAAGTGCTTTACATATAGCATTAAAACTCTAGAGAAAAAGAAGGATAGTAAGGAAAAATACAAAAGAAAAAAAAAAGAAAGGTGAATATGAAAGGAGAATATCTGAGCCAGCACAGTCGAGTTCCCTACTGTCTCTGTGCAGTGTGTAAATCCCTTAAGAAGAGCCCAAGACCGCGAGATCAAGACCCACATTGCTGATGCCTCCCTCGTCCATCCCCTACAGGGTCCACCCACCTGTTCAGAGGATTCAGAGCAGAGAGGGAGGCTGGTGGAGGTAGAAATGGGAGGTCGGGCTTGGCTCATTGTAATGCATGCTGGCGTAAGGTCCTCCGATTTCGACCTCCACCCACCTCCACTGGGGCCTATAGGAGCAGGGGTTGTTTGATAGCATTCCTTGTTCCGTTCCGTGCACTAAACCGAGTCCGTCCTCCCATTTCTACCTCCCCCAGCCTCCCCTGACTCTCTACGGTACAGCAAGGCCAGCAGTGGCTATGGCCAGGGGTGGGCTGAGACCCGCCCAGACAGTGCATCTTGCCCACCCGATCAAAAGTAAAAAACAGGTATTTTTTCTCCTGAATTGTTGATATTCCGGGGCTCGTTTGTAGGCCTATTTACTGTAGGTCCTTAAACTATATCTATCTATTTAGCGCTTAAGCCACGTGAAACCGCCATCACGACCTCGTTGGTGGTGTCATGAATTGCGATCTTGCCCGCCACCCCCACCCCCCTCCCTCCCCCCTCCGGCCCTCAACCCCCCACACACATACAAAATCAATGGTCCTATCAAGGTGTTGGTTTTGGCGTCGGGCCTGCAGTACAGCAACACCCGCGTCAGCCGCCAACACTGCCAGATGCTGTGTGAAAACATGGAACATGTCACCTGTCACCTTCTGTGACCTGGACAACAAACCCCGCACAAGCCAGGAAACCTGGGGGGTATTCCATCAACGTCGCTAAAGGGGAAAATCCCAGGGCTTATTCTGATGAAGTCTCACGAGATCGATCAAAACTCCAGGCTTGTTTTGATAGATCTTTGCGAGATTTTATCCTCAAAAAAAATAAGCCTGGATTTTTCCTTTAGTGATGTTGATGGAATACCCCCCAGGACATATCCACAGCCCCCCCCCCCACACACACACACACACACATCCAGTATGAATCAATGAACTATGACATCACCATATTTGATCATGGGCATTTGATCTGCAGGCAGGGGGGGGGGGGGGGGGGAACTGTGGTTCAATTGAGGTGAAATCAGCCACCACAATGTGAACAATTGTCTATTCAGTGCTGCTTGTCCGTCCAAGCTCTCTGAGTGCAGGATATCTGCAATTATCTCTGGAAGCAACCGCTGGCGATTAATCATAATTTCTCATCTACTGGGAGACACTGCGCTGCAGCCGGAGCATCAGTTATTACATTACAAGTCATTGAAATGAAAATGCACCTCACGTTCTTTGGTGCCAGCCTCTTTATTCAATAGCAACATTTTCATTTCTGTGTTTTTTTCTGTGTTTTTTTTTTTTTTACTGACCCATGTTCATAATCGATATGAACCACCATAATGTGTGCTATCCAAGGTCACTACCTACCAGGGAGGCTAGGAATTATCCCTATTCGGCAATTACAGAGACAGGTTTCATTCATGTACTGTTGTACTGTATATCTGAGCTAGCTTGATTGACACATCACATCATCCGACAACACTGGGGCTGTGGATTTACACGGTACAAGCCTACAGAGAGACTCCTGTTGTGGAATGGATGGCTGGCGTAAACACGGAGAGAAGGGGAGCCGGGGGGAGCTGCAGCCCGGAGAGACCCGCCGTTCCCTGACGCTCCCCACACCCCTGATGGAGGGCTGGAGAATCACTGCATCCCACACTGAACACCAACTCAAAAGCATCCGAATATGATCAAATAGGCCTAGTACGCGCACAAACAGACACACACACACACACACACACATACATACATGCGCGCGCGCTCGCGCTCACACACACACACACACACACACACACACACACACACATACAAAGACCGCCCGCAACACCTGCAGAGACGACTGGCAAACCATCGGCACACACACACTCTCACACACACACACACTGTATAATTACGCAATGCTTTTATAGGATAATTTAAGAAGCGAGCGAGGGAGAGGGAGAGAGAGAGGGGGAGAGAGAGAGAGAGAGAGAGAGAGAGAGAGAGAGAGAGAGAGAGAGAGAGGAGAGAGAGAGAGAGAGAGAGAGAGAGAGAGAGAGGGAGAGAGAGAGAGAGAGAGAGAGGCGTAATGAATCTAACTGTACGGACCGACGCCCATTGAAGACAGCTATCGACAGACGCACGCCACTGAGCATCACCCGTATCCAAGCCTATCGCGGGGAGGAACTGTACCCCCCCATCATCCAAAACGGGCAATTTGCTCCGAATAATTATAATAATTGTACGCCACATACCCATGGGCGACCGTGGGAACCAGCGTCTTCCGCCACACCATATTCTACAGCACACAGCGCAGGCCAGCGTTCAGTAACATACAATATTGATATTCTACAAAAATTCAATAGATCTTTGTTTTGTGAAGGTAACAAAAATACATTTTAAAAAACAGGTCCTTACCACATATCACAAGTCGCAGCATTGGTCGTATTTGGTGTCCTTTTGGTGTCCTATTATGAAAAGTGGTGTGTTATAATGTGTCCAATTCCAATTGCCCCAATAGCCTACAGCTCTTCAAATGGATTGAGATCAAGCAGTTCAATCCCAAGTCAGCTTATGCGGTTAAAAATCGTGATCGTGGTTGGTTCGCCTTCCTCCACAAAATTACACTTGGACGATATGAAACGGTGTTCGGCCGTTTACCGATTGGACACCGAGGGGTCCTCGTTTAGTATCCCGAATAACGGAGCGAAGGAGGTGCCGCCGTCCGTCCAATGCACCCGCGAGTCCACTACAGGCTGGAGGCAGAGCTCTCTCTCTTTCTCTCTCTCTTTCTCTCTCTCTCGTTCTCTCTCTCCCCGCCGTTGACTTCAGCCGTCTACGCACGGAGGAGTTACCCTGACCCGTTCGCAGGGGGGAGCGCAGAGGGGTTGACAAAAAATGACAAACCAATTTGGAGCTGGTTGATGCTCGGCTGGGCTGAGCGCTGAACAGAGCTGCACAGCGATGCAGGCGGGCTGGGGTGCCTGGATGTGGATGCCTGGATGTGGATGCCTGTTAGACGGGGACGCATGCAGAGAGATAACGGGTCCGGGGGAAAACCTGGAACCGGATCACATCAGCGCTCAATGTGCGGACTAGGGCTCCATCTGCTGTGGAGAACTAATAGTAGACAGGCAAATACAATTATGAAGGATAAAGATATTTATCAATAGGCCTACATACGACTCTATTTTTTTTTATGGGTTTGGAATTGATTTTGAGGGCACGGTTTGGGATTTTTTTTTTCTTGGATATGCTGTAGGCCTAAAATAAAAAACATATGCTATGGTTTTGAAAGTAATGCCAACGTCGAAGCACCCGAGGCTAAGAATTTTACTATTTTGTACACCTGTACATTGGATGTAATAATAAAAGCAATTCTGATTCTGATTCTGATGTTGCACACAATATACGATGCCACAACATTTGGTGTGAAACTGTGAATCTGAAAAAAGAAATGCAAAAATTAGAATAGGGATCAAATATGTGCAGAACCAAGCGATCTAAGAGAAATGTCTCAATTAAAATTATAATATTCTATCAAATCTGTGGGAATAATTAAACGGGAACGTGCGCGTGTGGCTGCGCGTGTCCAGCCAGGCGTTCGTCAAGAAGACCGGAGGTGCCATGCGCGGTGGCTCGAGCGTCACTCACTCCCAGGCTGCGTTCGTAAATCCGCTCTGGAAACTGATCAGCGCTCATGGGACGCCTCTTGTCCAATCAAATCACTTGGTCCCTTGGTGACGTTGAACCCAGTGTGCGCTCCGGGGCTCTCAGAGCGAGTTGACGAACGCAGCCCTAATGAACAGATGGGTTGAAGCCAGGCTACGGTACCGCACTTAACACAACCTTTATTTCCCTACGGTGCATTTAGATTTTGAGGTTTTATAATGAGGTAGTTTATAATAACGTATAGATTTAGACCGTTCAGTGTTTTGTTGGTGCATGTAGGTCTTAAATGCACAGAGTGTTGATCATTTTTGGAGACCTTTGAGTTCTCCGGGACCTGTTGATCCACCGACGCGCCATGGAGGTGAGTGAGCCCACAGAGATAACGGGATTGTGCGTTTTCGGGTTATTATTCGGGACTACTTTTATATCATACTTAGGCTATATCTTATATTCGTCTGTTCTGTTTGAGAAACGCACAAATGTCTTGATGCAGAGATTTAATTGGGGTAGTTGCATGGCAGGCTGTGTGTGTTTATTTACCGTTGACCACTCCACGCTGGGTGGTTCGGCTGATTTCAGGACGTCGTCATCATCTTCTCTTTGATCTTTGCGCTTTACCTTTCCGACGAGTATTGTAACACTAAACTATACATTTTAAAAGAGAGAACATGTATACCAAATAATAGACATTACAAATAGACACTCTGGATAAATGCATGGTCAATTGGAGGGGATGCTATGCTAAACAGAAACCTATACGTCGTAATTAGCTTTTTTTTTGTTCTCCCATTAGGGTGTGCTCCAGGGTGTGGTCTCTCACTTGGAATTGACCACAGGTGTTTATGGTTGGAGCTAACAAGTCAATTCGTCACACTGTCAAACGCCTCCATCTCTCCCCTTACAGCCATGCACTCCACTCAAAATGGTCGTGGGGTCTTATGTCAATGTCAATTACTGTCGGTCCGAAGACACTTGTAGATGTCAATCCTGGACTAAGAGCATTAGGTGACTTCGAGGGATTTGCCAAGATGCCAATAGTCTTGTCACGCAGGACGTACGTTAGTATACTGTATATTCATAGCCTATGTTGTAAAGGCTATCGAGGGAGGGGGGGGGAAATGTGCAAAATGCTTAAAGTAGCCCCTGCCTTCACTTCAATTCAGATATCAAATACACAAACTGTTTTGCTTGACAGTGGAAGTAATGTGTAGAGGCCAACCTAATAGGATCACAGTGCAACTGCAACTTAATGTCATTGCGGTTCACACACAAACAAATAGGCTACACACAACCCCATATAACTGACAAGAGCCGTCACATTTTTATGACTTAAGACTGAAACTATACGATCCTGTCAGTTGAACATACAGTTCATGTCTGTAGTTAATACATAGGCCTACTACATTAATAATAATAATAATAATAATAATAATAATAATAGATTTGATTTAAAAAGCACCTTTCTCAAACTCAAGGACACTGTACAGAAAAAAAGAAGGAAAGCATAGAGATACACAAGAGAAAATTGTATAATATATATATATATATATATAAAAGAACATTATATATATAAAATTGTCTTATATATATACGATTTTTTTTCATATATATACAAGTATGAAGTAACATTGTATGGTAGTTGAAAAACGTGTTGCTGGGGGTTGCAGTCCAAGCACACAGCAGGGCTGTCACTGTGCCATTAAATGACTACTTACAAATCTCTAATCAGTCTAATTATTGTATGTATATATAATATATAATTATTGTATGTATATATAATATATAATTATTGTATGCATTAAAGCCTCAGATATCCTAATGCTTATTTTTTACTTCCTGGAAATGTGATTACATTGTGCGCTTTGACACCACTACTCAAGGAGGCCAACATATTGACCAGGGGAGGCTGGAGGAGGTGGAAATCGGAGGACAGGCTCACTGTAATGCATGGAATGGAGTGAGGAATGATGTTTGATACCTTATTTGTGTGTGTGTGTGTGTGTGTGTGTGTGTGTGTGTGTGTGTGTGTGTGTGTGTGTGTGTGTGTGTGTGTGTGTGTGTGTGTGTGTGTGTGTGTGTGTGTGTGTGTGTGTGTGTGTGTGTGTGTGTGTGTGGGTTTACCTTATTTGAATCTATTATAATGCATTACAATGAACCTGTCCTACAATTTCTACCTCCCCCAGCCTCCCCTGGTGTTCTACCTCCCCCAGCCTCCCCTGGTGTTCTACCTCCCCCAGCCTCCCCTGGTGTTCTACCTCCCCCAGCCTCCCCTGGTGTTCTACCTCCCCCAGCCTCCCCTGGTGTTCTACCTCCCCCAGCCTCCCCTGGTGTTCTACCTCCCCCAGCCTCCCCTGGTGTTCTACCTCCCCTGGTGTTCTACCTCCACCAGCCTCCACTGGTGTTCTACCTCCCCCAGCCTCCCCTGGTGTTCTACCTCCATCAGCCTCCCCTGGTGTTCTACCTCCCCCAGCCTCCCCTGGTGTTCTACCTCCATCAGCCTCCCCTGGTGTTCTACCTCCCCCAGCCTCCCCTGGTGTTCTACCTCCCCCAGCCTCCCCTGGTGTTCTACCTCCACCAGCCTCCCCTGGTGTTCTACCTCTCCTAGCCTCCCCTGGTGTTCTACCTCCACCATCCTCCCCGGTGCTCTACCTCCACCATCCTCCCCTGGTGTTCTACCTCCCCCAGCCTCCCCTGGTGTTCTACCTCCCCCAGCCTCCCCTGGTGTTCTACCTCCCCCAGCCTCCCCTGGTGTTCTACCTCCCCCAGCCTCCCCTGGTGTTCTACCTCCCCCAGCCTCCCCTGGTGTTCTACCTCCCCTGGTGTTCTACCTCCACCAGCCTCCACTGGTGTTCTACCTCCCCCAGCCTCCCCTGGTGTTCTACCTCCATCAGCCTCCCCTGGTGTTCTACCTCCCCCAGCCTCCCCTGGTGTTCTACCTCCATCAGCCTCCCCTGGTGTTCTACCTCCCCCAGCCTCCCCTGGTGTTCTACCTCCCCCAGCCTCCCCTGGTGTTCTACCTCCACCAGCCTCCCCTGGTGTTCTACCTCTCCTAGCCTCCCCTGGTGTTCTACCTCCACCATCCTCCCCGGTGCTCTACCTCCACCATCCTCCCCTGGTGTTCTACCTCCCCCAGCCTCCCCTGGTGTTCTACCTCCCCCAGCCTCCCCTGGTGTTCTACCTCCCCCAGCCTCCCCTGGTGTTCTACCTCCCCCAGCCTCCCCTGGTGTTCTACCTCCACCAGCCTCCCCTGGTGTTCTACCTCCCCCAGCCTCCCCTGGTGTTCTACCTCCCCCAGCCTCCCCTGGTGTTCTACCTCCACCAGCCTCCCCTGGTGTTCTACCTCCCCCAGCCTCCCCTGGTGTTCTACCTCCTCCAGCCTCCCCTAGTGTTCTACCTCCCCCAGCCTCCCCTGGTGTTCTACCTCCCCCAGCCTCCCCTGGTGTTCTACCTCCACCAGCCTCCCCTGGTGTTCTACCTCCCCCAGCCTCCCCTGCTGTTCTGCCTCCCCCAGCCTCCCCTGGTGTTCTACCTCCCCCAGCCTCCCCTGGTGTTCTACCTCCCCCAGCCTCCCCTGGTGTTCTACCTCCCCCAGCCTCCCCTGGTGTTCTACCTCCCCCAGCCTCCCCTGGTGTTCTACCTTCACCAGCCTCCCCTGGTGTTCTACCTCCCCCAGCCTCCCCTGGTGTTCTACCTCCCCCAGCCTCCCCTGGTGTTCTACCTCCCCCAGCCTCTCCTGGTGTTCTACCTCCCCCAGCCTCCCCTGGTGTTCTACCTCCCCCAGCCTCCCCTGGTGTTCTACCTCCCCCAGCCTCCCCTGGTGTTCTACCTCCCCCAGCCTCCCCTGGTGTTCTACCTCCCCCAGCCTCCCCTGGTGTTCTACCTCCACCAGCCTCCCCTGGTGTTCTACCTCCCCCAGCCTCCCCTGGTGTTCTACCTCCATCAGCCTCCCCAGATGTTCTACCTCCCCCGGCCCCCCTGGTGTTCTACCTCCCCCAGCCTCCCCTGGTGTTCTACCTCCCCCAGCCTCCCCTGGTGTTCTACCTCCCCCAGCTTCCCCTGGTGTTCTACCTCCCCCAGCCTCCCCTGGTGTTCTACCTCCCCCAGCCTCCCCTGGTGTTCTACCTCCCCCAGCCTCCCCTGGTGTTCTACCTCCACCAGCCTCCCCTGGTGTTCTACCTCCCCCAGCCTCCCCTGGTGTTCTACCTCCCCCAGCCTCCCCTGGTGTTCTACCTCCCCCAGCCTCCCCTGGTGTTCTACCTCCCCCAGCCTCCCCTGGTGTTCTACCTCCCCCAGCCTCCCCTGGTGTTCTACCTCCATCAGCCTCCCCAGATGTTCTACCTCCCCCAGCCCCCCTGGTGTTCTACCTCCCCCAGCCTCCCCTGGTGTTCTACCTCCCCCAGCCTCCCCTGGTGTTCTACCTCCCCCAGCTTCCCCTGGTGTTCTACCTCCCCCAGCCTCCCCTGGTGTTCTACCTCCCCCAGCCTCCCCTGGTGTTCTACCTCCCCCAGCCTCCCCTGGTGTTCTACCTCCACCAGCATCCCCTGGTGTTCTACCTCCCCCAGCCTCCCCTGGTGTTCTACCTCCCCCAGCCTCCCCTGGTGTTCTACCTCCCCCAGCCTCCCCTGGTGTTCTACCTCCCCCAGCCTCCCCTGGTGTTCTACCTCCCCCAGCCTCCCCTGGTGTTCTACCTCCCCCAGCTTCCCCTGGTGTTCTACCTCCCCCAGCCTCCCCTGGTGTTCTACCTCCCCCAGCCTCCCCTGGTGTTCTACCTCCCCCAGCCTCCCCTGGTGTTCTACCTCCACCAGCCTCCCCTGGTGTTCTACCTCCCCCAGCCTCCCCTGGTGTTCTACCTCCCCCAGCCTCCCCTGGTGTTCTACCTCCCCCAGCCTCCCCTGGTGTTCTACCTCCCCCAGCCTCCCCTGGTGTTCTACCTCCCCCCGCCTCCCCTGGTGTTCTACCTCCCCCAGCCTCCCCTGGTGTTCAGCCTCCCCCATCCTCCCCTGGTGTTCTACCTCCCCCAGCCTCCCCTGGTGTTCTACCTCCCCCAGCCTCCCCTGGTGTTCGTCCTCCTAATATCAGTGTATTCCTTGTTGCAGGTCTCAGACACAAAGCAGTGACCTCCAAAGACCTCAGTACAGGACAGCGACACATTCACCTGAAGGAGAGAATCAGCCAGTGATGGCAGCCATTATGGGTAAGTGTTTGATTTCCCTCTTTTCCTTTTTCACACTCACACACACAGACACACACACACACACACACACACACACACACAGACACAGACACACACACACACACACACACACACACACACACACACACACACACGTTTCACACGCCCATATCAAATTAATCGGTAGATCAATCAACTAATACAAAACAAATGTATGATAATACACATTTTATATACATTGGCTTTGGTTAAAAGTGTCAGATAAATGGCATATTGTATTATATTCTATTATCATAGCATGTTTAAAAAACACCCAATGCAACCTATGGACCCCCATATTAGCATGTTTGAAATGACATGCCAAATATGTGATTGTCATTTGGGTGAACTATGCCTTTAACAAGACGATAGAAGGCACATACTGTATTATTATACAGATTTCTCGTAGAAAGTGCAGACACCACGTATGTTCTGTTCAAACTGTATTCATACAGCACGTTTCTTTCTCACGTTTCACCTTTCTTGGCCTTGTGGGTCGAGTATCTGCCCCGGAGATCGTAACGCCGGGGGGGTTTGTATCCCTGGCCGAGTCGTTCCAAAGACTCTAACGACAAAAGGACGTGATGCCCTCTCTGCTTGGTACTCGGCATTAAGGAGAGGGATTGTGGGTAATGCTCTGTGACTATCGCCCTGCCCCGGCGGTGCACTTGTAAATCAACCTGCCTCGCACTACAAAAACAGGAGATTGGCTCCTGCCCCTACGGTAAATGAGAAAAATGGACTGACTTGTATAGCGCCTGATTCCAGAGCCGCTTTACAATGGCCTCTCACTCACCCATTCACACACACATTCACATTCACACACACACATTCACACACCAATACGGCCTGCAAGCTATACCATAGAAGGCACCGGCTCGCTCGTTGGGAGCAATTTGAGGTTCAGTGTCTTACATTACATCTCACATGTCTGTACACAAGGACACCTCGACACGTGGCCAGCGGGGGTTCGAACCACCGATCTGGCCGATCTTGCTACTGTTGTTGTATCCTGACTGTTGTGGTGGGTTAACATAATTCACCCCCGGAACTAATAGTTGGGAGTATTGTTCCGTACGGAGGGTTAAGTGGGTGGTACTCAGTTTTAGTTCCGGTTTTGAAGTGTGTGGTAGCAACGTGTTCATGTCTGTTAATAAACGTCTAGCTGTGACATTTGATACGCCGCCTCCGACTCCCGTCTCTCGGCACTACATTGGTGACCCCGACGTCAGTCCCGTTGAAGTATCCGAGACTGAACCGAACATGGCAAATATTATTCTCAAATTGCCGGAGTTTTGGGAGACGTCCGCGGCAGCATGGTTCGCACAGACGGAGGCGCAGTTCGCCCTCCGTGGGATTGCAGACGACGCTGCACGCTACTACCATGTCGTCTCGGCTCTGGGGAGCTCCACTGCAGCCAGAACGGTGGGCTTCATTACAGCTCCCCCTGCCGTGAATAAATATACAGCGTTTAAGACTCTCCTCCTCAGGACCTTCGGACTATCACGGTCAGAACGAGCCCGACGTCTGTTCGCAATTCAGGGGCTGGGAGACAGCAAGCCTTCCCAGCACATGGACATGATGCTGAACCTACTGGGTACGGAAGAACCAAATTTTCTTTTTATTGAACTGTTTCTTCGGCACATGCCTGCACATGTACAGACGGCGCTCGCTAATACGACTATTACGGAACCCCGTGAGTTAGCAGAGGAGGCTGACCGCTTCTTCCTAGCTACCCAGCGTTTTGCCCCTGAAGTGCTAGCCCCGACACACAATTACACTCCCCCTGGCAGAGACAGGCTAGCTAACAAGGGCCCACCTACCACCGATAGCCGTACTAGCCCAGGCATGTGCTATTTCCACTCACGCTTTGGCGCGAAGGCGAAGAGGTGCCGCTCCCCTTGCAACTACGGCTCGGCGGGAAACGGCAAAGCCTGCGTTCTGTAGTGGCTATGAGCGTGGGCACAGCAAACCAGCTACTGTTCATCAGAGACACTCTCTCCGGGTGCAAATTCCTCTGTGACACCGGTGCTCAGAGGAGCGTCCTGCCTGCGACAGTGGATGACACCGCCAGGGGAGGTCATGGCCCACATTTAAAGTCCGCTAACGACACCCCCATCCGCACCTATGGCACGAAAGCTGTAGACCTATGTTTCGGGGGTCAGCGGTTTACATGGGAATTCGTCACGGCCGACATCTCTTTCCCCCTCCTCGGTGCGGATTTCCTATGTGCTCACGGACTGCTCGTGGACGTCAAGAACAACCACCTGGTGGACGCACTGACATTCTCCTCACTTGCATGTGTCCGCGGTGAGGCGACATACGGTGGGCTCTCCAGCTCACTCTCAGAGGGTGACAACTATCAGCGCCTGCTCAGCGAGTTCCCCAGCTTGACACAGCCCACATTTTCCGCCACCACTACCAAGCATGGGGTGGAGCACCACATAGAGACCAAGGGCGCCCCCATCTACGCTAGGGCCCGGTGGCTCAACCCCGACAGGCTAGCAGTCGCTAAGTCTGAGTTCGCCAACATGGAGCGCCTTGGTATCATCCGCCGCTCAGACAGCCCATGGGCCTCACCGCTACACATCGTGCCGAAACCAGACGGCGGATGGCGACCGTGTGGCGACTACCGCCGCCTCAACGACGCTACGACACCCGACCGCTACCCAGTCCCCCACATTCAGGACTTCTCTGCGCATCTGGCGGGTAAGCTGGTTTTCTCAAAGGTGGACCTAGTGCGTGGCTACCACCAAGTCTCCGTGCACCCTTCAGACATTCCCAAAACGGCGGTGATCACGCCGTTCGGGCTATTCGAATTCCTACGCATGCCGTTTGGACTTAAGAATGCGGCCCAGTCCTTTCAGCGGCTAATGGATTCGACGCTCAGAGACATGCCATTCCTATTCGTCTATTTGGACGACATCCTCGTTGCCAGCTCCTCGGTGGAAGAGCACCTGGCACATCTCCGAGACCTCTTCACGAGGCTCAGCCAACATGGCCTGATCATTAACCCGGCGAAGTGTCTGTTCGGGTTACCCTCCATCCGATTCCTTGGGCATCTCATCAACAAAGATGGGGCCGCCCCCCTCCCATCGAAGGTGGAGGCCGTTTCCGCCTTCCCCCGCCCACACACAGCTCGAGCGCTCCGAGAGTTTCTCGGAATGGTGACTTTTTATCACCGGTTCATCCACCGTGCAGCCCACACCATGCACCCGCTGTACGAGGCTATGAAGGACAAATCCCCCAACCAGGCCATCGACTGGACGGCCGAGAGGGAAGCCGCCTTCATTGCCACCAAGACCGCACTAAGCCAGGCCGCCATGTTGGCCCACCCGTCACCCAAGGCCCCTATTGCCATCACCACCGATGCGTCGGACTACGCCGTCGGCGCGGTGCACGAACAATGGGTCGCAGGCGCCTGGCAGCCGCTCGCCTTTTTCAGCCGTCAGTTGACGCCCAGAGAGCGCAAATACAGCGCGTTCGACAGGGAGCTCCTTGGCCTCTTTTTGGCAGTCCGCCACTTCCGGTTCCTGCTGGAAGGCCGTGAGTTCACGGCGTTCGTGGATCACAAACCCCTCACGTTCTCCATGTCCAAGGTGGCCGAGCCTTGGTCTGCCCGCCAGCAGCGCCAGCTCTCGTACATATCTGAGTACACCACAGACATCCAACACATCGCTGGCAAGTCCAACGTGGTCGCGGACTGTCTCTCCAGAGCGGTCGTCGGGGCCGTTCAACTGGGTCTCGACTACCTCCGCATGAGTGCGGACCAGGACTCCGATCACGGGGTCCAGACCCTCAAGAACGCGGACACAGGACTACGCTTGGAGGATGTCGCAGTCGGTGACTCAGGCGCAAAACTGCTGTGCGACTTCTCTACGGGCCAGCCGCGGCCGCTAGTCCCTGTGAACTGGCGCCGGCCCGTTTTTGAGGCTGTACACAACCTCTCCCACCCCGGCAGGAAACCATCCGTAAAATTGGTTTCTGAGAAGTTCGTATGGCAGGGACTCAAGAAGGAGGTAAGGGGCTGGGTCGACACGTGCGTGGCCTGTCAACGCGCCAAAGTACACCGCCATACCAGAGCCCCTTTTGAGAACTTCACTGTTCCTGAGAGGAGGTTCGACCACGTCAACGTCGACCTTGTGGGACCACTGCCCGCCTCTCACGGCTTCACCTACCTTTTCACCATGGTGGACAGGACGACCCGCTGGCCCGAAGCCGTTCCCCTCTCCTCGACGGCGTCTTCCGACGTGGCCCGTGCGTTCATCGGCACGTGGGTCGCGCGCTTTGGGACCCCGTCTGACCTGTCCTCTGACCGTGGCTCGCAGTTTACCTCGGAACTGTGGAACGCTGTAGCTAGTGGTTTGGGGGTAAAGCTGCACCGCACTACTGCCTATCACCCCCAGGCTAACGGTTTGTGCGAGCGGTTCCACCGCTCAATGAAGGCGGCCCTACGCGCGAGTTTGACGGACGGCAACTGGGTGGACAAACTTCCGTGGGTCATGCTTGGCCTCAGATGTGCCCCCAAAGAGGACTTGCAGTCCTCGTCTGCCGAACTCGTGTACGGCCAAACCCTACGAGTCCCCGGGGATTTCATCCCGGAGGCCACTGTCCCCTGGTCTGCAGCCAGGCAGCGCTCCTCCCTACTGGAAGCCGCTGAGGTGTTCGCACCCGTCCCCACTTCACAGCACGGTACCCCTGCTTTCCGGGTCCCCACCGAGCTGCGCTCGTCAGACTTTGTCTTCATTCGCCACGACGCCCACCGCGGCCCCCTACGCCCCCCTTACGATGGCCCGTTCAAGGTCCTACAACACGGGGACAAGACCCTGGTGGTGGACGTTGGTGGTAGACACGAGACGGTCTCCATTGATAGGATCAAGTCCGCTCACGTGGACGTTTCCCGGCCATTGGAACTGGCTCAGCCCCCACGCCGTGGCCGCCCCCCCATGCCCCACCCCCCGCCCCCGGTCGCGGTGCCTTCAGCTGCCCCTGCCCCTGCCCCTGTCCCGGTTCCCCCTGCCCCGGCCCCGGCTGGCCCTGCCCCTGCCCCTGCCCCGGATGCCCCTGCGTCCCGCACCCGCCGGGGTCGGATCGTCGTCCCTCCCCGACACAGGGATTTTGACTATGGGTGAATTCTGGGGGGGCTTGTGTGGTGGGTTAACATAATTCACCCCCGGAACTAATAGTTGGGAGTATTGTTCCGTACGGAGGGTTAAGTGGGTGGTACTCAGTTTTAGTTCCGGTTTTGAAGTGTGTGGTAGCAACGTGTTCATGTCTGTTAATAAACGTCTAGCTGTGACATTTGATACGCCGCCTCCGACTCCCGTCTCTCGGCACTACACTGTGTACTATTTTATTTTATTCAAGTTTATTATTATTATTGTTATTATTATTATTATTATTATTATTATTATTATTATTATTATTATTCGTGAGCTTAGAATTATAAGGTTCTATCTCCGTTTAGGGTAGTTCAGAGATATTGAGCGTCAAAGTTTCTACATTCCATTATGGGATGGAACCTTAGTTTGTATTTTATGAATTACTAACTAAAAAATGTCAACATTTTAAAAATAACACCACACAGGCGTTAATAGACACCTAATGGATCAGATTATGTAAAAAATAAAAATAAAAATAAAAAGACAAAAATTGAGATAGAACCTTATCATTCTAACGTCACGTATTATTGTTTTAAGTCGCTTTGGACAAAGGCGTCTGCCAAATGTCATAAATGTAAATGTACTGGTGCACAGGCATACTACAACATTTGCAGGAAAAGTGCTATACAAATAACGGTTATCATTACTACAGTTGTAGTTACTACGTCACTGTTGGCGGTGGAGGCAGGTCAATGATGGTGCAGATGCACATCGAAGGTGATGGCTTTTAATATTACTACATAATCAAATCATGGCTCTCAACAAGTCGATGCAGGCTTCACTCTTGCCCGTTACCTGACAGGATGACAATTTACCCCCTGATCCCTTTTGATCTCAGTTAGGGTTACATAGAGTCAATAGATACACACCTTTCTATTATTACACTCTTCTGTGAAAAGTGGTAAGACCATGCCCCAAGTATACAGTATATGAATCACAATTATCCTCCAGGATAATAAACACATTGACCTAGCGGTCTATAAACGTTGCGCTCCTGAACGCAACTCCGTTTGACGGCTCTCTTCACTGAGCAAACGCCACTCTCAAATGAATGAGTACAGGTAAGAAGAATGTTTAACGGTCCTGCTGCGACGAATAATCACTTTACATAATACAACATTTAGCACTTACTAGTAGTAGTTGTGGCATAAGTTGGATCGGTTACGCATAGTGTTTACAGACAACACAGGATTGGCGCACGTCTGTGTTGAACCCATGGATGTGTGCGCTCCTGCGCTCTGAGCGAACGCACAAACTAACTTGTTTCTCTCCTATTGCAGCCGGGTTGATAAACTTATGAATCAAAGTATTCGACACATGCTGCACTAATGTTACACAGATGTGCTCACGCCTTATTACATAAATAAATGAATGAATTGAATAAATACCTTTCTTTTTTCTGTTTCTCGTCTGAGTCACCTGGGCGCGGACACCTGCTGCTCAGTGACAAACACCAATGCTGCGGGCTTTGTAATGGTTGCTGTTTGTTGTTGTTGTTGCTGTTTGTTGTTGTTGTTGCTGTTTGTTGTTGTTGCTGTTTGTTGTTGTTGTTGTTGTTGTCCATTCGTTTGGTTTGGTTTGTTCTAGCTTCCGTTCAGCAGAGGCTGAATTGCGCACAATGTTTCAACTCGCAATCGCGCAAAAGTTAATAAAAACACGAGAATAAGATTCAAAAAGGGCGGCTGTTGTGACGAGTTCTCTCTCCCCCGCAGATCGTCACTCCCCTCGCTTCCCTTCAGTACATCATGTACACTGTAGGCCTGACACCCACCATAATGAACTACGAGAGCACTTAAATACTTAATAGTTTACAGTAATACATTTATGTATTATATTATTTAATAATGCATGCTGTAACATCCACGACAATGAACTAAGGCACTTTAATACTTAATAGTTTACAGTAATACATTTATGTATTATATTATTTAATAATAATAACTTTGACATCCTCTCGGTACACTAGAAAGTACATGCTTGTAGTTACAACAGAGAACAAGCGGTTGTATATTTTAGGTTGTAATAGTTAAGACAAACACATCGAAATGCTAATTAGAATTAGTGTTATTGCTAAGTATATTCGCACTTACAATTATATATAATTGTTTTATGTAATAAACAACACAATATAAGCAAAAACTGTTTAAAAAGACAATGACAGAAAGGGACAGTAGAACAATAATGATGTAGGCTGTAAATTAGATGTATTTTGTATGTAAAACTAATATAGATTTCATTGTCTGTTGTATGTGCAATGTATGTGTGTGAGACAGGGGGGGAGTCCCAGAATCAATGAGGGGCAGTGGACTTGTTTGTGAAGCCCACTGCCACGGGGAAGAAACTGTTCAGGTGGCGCGAGGTTTTGGTCTCGATAGACCGGAACCCTTTTCCAGATGAGAGACTTTGGTAGAGGCGGTGACCGGGGTGGGAGGGATAAGTGATGATCTTTCCTGCTCTCTTACTGGTCCTGGAGCGGAACAGGTCCAGGACAGATGGCAGGTTGCAGCCGATGACCTTCTCGGCTGACCGAATAATCCGCTGTAATCTGCCTCTGTCCTTGGCAGTGGAGGCTGCGAACCAGACGGTGATCGATGAGCTGATAGTGGACTCGATGACGGACGTGTAGAACTCGACCGACACTTTCTGCGGCGTATTGAATTTCTTCAGCTGCCGCAGGAGGAACATCCTCCGCTGGGCCTTCTTGATGGTTTAGGTGACGTTCTCCTTCCACCTGAGGTCCTGCGAAACGATTGTCCCCAGGAATCTGAATGACTCCACATTGCGTACTGGGGAGTCACACATGATCATTTACATTTTTTGGCATTTAGCAGACGCCTTATTCCAAAGCGACTTACAATCAATACGTTTGACTAAGCAAGTGAATCGTCAATCCACCAGTCGTAGCAGGAAGAGTAATTTAGCTCAGGCCCCGGGCCATTGGCAGTCTCAGTGATTATATATATTTGTATTTATAGACACTGGAGAACAGCGAAGACAGTACAAGGGGGGCAATAGAAGTTTTTAGGGGACACAGTAAAGGGAAAAAGCGGGTGTCTTCAGGAGACGCAGTGCTGGGGGGTAGTAGATGTCTCAGGAGGAGCAGTTAAGGTGTAACCTGAAGAGATGGGTCTTCAGTCTCCGACGTAAGGGGGGTAAGGGGGGCTGAGGGGGGGGTGATAAGAGGGGCTGTTGGATCTGGTTCCTCCTGAAGTCCACTACCATCTCTACAGTTATTAGAGAGTCGGCACTGGTGACTGTGATCTCCCGAAGGCCATTTCAGACTGACGAGGAGTCGTTGGCTGCAAATTGTTGTTCCAGATTCCTGGAGTTCTGTCGTTTGCCACCTTAATCTCTGTGCCAAACCCTGCGTTTGGCCAGTCTGAACATGCTGTTGTCTCCACTTTTGTGAATCCCCTCTCCTTCTTCTCCAAACAAACCTGTTTGAGTCTTGCTGGAAACCAGGGTTTGTCATTGTAGCTAATCCTGGTGTGTGTTGGAATACACTCGTCCTCACAGTATTTGGTCCATGACGTCACAGTGTCTGTATGTTCGCCAGCCCCCAATCCTCAACCAAACACACTGTTAACACCTTCCCTCCCGCCCCCCCGCCCCCCATCCACCCCCAGCCTCACCCCACTGACGTCGAAACGTGGGCTGGGCTAAGCCCCCAATGTTTCAAGATCCTAACGACGCCTCTGCTGTGGATCTTAATTGTTGTCGTGGTTATTCATTGTTGTTGTTGCTGTGGTTATTCGTTGTTGTTGTTGTTGTTGTTGTTGTGGATATTAATCGTGGATGTTGTTTTTTCCAGATACGCGGTGTGTCCTGGAGGCCGTGGGCAGGCTCCAGGCCAAGCTGAAGGAGAGGGGGGAGGAGAGGGGGGAGGCCCCCACGGAGGAGAAGCTGTGCCTGCTGAAGAGCGTCCTCCAGAGCCCCCTGTTCCACCAGATACTCAGCATGCAGGGGGCCGGGCAGCACAGCCGGCAGCACAAGGTGACGCCCATGAAGTGTGTGTGTGTGCGTAGGTGGGTGGGTGGGGTGTGTGTGTGTGGGTGTGTGGGGTGTGTGTGTATGTGTGGGTGGGTGGGTGGGGTGTGCAGTGTGTGTGTGGGTGGATGGATGGGGTAAGAGTGTGGGGCGGGGGTGTGGGGGGGGCGGGGGTGGGTGGGGGGGGTGTGTGTGTGTGTGGGTGGGGGGGGCGGGGGTGTGTGTGGGGCGGGGGTGTGTGGGTGGGGGGGGTGTGTGTGTATGTGTGTGGGTGGGTGGGGTGTGTGTGTGTGTGTGGGTGTGTTTGTGTGTGTATGGGCGGGTGGGCGGGCGGGTCGATGGATGGAGTGTGTGTGTGAGTGGGTGGATGGGGTGGGTGGATGGGTGGGATGTGTGTTAGGGTTGAGCGGTTTTACAGTTATACCGTATACGTTTTTTGTCAATACCGTCATAAAACCCTCATAGATTGCTATACGCCTCAAGAGTGTTTGTCCAGCACCACTGCTGTCTGTGTGGTTGAAGATGTGTCTATGAAAGTGATGACAGAACCTTCTGTAAACAATGTAATTTGTCAAATTAATAACCTGTCAAAAAAGACGTCGCGTGACAAGGTTCTCCTCAGGACGGAGAATTAGAAAAAGATATTGCGAGCGCAAGCTTGGTCCCTAAAGAAAAAGCAACTGCTGCAATTTGGAAGCATTTGGGGTTCTGACCGAATGACAAGGGCAAGCCAGCAAGTCTTGATGAGGCCGTGTGTAAGACTGGCACGGAGAAGGTGAAAGAGGAGCGAGCAGAATCAGAGATGTCTGCCTATTGTCGCGAGTCTGTAATTGACGGAGACAAAGATCCCCTTTGTAAAATGGAGCCCAGCCGCTTTTCACTGATGTCTCGCGGGTGGCCCGGAAGTACTTGTGCGCGTGTGCCACCATGAATACACCATGGATCATAGCACAAGTTCATATTTACACATCTCTGATATACTCACCTTTTGTGTCCCATCTCACTCACTCACTCACTCACTTACTTACTCACACTCTCCCCCTCTTTCCTCCCTCCCTCTCTCCCTCCCTGCCACCTCCCCTTCCCCCTCCTTCCTCCCTCCCTACCTCCCTCCCACCCCCCTCCCTCTTTCCCTCCCCTTCCCCCTCCTTCCTCCCTCCCTCTTTCCCACCCACCCCCCTCCCTCTTTCCCTCCCCTTCCCCCTCCTCCCTCCCTCGCTGCCACCTCCCTCCCTCCCTGCCACCTCCCTCCCTCCCTCCCCTCCCCTCCCCCCTCCTTCCTCCCTCCTTCCCTCCCTGCCACCTCCCTCCCTCCGTTACACCGACAGAATAAGAAGGTGACCATGTCTGTGAACAGTGGCCTGGGTTCGATGCCAGTGAACAGTGGCCTGGGCTCGGTGCTGTCCCCGGGCCCTCAGGCCATGACCCACAGCGAGTCCTACACCTGGGCCCAGCAGAACCAGAACCACAGCAGCCCCGTCACCACCACCACCACCACCACTACCGGAACCTTCCACAAGGGCGGCAGCACCTCCTCCCTGGATTACATCGACGACAACGACAACGACACTGACACAGACGCCAAACACCCCCCCGACACCCCCTCTGACGTCAGCTGTCACTCAACCTCTCAGGTAACCATGGAGATCTCAGTTGATATTTGATCTTTGTCGATACTTGTTGATGGTTCTTTATTGTTTTGGTGTTGTTAAAGGGATACAGAAGTGTCTTATACCGGGAGCGACTTTTAGGAGTTGTGAATAAAACAAACGTCGCTGAGCCTGTTGAATCAAACCATCACACTCACACACCACCTTTACAGCTCAGATGGGAAAAAGGTTCTAATATATAACCTAC
>NC_137676.1:71026677-71034177 GCF_963989245.1 Nansenia antarctica
AAATCTCCAGAAAAGCCGTCTGCGGTGACCACCAACCAGATCCTGTCAAGGGTACGGCACAGGATGATGACATCATCGCCGGATGATTTATTTTTCTTAATTACTGCGTTGCATGATTGAAGATTATTGTCAGATGTTGACAGAGGGTTGTTGTTGTAACACACCCACACACACACACACACACACACACACACACCACGCGCACGCACACACACACTCCATTGGGAAATGCAGGTCTTATATTCACAGTAACAAAACAACATCTGGTACAGTCCGTTGTGAAATGTAATCGACATGGCTCACACACACACACACACACACAAACACACACACAGGTCAGCCTCAGTTCTTCAGCCCCAAAAAACGTCTTAAATCTTAGGCATGCACACACACACACACACACACACACACACACACACACACACACACACACATATGCTCAGTGATGATGACATGTTGGAATGCTGTTTGATTGGCTCGGGCCAGGCTGTTGATGTCAGTGGTTTATAGTAGCATTCTGGTGTCTATGTTTAGACACGTGTGTTATTGTAGCTGTTCTGCTTGATTAGAGACCAGTGGAAATGAGCCTTGTAGCCCTGGCAGCTGTGCTAGACATACTGCAGTCTTGGAGTGGGAGTGTTTATGTTTGTGTGCGTGTGTGTGTGTGTGTGTGTGTGTGTGTGCATTCATGTGTGTGTGTGCGTGCACGCCTAAGATTCTTTTAAGAACCGAGACTGACCTGTGTGTGTGTGTGTGTGTGTGTGTGTGTGTGTGTGTGTTTATAGAAAGAGTGAGGCTGACGGAGACCGAAGAGGAAGACCTGAGGAAGAGGTGGCAGAGCATCCTGGGCCCCAGATATGAAGTTGTTGTACGTTTCATAACACACACACTCCTTCACGAAATTATGAAATAATAGAGGCCTGTTCACGTCCTCTCCCATCTGGCCTGTTTTCACTTTCATTGCCTTATCCGGGTGTGCATACCGTGTAAAACATACCGTGTACATACACACTCACTAATTCCCTTGTTTGAATATTCACACACTACCTCACTTGTTCCAATATACACACACTACCTCACTTGTTTGAATATACACACACTAACTTCTTTGTTTGAATATACACACACTAATATACACACACTACCCCCCTTCTTCCAATATACACACACTAACTCCCTTGTTCCAATATACACACACTAATACACACACACACTACCCTCCTTGTTTGAATATACACACACTAATATACACACACTAAGTCCCTTGTTCGAATATACACACACTAACTCCCTCACACACCCCCCCCAAATCCCTTGTTCGAATATACACACACTAACTCCCTTTTTCCAATATACACACACTAACTCCCTCACCACCCCCTCCCCCCACCTCCCTTGTTTGATTATACACACACTAACTCCCTTATTCCAATACACACACACTAACTCCCTTATTCCAATATACACACACTAACTCCCTCACCCCCCACCCCCACCTCCCTTGTTTGATTATACACACACTAACTCCCTTGTTCCAATATACACACACTAACCCTCCCCCCCCCCCCTCCCCCCTCCCTATGCGACCCCCCCCCTCCCCCCTCCCTATGCCACCCCCCCCCCCCCTCCCCCCTCCCTATGCGACCCCCCCCGCTCCCCCCTCCCTATGCCACCCCTCCCCCTCCCCCCCAGGTGTGCCAGGTGCAGAGGTTCAGTGAGACCAGTGGTCTGGGCATCAGCCTGGAGGCCCGGGCGGGGCACCACTACCTCTGCTCCCTCCTGCCTGAGGGCCCCGTGGGCCTGGGGGGGGAGCTGCACCAGGGGGACCAGGTCCTGGAGGTGAGCGATCAATCATTCAGGCAGGCAATCAATCAGATCAGAATCGCTTTTATTACATCTCACTGTAGAAGTACACATAAGTACAATTATTGGCTGTGTGTGTCTGTGTCTGTGTCTGTGTCTGTGTGTGTGTGTGTCTGTGTGTGTGTGTGTGTGTGTGTGTGTGTGTCCTGTCAGGTGAATGGGATCCCCCTCATAGGAGAGACACACAGGGAGGTGGTCAGCATCCTGAGAGAGCTGCCTGTGTGGATCTGTCTGGTGTGCTGTCGCCTCGTAGCCCCTCTACCCCTCATCCCCACCCCTCTGCCCCTCATCCCCCCCCCTCAGCCCCGCCACATTGAACAAGATGAAGAAGTCCGACTCAACATGAAAAACGTCCTGGCCGAGTTCAATGACAAGGTGGGTGGGTGGATGGGTGGATGGGTGGATGGGTGGGTGGATGGATGGGTGGGTGGGTGGATGGGTGGTTGGATAGGTGGGTGGATGGGTGGATGGATGGATGGGTGGATGGATGGATGGATGGATGGATGGATGGATGGGTGGTTGGATAGGTGGGTGGGTGGGTGGGTGGATGGGTGAATGGATGGATGGATGTATAGATTGATGAGCTGACATTTCTGATATCTATTGTTATTGTTGTTCATTATTTTGAATAAAAGGTGTTAAATAGCCCACATAAAGGCATATACAGTATATATATATATATGTTATGCTCAACAATGACCTCCTTTGTCTCCTATCCCAGTTGGACCACAGCTGTATTCCAGTCGTCGCTGAGGATTGTGGGAAACGTGGTACAGAGTCTCCCCCTCTGGCCATGTGGGAGAGAGACACCCAGGTGGTGGAGCTGGTCAAGGGAGAGGCAGGCCTGGGCTTCAGTATCCTAGACTACCAGGTGAGACAGGGGCTTCAGTATACTTCTCAACCCTCTCCTCGGGGACCCCCAGCCGCTCCACGTATTTGATCTGTTCCATCACCAGCACACCTGATTCAACTAATCAAGTACAAAGCATTATTTGTACTTGATTAGTTGAATCAGGTGTGCTGGGTGGTGGTGGAACAGATCAAATATGTGGAGCGGCTGGGGGGTCCCCGAGGAGAGGGTTGAGAACCACTGCAGTAGACTAGCAAGTGAGCGAAATCTCAAGGCCTTACTTGATCCCTTACATCCTCTACCCCCCTCTCTCTCTCCCACCTCTCTCTCTCTCCCCCCCACCTCTCTCTCTCTCCCCTCATCTCTCTCTCTCTCTCTGTTTCCCCAACCACCTCTCCCTCCCCCCAACTCACTCTCTCTCTCACTATCCCCCCTACCCTCTCCCCCTCTCCCCTACCCCCAACTCACTCTCTCCCCCCCACCTCTCTCTCTCTCTCCCTGTCCCCTCTACCCTCCCCTCCCCTGTCCCCTCTCCCCTCTCCCCTCTCCTCCCCCTCTCCCCCTCTCCCCTCCCCTCCCTCCCTCCCTCCACTCTCTTCCTCCATCCCTCCACTCTCTCCCTCCTCCCCTACCCCCTCCCCTCCCCTCCCTCCCTCCCTCCCTCCCTACCCTCCCCCTCCCCTCCAGGACCCTGAGGACCCAGAGAAGACCGTGCTGGTGATCCGCTCCCTGCTCCCAGGGGGCGTGGCGGAACTGAATGGCCAGCTGTTGCCTGGCGACCGGCTGGTGTCCGTCAACGACACAGTGGTCGAGGGCTCCAGCCTGGAGGTCGCCGTCACGGTCCTGAAGTCCACCAGCCACGGGCCCGTCCGCATCGGCATCGCCAAACCACTACCGGTACGCCTTTGTAGGGTTGGGGTACACCTTTGTAGGGTTAGGGTCAGGGGTACACCTTTGTAGGGTTAGGGTACACCTTTGTAGGGTTAGGGTCAGAGGTACACCTTTGTAGGGTTAGGGTTGGGGTACACCTTTGTAGGGTTAGGGTCAGGGGTACACCTTTGTAGGGTTAGGGTTAGGGTACACCTTTGTAGGGTTAGGGTACACCTTTGTAGGGTTAGGGTCAGGGGTACACCTTTGTAGGGTTAGGCTTCCTGTTAAGTTCAGAATATATTTCAAGATTCTTCTATTTCTTTATAAAGCTCTCACTGGCACAGCACCAGAATATCTGAAAAGACCTTTTGCTAGAATATCAGCCCAGTAGAGCTCTCAGGTCTTCTGATGCTGGCTTTCTCTGTGTACAAAAGAGATTTGGTGAGGCTGCATTCTCATTTCATGCACCCAAATTGTGGAATGCACTGCCACTTTACATTAGGGATGCAACCTCAGCAAATATGTTCAAGTCAAGACTAAAAACCCATCTTTTTAATATTGCCTTTAAATGACTAAATGATTAAATGATGATTGTTAATGATGAAAGCACTTTGAGCTGCAACGTTTGCGGGAAAAGTGCTATACAAATAAAAGTTATTATTATTATAAAAGTTATTATAATAATAATAATATTTTATTTGCCATGCAATCAACTTGTCAATCAATTGTTGGGATTTGGTATTTTTTGCTCGAGGCACAGGGTCAGCCATAGTCGGCGCAACCTGGAGCAATTAGGGGTTAAGTGCCTTGCTCAAGGGCACATGCATCTCGCTCTTGAGGCGGTGGAACGAACCAGCAACCTTCCGATTGCTAGCCGGCTGGCCTCTCTAACCACTGGGCTACCGATGTCGTAATAATGATATGTTAATAGTGAGTTTGTAGTTATATAAATGGCTTACGGTGTCAACGAATGCTGTTCATGTCCTTCTATTATTGGACGCAGATAATTTACATTTAAATTTGACATTTTTCCTAGAGTAAAAAGCATCCTCAGTGGAGATTTAACCCTAAGCTTAAGCCCTTCCTCCCTCCACTCTCTCCCTCCTCCCCTACCCCCTGTGAAACCGGCCAATCATTACGTTAGAACATCATTATGGCCAGATTTCTACGTCCACCAGTCTCCCCTCATACAGATATACGCTATTTGCACCCTGCTTCTGCCTTTTCCCCACACAGACATACAGGAGAAAGAGATGTAAGTAGCCTTGACAACTGATGGTTCTGGAGCCTAATGGCCCTTAGGGCAGGAGCCTATCTCCTGTTTCCATAGCGTGAGGCAGCTTGATGTACAAGTACTTTACACCCCCTGAACATGACGCTGGTAAACAGACATACAGCAGGTTGTGTAATGCTGCTGGAGGTACAGTACGTAACCGTATACCGACAGCTTAGCTATGTCTCAAAACAGACACACCAATAATGTACTCGATAATAACTTAATATAATAACTGACTAGTTGTAATTGATGTAGACCACCATAACACAGACAGTGACATGGAACACTTCAGAAAACTTCAATGTCCTCAAAGGTTCATGTAGAAAACACTGGAGTTCATAAAAACACCATACAAGATAACAACAACAACAACAACAACAACAACAACAACATACACCACTGCACCAACCTACGGACCTTGGGGGACAGAGCCTTCAGTGTGGCAGCACCCACCCTTTGGAACTCTCTCCTCACAGTGATCCGCAACGCCCCCCTACCCTGGACACCTTCAAATGAGCCCTCAAAACTCATCTGTTCACCAAGGCCTTTGGCCCCTAGTTTAGTTTTGTTGCTGTCTCTGTCTCTGTGTTTTATCTGTTCTGTCTTTCTGTCTGTCTGTCTGTACATTCTGTAAAGCGTCCTTGAGTTTGTGAAAGGCGCTATATAAAACCAAGATAATATTATTATTATTATTATTATGACACCAACAGGCCTATCTGTAGAAGGGTACATAATGCAGGTAAGTGCTCCAGTGCCCGAGGCAGTCGAGTGTAGCTGCTGTCCGACCTGCGGTGTGGGTTTTCTCCCCTTTCCTCCTCTGGCCTTTTGTTGTGTCCTGTGGCTTAGTAACCAGCAGCACGGGCATCCAGTTACAGGCCGTCTGAATCTTTAATGGCGCTGAGAGACAAACACAATGCTAGACCACACTACTAGAGAGACACACACACACACAGAGAGAGAAAGAGAGAGGGAGAGAGAAGAGGGTGTCTTATTCACAACCACCCTCGTCAGTTAGCGTGTTAGCTTCCATGGCTAACTCGGTCGGTGGTCCTTAACTTTTTTTTTTAACGGCTATATCCTCGTCTGTGACCCCTGACCCCCGTCCCCCCCCCCTGTCCCCCCTCAGCTGGACGAGTGTGGCCTGGAGACCGTCCTGGAGAGGAGCAGGGAGTCCGTGTCGTCCTCCCGGGACCAGAATGACAGCCGGTCCTCGGCTACGCTAGCTACGCTAGCCTCCCAGCCGTATGGTAACACCTGCAGTGGGTCCCAGAGGAACAGCCTGCAGTGGGCCTCGTTAAAGGTACGCACCGCTAGCTAGCGCTAACCCACAATTATCATCACACTTCACATCACCAAAAACGCAATACCGTCACCTCAGTAGCAACTGACTCATTTTTTTTACTTATATGTGAGTCTCAAATCGAGTCTCACTAGGACAGTGTAGGAAGTGAAGGACACACGCTGGGCTTATGGGTTAGAAAACCCATATGGACTGAATCTGTGGACTGAATCTGTTGGGGTCGGGTCCAAAGTCAGCTCACACACTCTGTATTCTTGACACACTGTGTTCCTTGGTTGTTGTGCTGTGTTGTACCCATACCTGTTACCATTAAACCCGTAAACAGCAACTTGATGCTGCCGGGGCCCCCTCAATGGCATAGAGGTGACTTGCATCTAGTGTTCACCACAACGGAAATGTCGTTAACTTTATTGTGTACTATCCTTAAAACATTTAAAAATTATTATGATGTGCTTGCTTGGTTTTTAAATGGTGAAATAATAAACAAGACAACAACAAAAAGTTATACAGGGTGCTTGGGGCCGAGCCTATTGTATCAGTATCACAGGACACACACACACACACACACACACACACACACACACACACAGAGAAAGTGCTCGTGTCAATGTCCTGCTCCTTCATTGTGACCTCACCCTCCAAGTCGTTCCTATTTAAACAGCGCTGTGCTGCCTTTCACTTGATAAGACTCAGAGGATCTTTTGGTTGACAGTTGATGTGGATGATCATGAACACATATCGGCCTACTGTGTTTGAAATGTGATGCTGTTGGATGAATGAGGAGTGAAATTAGTACAGTATACTGTAGATAGAGAAAATGTGGGGTAGACGCATGCACGCACGCGTGCACACACACACACACGCACACAGCTTTTCTGGGAGACGTATTTGAGTTCTTCTGTTCTAAGGTTGATGGAGACAGGCTCTTTGAAGGCAGCTGTACCTCAGATGTACTTCCTGTGATGGTTCAAAGGTTCCAACACACACACACACACACACACACACACACACACACACACTCACACACACTCACACACACACTTGTGCTTATCCTCAAAGCCCCGTGGACTCACTACACCAGGGTGTGAACCTCTCCTGTGTTCAATCCTCGAGCTTTCAGGCCTTTCCTCAAAAGAGTGTGCGTTTGAATTCACAGCTTGAAACCGGCGTAACACTATTTATATCTGTGTTTGTTGTGCACGGACGGACAGGGCCGGCTCTAAACTTTCCCTTTAAGCCGGCAGACCATTGAGAACAGGGGTGCCCGTGTTCACCTTTTGTTTCCTCCATTGATTTGTTGAGGTGTTGTTTTTCCTCATCCGTTGATAAAAGGGTGTTCCA